>NC_059117.1:41957492-42268920 GCF_020740685.1 Jaculus jaculus
GAGGCAGAGGTAGGAGGATCACTGTGAGTTCGAGGGCACCCTGAGATTACATAGTGAATTCCAGGTCAGCCTGGGCTAGAGTGAGACCGTACCTTGAACACCCCACCAAAAAAATAGTAAACAAAGGCTTTCATCTACCACTCAAGATATTGGACCAATAGTCAAAAAGACATTTCACATTTTTAAGGTTTTGGAGGTTTTACTTTTAATTTTTTTCTTTTTTAGTGACTGTGGTTTGGGAGTGATTCCTAAGTCATGGTCTCGTTACCAGTGAATCTATAAAATATATGGACTTTTCAACAGTTTCACTAGGGCCTATGTTTGCAAGACTGTTGCACACCATGCCATAGACATCTCTACTTTCTTCCTACTTTGGAGCCTCTCCATTGTTCTTGCTCTGCACTCCACATAATCCCTGTGCTCATCCTGAGAACCGTATCAAATATCTCACTTGCAAATTGTTCTCATGCCACATGAAACTTGGTATAATTCTAAATTCTAAAGCGTCCCTGCTTTCTCTTCTCTCTGATTACCATAGCAGACAGCCTAAACCTATCGAGAAAGTACTGTCATCGCCAGCTTGAAGCATAATCGTATATGTTTCCAATAAGATTCAGCTTCCTTTGTGCTTGCAACTGCACAAGGCATTCTGAATCTACCCTGTGCAGTCACATCTGGTGTCCTGATGCAGAGAGGAGAGTCCATCAGTGTCCTGCCCAATAGCTGGGACTGCGCTCTCTCCATGCATCTGCACGGCTTTCTGCCATCAGAATTGGTGGCAAGGGCAGTCATGCTGAGAGGATTTTATTTGCCCTCTTCTCTCCAACTTTGTATGTCTCCTGTTAGGGCAGAAGAGGGTGATCCGAAATGGAAGACCATTCATATCAGGCCAGTACCTTAACAGCCATGATTGCATTAGGTGGGTACACTGTTACAGTATGTGTGACTAATAAACAGATTGAGGTCCTCAATATTCAGCCCTTGCCTCACTTACCAACATGACAAGCAGGATAACTTGGATGATTCTAGGGTGTGTGCAGCAAAAAGCCTCTAAGGAAGATTGTTCACACACGACCTTTGAATTCATATCACAGTATTAAAGTATATTCTTACACTTTAACTAGTAAAAAGGTAAAGGCAGAAACCATATTATCAGATTCTTGTATTTAATTTGGGGAGAACAATGTAATAATAGTCAAAAATATCAATGGCTCTTGATACGTTTCAGATTTCTATGCTTGGTAATGTTTGATTCTGGCACTTGGGAGTATGTGATGGGCACCCTGCCACACTTCTCCAGCTGAAGCCTTGCTTGTGGCCCTAACTCTCCTATGTGCTTCAGAGCATCTGGTGACGCTTAGGCATCTATGTCCCAGGTTGCCTTTCTTCTGATTTCCATATGCTAGGGAATGCCTTTTGGTCCTACACAGCATTTAAAGAAATCAGAATGGTTAATGAGAGACACAGTTAGATAAACATGCCAAGATTATCTCAGGTTTAAAACACAGCCAAAGTAAATTCAGAAGAACACAGACAGTCCTTTCCCTCATTATGAACCTGCCCATCTTGCCTCCTGATCTTAGCAAAGGGATACTTCTCTCACACAAAAGTCTAAGCACCAGGGGGCTTCTCCGGACCCTCCTCTTCTCAGATGGTTTTAATTGCTCAAGGGCAACCCAGGGCCCCAGAACTCACTTCAAAGGCCTTCAGCCAGTTCTCCTTCTTGATGTGTTTTATGCACTCATCGCACTGCTGCTGGAAATACTTTTTCTGCTTCTCATCCAACAAGCCAATCTGGTACAGGAATGCTGCATAGCCCCCTACAATCTGAGAACAGAAGGGACACACATAAATACCAGAGAGCAAAGGAAAAGAGGTCAGGATTGCCTTTTGCTTCATGAAGTTACACTTCCTAATTATACATTTTGTGCTCAGATTAGCCAAGTCAGACAATTATACACAAACACCCTGTAAAATACAGACAGAGACACAACATCAACACATACAATAACAACAGCACACAACACATGCCATAACAACAGACACAAACAATGAAATACGCAACATACACACGCATACCCTTGCACTGATAGTCAACGCAGGCTGACACACTGTGCTGCCACATTGAAAGGTTAGGTAAGAATTAGATAAGTCATGAAGTCATTGGCATTGTCCTTTCTCCATCAAGTTATGTCTCTGAGGTAAGAGGGGACTGTCCATACTGTTAAGAGGGATAAATTGGAAAGAAAAATCAAAACACTAACTGATTCAGGATCAGAATATGCATCTCCAAGGGCAACTCCTTTCAGATGGATCTTGAACTCTCTCACAGGGTTGAGGGAGTGGATGTAGTGGGCAATGGCTGGCACATATTTTCCTGCATAAGACTGAGAAGGAAAGACATTGAAATGTGCAGTTGTAGATGGAGGTCAATATAATTTTATGTGTTTAAGCAATTGACAATAAAGCAGTGATATTACCACCTGAGATTGAGGGCCGTTTCTGTGGCTCACAATGTAAAGTTCAAACCAACAAAGAGCTCTACTTCTCACTTTCATTTTCATACCATATAATCCCATGTGCCACAAAAATTACAAGTTAAGTAGAAAACAAATAAATGCCATGTAATAATCAAACGTTCTAGTGTGCTTAGTTCCAAAATTAGTTGATGTGGGCCACTGGACACAGCTGTCACCTGTTGGGCTTCTCCTATCAGAATCTTCCATTCAAAGTTTTATTAAAGGGGGAAAAGAATCTCAAGTCTAAACCTAAGATTTAAAAATCTATATAATGATACAAATTTTCCAATCAACAAGTACTGATGGAAAAAAGAAGAAAAAAAACAAAAATAATATTTATTGGCTACAAAATTTCCAACCTTTTGTAGAACAGGGTCCCTTTTCAGGGTCTTTTACAACATCCCCACGGCTCTCCAGAGTTTGTGGTTGCAATGTTAGTAATTTATGACAACTCGTAATCCGCACCATAACCACTACTATTCCCACTTCAAGAGAGGCCTACAGCACCTACACAGGTTAAGTGGCAGAGCTAGAACCATTCCTTGTCTAAGCTACTCCAAAATCTAAACTCCTTTCAACTTAATAGTAAAAGCATGTAATCCACACAGCTTATACAAGATGCCCTCACTGATGCAAACCTTGTGTGCAATAATCATTGCATAGGTAAAGTGAAAATGTTGAATCAAAGCTTTTGAAGATTCATACTCATGATGAGCTTCCTTGTGGAAATATAAAGATTTGTTTTGTTATATAACTCTGCTGTACTTTCTTATTAATGAACATTTACCAAGTAAAATTTTTGTAAGATGACCAAAAAAGCATATTCATTTGCATAATCATTTCACTGGTAAAGATATGTTATAATCTAGTCAACAATGACTGTCAAAGGCATTATATGAGATACAAATAAGAAAGCACAAAACATGCCCTTAAGAAGGTCAGGTTGCTTCTGAAGGAAGATTATGGAATCTGTGCCTCAAAGCTGAAAGAACAAGTGTACCACATTATGAGTTAGCATTCCCATGATGTGCACACTGTGCAATGCAAACAGGTACATGTAGCATACTCAATAAATGTAGAATCTATCTCATATTACCTGTAAATACTTTTTCTCCATGGAAACTGGTATCAGTGCTAAACAGTGTGTCACTCATGAATGATCTCCTTCAGGTTGTCTTATTGCTAGGCTGGGTAATAAACATGTCTTAACTTTTTCTGAGCTGGAAGGGTAAGTTCTTAAATTGTTAGGTAGATAGTGATGGAAATTTGACATAAAACAACCAGTTGTATGGTACTTTACCTTGTGACCGCCATGCACATGTAGGATATAACCAGGGAAGAAATTAAGAAGCATCCTATACATTAACACCCATTCAATTTTGGGGCATCTTCTATGAAGCAGGTTATTTCAACTACCTTCATATAAGCCAGTTTCCAGTAAACATTAGTTCCCTGGATTTTGCAATGATGAAAACAAGGGGCTATGCATGTTAGATCCATGTCTAGCGGAAGGTCTATCCAGGCGTGGCTGCCTCTACAACTCTCATTTCTGCTATCAAAACAGCATTGCAGCCAGTGGTCCTGGGATGCATACTGGATCTCTAGTCCCATGCAGAACCCAGTTTTATTTTTATACATTCCATGTTGGTTATGCTGACAACTCAAGAAAACAAGACAGTGAGATAGGCAATTCTATAATCAATTCCAAAACCATATCATTTAATATTCAGCCCACATCTGCTAATAGAATGGTAAGGATGCTTATTTCCTTCTCTTGTTCCTAATGACTATCACACACTTCCTTGCCTTGTGTCAGCATGACAAATCCTTCATTGCCTTTTTCATTAATCATTCCATTGGTTGAGTGACTCAGGCTGTCACACAGTAGACAATTACAGGATTATTTTATGGAAAACAGATATGGAAACATTATAATGAGATTTCTATTATTTTGATACTCTTTGTTGAGATGTATTTCTTTTTGTTTGCAGAATCAGACCTTGGATTCTTGAATCATTTATTTCTTAAGTTCATAATTATCTAACAATTACAAATGCTTTGGAAGACAACCAGATAATGCTTTGTTTTCTCTAGCTTCTCTCCTTTTCATATGCATTTTAACTTGAGTAGAAGTTCACACTTGAGGGGTGATTTATCTGTGTCTCTTCTTAGCATAGAATTAACAATAAACTACTCGGCCTCTCTCGCTTACTACTTTGATCCCACACTTAAGAACTCCTACTTCTTTGCTTTTGTCTTATGCCCATAATGATGATAGCAGCAGCCACACTAGAGCCTCAGACCTACTTCTCTGACCTCTCCAGTATGCTTACCAGTGTGAGCTACAGCTGGTCAATGAAGCCCCTGGAGTCTGTGAATTAACACTAACATGTTCCATCAAATCAGATCTTGGCCTCATGAAAACTCACTGTAACATCAAAGCAATTTTAAAAAGAAAGAGGAAAAGTGTGCAAGAAACTGACACATATTAGTTTAGAATTTGGCAGTGACCTTCAAATAAGGAACTCAGCCAAATAAGCATGTATTTTTTACATGACAATGCAAACAGGGTTAGTAATTACCACATCTGGATTTAAATCTATCCTTGCTAGTTTCTAATATTTAAAGGAGCATTGATTTGCCAATTCTAGCACTGCTCTTGTTTCGTTCACGTTTTCCCATGGTGAACTTATGTACACTCATCTCCAGCAAGAAGGACGAGGGATTTTTGCATGTATGTGCTGTATTTGCTGGAGCTCAAAGAAGCCATAATGCTGTAATTTTCCTCCTACATCAGAAGAATCTCAGACTTCAGCTCTAATCTTTTATTTTGCCCATGAGAAAAAGGCCTTAGCATTATAGCTGCATTTAGCCCCAATTCCTGGTCTGCAGTCTCTGTGAGCATTTCAATGATGTCTGGAGCAGCCTCATGGAGATCACGTGAGGAGCACATTGTACTTGTAAAAATAGTCTACAGAGAATGTAATGCTTGCTTAATTATCCAGATGTGTAAAAGTACAATGAAATGAGACTTAAATAAACTTGTAATTGTGTATAACATCTGAATCTCTTCATACATGTTTCAACAACATTCATAGCTGACTTACTGTAGCCTTGCCACCCAGTTACATTCAAGAAAAGGATAAAAATTTCATATACATTTCATATCTAATTCAAGCTTCTCCAGAAGGGGATGGGGAGTCAGAGAATAACATGATAATGAAAACAATGTCTCTCTGCAGAAATTTCACATATGTTCATAGTTAATATTGTTTAAGCTGCTCTCAGATGACTTCGTTTCTTATTGAAGTTTAGCAGAAAAAATAGATGCACTTATAGTAATGCTGCCTTGCTTCTAGTTATATATTTCATGCAGAGTTATGTTGGTGAAACTAAGCAATAGTTTTCCAGATGAAGAACACTCAACCTGGGCACCATTTCTCCATTCACAGGTAGGCTTGGTTCTAAGCTCTGCCTGGGTAGGAGGAGCAGGGGCTTGTCAACACGAGCAGTGGTACCCTGAGGGGCCTGAGTCATCCTGACCCTTGTGACCCATTCTTCTACTACTCAGCTGGCAAGATGCCATTTTGAAGAATTCATGCCAGGGCTGGCTAGGACTCTCTATCATCAGAAGGAAAAACAAGGTCGATTGCCATTTTGTAAATAGTTTCACAAGCCTTAATGTTCAAGTCTTTCTGCACTTGGAGAATTATTGTTTCTTATGGTAACAGACCAAGACAAGAAAATATCAGTACCATGAACAGAATTACATACATATAAACACAAAAAAAGTCAAAAACGTTGGCAAAACACCTAAGTCTAATGGAATAGCCCCTCCCCCTAAGCAAGCAGCCAAGGATGAGGCCAGTACAACCCTGGCTTCACCTAGCTTTAGGGAGAAGGCTCTCATTTCACCTAGCTTGGGGGAGGAAGGATTTCACTTTATTCATCCCCATTATATTCTCTGAGGACAGAAATGTGGCCTTCAAATAGTCAGTTGGGAAAATTAATGAAGGAAGAAGGCTGGACCTTCAGTGATGTGGTAATCTCTACAATTTCCTAGACATTTCAAGACTATGTGTCATCGAATTTTGAAACCATAGTCATGAAATTAACAAGCAGGCTTTTAACAAGAATATGATATTATCAAAGCATCTCTTTCTCTAGAATATGAGCTTAAAAAGAAACTACAAAGTATACAGGCAAGAAGACAGAGCAAGACTGTTTTTGATCTAAAGCCAACTTATAGTCACATAAATGGATAAGTTAAGTGCCAGCTTCCAAAGGATGTATATTATATTTTAGTACTAATAGATGCTTCTTTAAAAAATCCATTAGTGATAGGCATAGTGGTAAAAGATGCATCCCCCTCCAATATTATGACCTCAATGGCAACAGGAGAAGCGCGGCTTAAAGCCAGGTAATCCAACCAGATGAATAAACTCCTTTGTTTAAGATGGAGAGTCCAGTTAATTTGACTTGTAAATAAAAAGTATGAATACTCTAGGCCACTGTCAACAAACTAAGCCCTTGTGTTTGCTCACTGTAGATGGAGTTCAGAAGGTTTAAAGCTGCAAAATTGATTTACCTTAGCCTTTCCTGCCCCCACCCCAGATCTCTCCTCTCATCAGGTTATATAGATGACTCCATGCTAGTTTACTTCAGACAAAGCTTATCATGACCTGTGTCTATTTACATAGCTTCTCCTCCATGCAACTTGAGAATCAGTAAATATATATTTGGATATATTCTCCAAAAGCCGGAGGCCCAACTTGCAAACACTTCCATATGCCTGTGTTCAGTTCTTTAGGTTGCCACTTAAACTTCAAATTTTATAATATTAAACTCACCAAATAGGCACAAATCCTTTTTCAATTCTAAAAGAAAATATTGGCAAGTACAGAGGGACATAACTGAAAATAGACATTTGTCAGAGGCTCAAGAGTTAAACAGCTTGAATGCTATCTCATAAAAGTCAGCAAGTTCCAAGCTTTGAGAAGTAATTGCATTCCAAGGACTTCAAGTCTTTATATCATTTGAAACTTCCATTTACTCTATAAAACTTTATGATCAAAGCCAAGTCTTTGTGATTAAAACTGAGTCTTGCCTAGAAAGACAGACATTTAAAGAGCTAAGGAGCTTCTCTTCTGTTTCCAGAAGGTTATAACCTCAGAGATCTGCAGGAAATATGAACAGAATATATCAGACTCCTTCTCAAAAGAGGGTTGTTGTGCAGAGAGAGGGAGGTCCTGGAGACACTAGGCCTTCAAGAAGGCCCAGTTCCAGACAGCCCATATCCAGGCACAACTGTACCCCACAGCTAATATCTGCATGCCAATATTTAGTTCTGAAATCCCTCCATGTAGGTTCCAGCTCTGGCCCCTCCACTTTCTGGCTGGATTACCTTGGTAAGGTAGACCTCTGTCACCTCATCTTTATGATAAGGATACTTAAGAAGTGGCTAAGAAGATAAAAGGAAATGATCCCTTCTGAACAAATGCTCTCATATGAGATCTCCAAACAAGACCTGTGGAACGGGGTCTTCAACTACTTTCTAGTGTTCAGCTCTGTAATCCCAAACCTGGGGTAACAAGGTAATGATGGTGGCCACACAGAATCATCATTGACCCCCTGGTAGCATAGTTCTGTCATTCCACCTTAAATATCACCCCACTACTTGCATGTCTGTGCTTGTAAGTCACCAATTACATCTTTCCATGAGTGGCCACTGTTGTCTATTCAAATACAAATGTGTTGAAAACAACCCAAATTGGGCATAATTTATCTGAACCTTTTCAGTGGACAGCAAGCTGGTGAGTCAGGATCGGGGATCAGAAAAAGAACAATTCTAACAGGGATGGAAGACGTGCACCATAAAGTCAAGGAGAGTGGGAAGCTGGGCAAGGGATGATAGAAAGGAGAGGCCACCGTGATTCGGAGAAGGCAATAAAAAGGCAATGAAAGATGTCTGAGGAGAAATACCATCTTTTTAAAATTCTAACAACAACCTCATGTGAAGCCATTCTATAACACTCGTTAGCATCCTGCTTAGTATTGCATGAAAGCATTAAACAAACAATGGACCATGATGATTTCAATGAAGTTGTGAGCCACCATGCTCCCACTAGGACTTCACCCATGCAGGTGAAGATGGAGTGTCCTCTTAAACGTACTAGCAGGGCTGGAGAGATGGCTTAGCGGTTAAGGGCTCGCCTGTGAAGCCTATGGACCCCGGTTCGAGGCTCGGTTCCCCAGGTCCCACGTTAGCCAGATGCACAAGGGGGCGCATGCATCTGGAGTTCGTTTGCAGAGGCTGGGAGCCCTGGCGCGCCCATTCTCTCTTTCTCCCTCTATCTGTCTTTCTCTCTGTGTCTGTTGCTCTCAAATAAATAAATAAATAAATAAACATAAAAACAAACAAACAAACAACCAAAAAAAAACGTACTAGCATATACGTAGCTTCAAACTTCTGCCTGCATTTGGTACTCAAATAAGCAATGATAGTAAGTCTGCCCCCTTCAGCTATGGGGAAAGGATGCCCAGTTTTAATCATACGTTCTGCCATTTTGAAAGCACTTCTCACCATTGACACAGCCACCCACTGCCTGGAGTGGTATGCACCCACATTCTCAGAGAACAGCGGGCGTTCAGTCCCACCACCCTGTCACCTGCCTGCCCTGCAGAGAGAGCTGTTCTGCTTCAACATCCAGGAGGCCCTGAGGATACTGGAGAGGACTCTGAAGTGTGTCTGGGCCTCAGCAACAAGAAGTAATAGTTACTGGCTTGGAAAGCATAACACTTAGAAAGAAAGTTAATTATGGGAATTAAATGCAACTTGTTTCTTTTGAAGTACTTTTTTTTGCATGCCTCGCGGAGGGTGATTTACAGACACATTTGTCTCTCTTTAGAGAAAATTAATTCCAGTTGGTGTTCTGGGCAGAAATGAAGAGAAGAAGGAAGGAGACAAACTGATTCTCTCTTTAAGCTAGAGTCCAGAGCAGGCCCACATGCGCTCTCTGCTCTGCCTTGTGTGCTGGGATTTGAGTGGGTCCTGACACATTTTGCCACATATAAAAGCAATTCAACCAACTTCTAACGTCCTTCATCTTTTACGCAAAACAAGTTATTTCTTTCAAAACTGACATCAGCTGTGTATGTAGCTCAGTGATAGGATTACTTAACATGTTTGAGGCCCTGGATTAGATCCCTGCCTTCCCATCACCACCGCCCCCAACACAGAAAGGAGTATCAAAATAACTCACACAATAGAGAAGGCAATGCCACATCCAAGTATTGGCCACACAGAGGTTCAAGTAACACTTCAGCCCTGGTCCAAGTGCTTAGACCATATATTTTGGAGCCTTAATAGATGAACTCGGCTTTCCAGTACCAGTGAGAATAATGGGCATGATGTACTGGGTGTGCTCCACAGCCATGGCGACACTATGTGAAATAGCTAAGGAGATTTATCCAATCAAACACACAAAACTATGCTATGCAGTAAGTACTATTATTTTTTTCCCCAGAATCCCTTACACCAAAGTCAAGGCTCTGGCAGCTGCTCCAGACACTTGATGCATCAGGGTACCCCCATTCTTCCACTGAGCCATGCTCCCACCAATGGTACCCCTATTGTTAGCACACAGAGGCAAAGGGCATGTCCACTGAAGAACAGGAAACTTTACGAGCGTATGCATTCTTTAAGGATGATTTTGTAAGCTTGGTGTCATTTTCTTAGCTGTCCTAAGAATGTGAGCAAATAGTTTAGAAAAGAATGAATTTTCCTTTCTTAAAAATCTGTGACAATCTGGGGAAGGGGGTAGAGAGAAGGAAGGTAAATTGGAATCATGTTAAAACTACAAATATCGAGATGCTGTAAGGAGTAAGGCCAGGCAACTGTAGCTGAACTTCTAACAAAGCAGCACAGCTGTGCTTTGCTCTCACACAAGGTGGATAGAGTGGCCCTGAGAGGTTCACAGGTTTCCTGGAGTCATCCAGTGAAGTTCAGGCCTCCTAGTCCAAAACTGTGGACTGCTTCTACTTTTACATTCTGTCTCATGGCCTTAACACAGAAAACAAATGAGAGACCACTAGACTTGAGAAGTAAAACATCATAATAACAATGGACCATCAGGGTGTCATTATTTAGTGTTTTCCTTCTAGAAGGAGATATGCTATGCGATGCTAGGCCCTGCCCACTCTCCTTTACACCTTCCCTCATCTCCTAGAAGGCACAGGGTTCTTTAAGATTACTCACCCTAGCAGTAAAGAATGGAAACAGAAAAATGCCCTGTCCCGCATACATTGGAAAGTACATGTATAAAACCACCAGGCAGGGCTGGAGAGATGGCTTAGCAGTTAAGCGCTTGCCTGTGAAGCCTAAGGACCCCGGTTCGAGGCTCGGTTCCCCAGGTCCCACGTTAGCCAGATGCACAAGGGGGCGCACGCGTCTGGAGTTCATTTGCAGTGGCTGGAAGCCCTGGCATGCCCATTCTCTCTCTCTCCCTCCATCTGTCTTTCTCTCTATGTCTGTCGCCCTCAAATAAATAAGTAAAAAAAAAAAAAAAATTTTTTAAATAATAAATAAATAAAAAAACCACCAGGCAGAAATCAAGCAGAAGAGTCAATTTCTTCATCCAGGACCAGACAGCTTTGCTGAGTATTCAACATCACGGTTCACAGCATGACCTCATTACTTGCACACTAACCAGGCATTCCTCTGTCAGAGAGGAAGAATTGGTGTCTTCCAGGACTGCTGACAAGTGACAGCAGTATTGCTTCTGGTTCATTTCCCTGCCTCTGATAATTGTGAAAAGGTAAGGAATCATAGGAAATTACTGGTGGTGGTACTAGATAATTGAAACTGGGCAAGTGAGTACTTTCTAAAGACCCTTCAGCATAGTATGCTAAACAAACTATCCTATTCATTTAAAAGAAGAAGAAGGCAGGCTCAAGAAGGTCTTGGTCTCATTCTCTTGTCATTCACTTGAAAATGCAGACTGTTTTTCACTTTCATCCCCTTAATGGGCACATTTGTGGATTTGCTTGCTACTATCCTTCCAGCCCTTTCTCTGGCATCAATTATCACCTGGATCTTCCTTTGGAGATCACATTTCCAGAGTGAGGTCTCACTCTTCAGAAAGTGTGGATCCTAGAATGATTATTACTCCTCCTCTCCTGGCATTGGAGTAGGCCTTAGGCACCATGCTGCCCAGTCTTATTCTATCCTTCTAATCCCAGTTACTGGTTTTCGGAAGGGCATGATACCCAAATGCCAGAATTAGACTAGGACAGTGATAAATATTGGAAGACCAAACAGTAATAGCGATGCTTAGATCCATACAACATCTTTATAAGTAAATATAGAAAGGTGATAGAGAAATCTCATCAGAAGAATGGCAGGAGATATCTGTAGAGAAACACATTAGAAATATCACTCTTTTATATCCCCCAAGTAAGAACAGATTCCAGTAGGGATCATCAATGGATATAAAAGTACTGGGAGACAGACTTGGGGGAGCAGATGTTTACATGATCTTGGGTCTTGAAGAAGGCATGTTTTATGGTAAAAGATAAAGATACTACCACCTTGACCAAGTGATCAAGTCCAGCATCATCACCAGAAAAAATGAATGACATGATGTAGCTCCTGATGGGATGCTCAGAAGCATATAACATTGGGCTAGAGCTGGGTCAGTGGTTAAAAGTACTTGTCCACAAAGACGGATGGCCTGGGTTTAGTTCTTCAGCACTCATGCAAATCCAGATGCACAAAGGGGCACAAGCATCTTGAGTTGTTTGCAGTACTAAGATTCCCTGGCATGCTCATTCCCACCCCCCCACTTCATATTCTTCCCACCCTTGCTTGTAAATAAATAAATAGAATATTTTAAATATTTATTTTATTTATTTGTGTGTGTGTGTGTGTGTGTGTGTGTGTGTGTGTGTGTATGAGAGAGAGAGAGAGAGAGGGAATGGGCTCACCAGGGCCTCTTGTCACTACAAATAGTTGAACTGCAGATGCATGCGCCACCTTGTACGTCTGGCTTACATGGGTTCTGGGGAATCAAACCTGGGTCCTATAGCTTTGCAGGCTAGTGCCTCAACCACTAAGGCATCTCTCCAGCTCAATAAGAATATTTTTTTTAAAGGTGAATAACATAACCTATGCATTGTCTTCATGGAATCTAGGCACTGAGGAAAGAATCAGACAATGCATAATGCAGTATATTTTACAAGGTACTTGTCCTGGACTCAAAATCTTTGTCATGAATGACAACAGCAAAATAAATAAATGAATAAAAGGAAAGAAAGAAAGGAAGAAAGGAAGTCGGGGGGAAGGAAGAAAGAATAAGAAAAAAGGCAGAATACTAAGACAGGATAACCTACTATACTATACTATACTATACTATACTATACTATACTATACTATACTATACTATACTATACTATACTAATATATGAAGCTTTTCTGAGCCCTAGATTGTAAAAAATGTTATACACAAAAGACTATTTTGGGGATAATTTGAAAATTAATAAGAAAAACTATATGTGGATAGATCTATCTACATGTGTGTATCTTAAAATAAATAAGCCACACAGGTCATAATATATTTCAGTCCCAGTGATATTTGAAGCACACAAGGAAACAAGACTTCAACTCACCTCCCCACTGGCATAAAAATCATTATTTGCATACTCAGGAAACAACTGGAAAAACTGAATGAGAGCACTGCAAAAGAAAAACAATAAAGAAGAATCATAAAATTGGATCAGAATAATTTGCTACCATATCTCATGGTTTGGCAATCAGCTTCATTCTTTTGTGAGCTCCTGTGAGGCATATTTCTAAAGTCTTATGTGATAACACCATATTGCATATGAATGGTTAGAAGTTCACGTGGTATGGAGTTTTGATGGAGCTCCCAGAATATCAATATTTTAATAAGAAAAAAAACACATGGGCTGGAAGAGATGGCTTAGCAGTTAAGGTGCTTGTCTCCAAATCCAAAGGATCCAGGTTCCCAGTACCCATGTAAGCCAGATGCACAAAGTGGTGCATATTTCTGGAGGCCCTGGAACACCCATTCTCTTTTTCTCTCTCTCCTTCTTCCTCTTTCTCTCTCTCAAAAAAAAAATACATAAGAAAAAAAAAAAAGAACACAAACACTGCAGAAGGAAGAAAAGAGAGCAAAGAAAAATGCATTAAAATGACTGACAATCACCACTTTAGTAAGCTATTTTGAAATAGATTTAAATAGGCTTAAGGAATTATTTCCTAAATAAGAAAAGAATAAATGATAATTTAAACAACTCTACTAACTTCTTTCCAAAAAGAAGACAAAACCTGTGACACCCAGACCATTGATGGACGTGCTGACTTGACTGCAAGTTCTGAGAAGCTAGGAGGGTTTTTGTCCCAGTTTCCTGCTGAGGGACTAAATGCAATGGATCATCCAGGGAAGATGAAAGGCAACTAGGCTCTGGAAACCAGGAGAGGATGAAAGTTCAAGGGTTACGGTGAGACAAAACTGGGTCATTAAATTACCATGATCCCTGCTACACTTAATTTTCAGAACTCCATAAAAATGTACCACGAAACACTGCTGCGGAGTTTCAGCATATTTTGCTATTTGTTATTTATAGTGGGCTTTGTAGCAACTAAACTTGGGAAAATATATTTTTATAGCTTCCACGTTTGTGCTGGCAATGAGCTGGCTTTAGAGCAGAGATAAAAATAGGAATTCATTCTCCACCCTTCCCTCCCCAAGCCGCAGGCTAAAAACGACTTCCCTTTCGCTCTTCCTGCTTGGTAGAATGGCACCAGCTAATTTAATATTGTAAATCTCAATTAAGCCTTATGCTTTAACTTCCAACTCATTTCCTTAGAGTATCTGTTGGTGTGGGGGAGTTATTTGGATGGACAGATTTAGCAAGTAAACATGCAAAGTGTCCAATGAAATTTGCAACTCAGGCAAATAGCAAAGCTTTAGTATAAATATGTCCAAACATTGGCTGGACCATAGTTATAGCTTTTTTTAAAATGTATTTATTATTTATCTGAAATTAAAATTTAATCCTGCACCCTATGTTATATATCTGGTATTCTAAAGTGAATGATAAACCCTCAGGTTACTTCTGGCTTGAAAACGCCAAGATTCACAAGCTGAAATTCCCAAAGCTAGAGCTTGCTTGAAGAAGTTATCAGAGCTTTAATATCAAAGTCAAAGTTCTTGTAATGGGCTGTTTTTCTGGGGGTGTTTTGTTTGTTTATTTTGCAAGTGTTTGGTGTTTATTATGCAGGAGTAAAGAATGGAGAAAAGGCAAATTTAGTTAGCTGCAGTCACATATAAAATGTGCTTTTAACTATATTTTATACAAGGACTATTTTTATTATATGGTAAAATTTTGCTTAAAAATAGAATCTGGAGTTATGTGTGTTTGAATTACAAAGTTTATCAGACATGTTAACATACATACACACACACACACACACACACACACACACACACACACACACACGTGTATGTTTATGCACACATGTACTGCCATGCATTTATTCAGGTGTAATGGTTATACATGGCACAGAAATCACCTGTCTTAGGAGACTCCACTTGAAAACTGTACTGGAATTATGCCAATGACTTCTCTACTAAACAGAATTTTAGGAAAAGATTATTTGCTGGCAGAAAGATGCATTACAGGACAGCAAGGAGAAACAGAAATTGCAAGGAGAAGTGGCTGGGAGAAAAGTACTCCTTACATAATCGTTGGTGAGGACTAGCTAGTGGCTGGCAGGAAGAGAAGGGTGTTAAATGACCATGTGCAACCGACCCATAAAGCAGAGGAGCTGGTCAATCCTGATGGAGGAGAGAGAACATTCAGGGCAGTAGAGGTCCAAGTACTCTAAGCAGAAGCTCCAAACTGCTATGGTTTGGACCCAAAATGTTCCCAAGGCAGCAAGTGTTTGGAAATGAAGGCATGTCTTGAAGGCATTAATTTACTTATGAATTCACAGTTCAAAAGGCTACTAGGAGGTGTTGTAGAAGGAAGTAGTTTATTGGAGGTGTCTCTTTGAAAGGGGATATTTTGCCCCTGGCCCTTTCTTCTCATATTTTTCCTGCTTTCTAGCTGCCAGGAGGTGCGCAGCTGTACTCCACTGCGTGCTTCCTGCCAGCTGTCCTGGCCTACCATGGGGCCACAATCACCAGGGAAGTGGCCATGGACTGTAAGCTTTGAAACCAGAATAAACCTTTCCTCCTTTAAGTTGATGTTTCCAAGTGTTTTGCCACAGCAACAGGAGGATAGCACATAACAAGGTAACAAGAGGCCACCGCATGTATCAACAAAAGCCAGTTAGTTGTAACAACAGCCAAGAGCAGAGAAATGATATACTTGGCAATAGGAACCTTGGCCTTTTGTGATGTTTAGCACACACAAGGGCCTTCTGGCCATCTTTTCATTCTACATGGAAGGTAGCTGTGCTATGGTCCCCTCCACTTGCATGGATTTCCCAGAGTCCTGTGTGTGAACATGCTTCACAGGGAAGGCTTGTGTAGCCAATCAGGGCATTTCCCCATCACCAGCCACCATGCAGATGGAGGGACATCAGCACCTTCATTCAGCTGCAAGAAGGTGACTCTAGAACCCCTGGTAGACTATGTGGTTCAGGGCCTGAGAGCTTCTTCTGCTGCATCTCCAGCTCCAGAAAGGGTATGCAGCACAAAGCCACCATGACTGAGCAGGATACAAGGACAGTATCATCAGCCAGGAAAGCCAAACCAAAGTGAAGGGACTTTTATACTCAGTCACATCTTCTACACCAGAGAGGGATGTGGCTGAGTAGCCTACCCGCCACAGGGAAAACAAAATGGAGTCTGCATTCTAACATCTTGTTAATGAAAAAAAGTTATTTCCAAACACAATGAAAACCAGAAGAAATGAGAATGCTAAATGCCTCGTTAGGAGGGTGTTCCTCCCAGCCAGGCACTATTAATAGGAAAAAGGAGTGGGATTTTCAGGACTAAAGAGAGATGGCTTTCAAAGGGAGAAGAAGAAAGCTCTGCTCTTTAAACCTGCAGTAGCCCATTTACACCCTCCAAAGCAACCTCCTTATTGCAAACATCCATCTGGTGAGCTGGAGAGAAGAATGCAGTCACAAAAGGAAACCAATAGTGTAAACTATAAAGGAAACAGCTGAAATCAGTTTTCTGCACCACTCTTGATTAGCTATTTTCCAGTTCTAAGAGCCTGAAGCAAAAAGAACTGAACCAGCTATAAACAATGGATGCTTTGAAATAGGTTCTCTTTACATGTCATGCAAGAGGAGACATGCCACATGTCAGCAGTGAATATCCACATGGAGGGTCATCTGGAAGCTGAAGATCTCTGGGGAGAGGGAGGACAGGGCTGCGCAGGGCTCTGGCTTCCAGGAGCTGGATGAGCCTCTAGTTTCTTTAATACAGAACCTCCGCCCTCAGGGTGTTTGTGAGTTAATCAACTGAACTTGTTTGGATTTAAGCCAGAAGAGCGTTGTCGAAGGGTAGGCTTCCCGTCAGAAGAATGAGAGCACAGTGCTAAGTGAGAGACATGGTGCTTGATAAACTTCTGAGGGCAGCCACAACAATTTTGTCTATGAGGGAGAGAGGCACTGGAGCTGGGGGGCGGGGAGGCAGGCCTTCTTATATGTCCCCACTGTACCTGCAAAGGTGTGGGAACCTGGAGCACCCTTTCTCCTTCCCAGAAATTGAACGCAAGTGTTAAAATCCTGAGATGTAGGAAATGACAGTAGAACGCAGCCATATTCTTTGCGGGGAGGGAGGGAAGGAGGAAGGGTATTTGGAGGAAAATAAAAGACTAAAGTTGGTCTTTCTTGTCCCTCAGCTATCTATCCACCTTGGGAAGGAAAAAGAATAATGGGAAGGCTTTTGTCCTCACTGACTCCTACCAGATACCCTCCCCCTTTGGGGACAGGCCAGGTTTGCCCCCAGGGAACTTGGCAGAGCGTAGGGAGGTAGGGCTGGGGAGCTGAGCTGGCTATTTCTTGTCAGTAGGGTTCTTTCAGTAGATTTTTGTGATGCATCAAATAGTGCCCAAGCGTCCTGAAAGAATTCATGATGTAATCTCTAGAAAAAAAGTACAGACTAGAAAAATTTAGCCACATAAGAAAGGGCAACTTACTTTCTTAAAATATGCACTAAAAATAGCAATGATGGAAGCAAAAAAAAAGGGGGGGAGCAATGAATAAATTTTGTATATACTGTCTAATCAAACATACAACTTTACATTGCTCCACCCCTTTTCACAGTGTCTATAGTATGTGGTGTATGTTCGGGGGTGTATGTATGTAATCAGATGTGTCCTCCCTGTATCGAAGGGAGAGATTGGGAGTCCTCCTCTATCACTCTTCTGCCTTAATGCCCTGAGACATTAAGACATTGTATCTCTTACTGAACCTGGAGTTTCCCGTTGTTCACTTAGGCTGACTGACCAGTGAGTCCCAGAATCCCTCGTGTCTTTGCGCACACATATATCCCCTGGTCTTGGGTCACAGGCACATGCAGCCATGTCCAGCCTTTTACATGGGTACTGGAGCTGGACTCGGGTCCCCAATCTTGGGCAGCAAGTGTTCTGACCACAGAGGCATCTCCCTAGCCCTTGTCTCTCCTTTCAATTAGAGAAAATATTTTCTAAGATGAAGGGGAGAGATAAAAACTAGTTAATGAACTGAAGAAGTCTGGAATAGCCATGAAGAGATAGAGTTTCTGAAAGTTACAAAAGGAAGGATCCTGGGAAAAGAAGACAATGTGAAAAAACATTATCTCCTGGCAAACTCAAAGATACATAAACTTCTAAGACATCTGGTTGGAAGTATTGAAAAATAATCTCTGGCTGAAAAATTCTGCATTTCCATCGTATCTTAAAAGATGTTGTTGCACAATTACAATCACACCTTACACGATTAGCTTTGCTTGCTAACTTCTCTGCTAGCCCCCCCCCCCCGAGTTATCACTGGCAAGGTGACACAGTACAGAAGAAAGTCTGAGTGTTTGTACACTCCTCACGTAGAAATATTCTTAAGTGTTTCAAAACTTGGGCAATAAAGATGAATCCCTAGCAATCTGCCACTGGAAGCGTCTTACTATAGAGACAAACAGATCTGGTCAGCAGAGGCAAAGGCGTTACCTGTACAAATCTTTTGCTACATCATCCTCACTGACTGCATATCCCTTGTGACTGTCAGTGAAACTGAAGCCTGTGCCCACCTGAAAGGGAAAAAAATGAGCAGTTATAAGCATAGCGACACAAGTGTCCTGGTTAGACACCCCACTGTGACATGTGACCTTACAGACTACCAAGATCATGCCATTGACTTCAGATCTCTTCCAGGAGGAGCAGAGTTTCATAAGGTCTTCCTATCCCCAAAGCCCAGGAAGAGCTGGGCCCTGTCATTCTTCATGGTGACCCTGCCCCATGTTGACATATGGAGTCGCCTTATTTGGTCTCACTACAGGTTAAATTACAGGTAAAATTCTTAACACAGAATCAAAGGACCCAGAGCTGTCTGGTTTGGTCTCAACTAGAAGGAATGCTAGGTAAGACAGTGGTCAAAGACTTTTATTTGTGAAAATATGCCCATGACACCATTCTATCTTCAGAAGATAAATAGTTTTAAAATAATTAAGAGTAATTGTAAACTAATATTGCTTTATTCCCAGGAGTTCACAGAAGGTGTCATGAGTGACTTTGTGCCCATCTGTGAAGGGCATTTGAACTTAAGGTGAATCAGGCCCTAGTGCTTGCATAGCAAGTGCTCTTACACACTGAGCCCACTCCCAGCTCTGCATCTAGCATTCTTTATGAGAGATTAAGAATGCATTATTGAGCAACAACCTGTGAGACATGGAATTTATACCATCAGTGAAGACATTCAGCCCTTAATGTGGATGAACAATTCAATGGACAGCACAGTTCTCAGGGTCGAAAATGAGAAAAATAAAGTTTGAGGAATGAAAAAATAAATAAATAAAATGAATTACAAACTCAGGCATGATGAAATATACTTATAGGAAAACTAAATCTTAGAATGATTTTCATTTTAGAGATTAAATTTTTTGTTTTGTTTTTGTTTCTTTAGATACTCTCTCACTATGTAGCTTAGGCAAACCTGGAACTCACTATAGAGCTCAGGCTGCCTCAAATTCATAATCCTCCCTCCTCAATCTCCCAGTGCTTGGATTACAAGTGTGCTGCATCATGCCAGGCTGCTTACTTTACAGGTTAAATTCTTAACATATTTTCATTTATTTGTTTGAGAGAGGGAGAAAGAGAAGGAAAGAAGGAAGGAAGGAAAGAAAGAAAGAAGGAAGGAAGGGAGGGAGGGAGGAAAGGAGGGAGGGAGGGAGGGAGAGAAAGAAGGAAGGGAGAGAGAAAGGGCCCACCATGCCCTCTAGCCACTGCAAATGAACTCCAGATGTATGTGCCACCATGTGCATATGGCTCGTGTTGGTTCAGGAGAATTAAATCTGGGTCTTTAGACTTCACAGGCAAATGCCTTAACCACTAAGCCATCTCTCCAGCCCTACAGATTAAATTATAGTCTACAAAGGAAAATAACCTGTATTTCTCTTTATAAAATATGCAATGATAAATTATTTAGTGATGGGGATAACATTCTGAGAAATGTGTACATGTTAAGAGACTATCAGAGAATATGTACATGCACCTAGAAGGTTTAACTTACTGAACATGCAAGAGACATGTAGCCCCTTGCTTCTAGGCAAGGGCATGTAGCCCGTACAGCATGCTACCCTGTTTAATACAACAAGAAGCTCTACTACAATGGTAAGAATTATATAGCTAAACATATTGGAACATGGAAAGTGTATAGTAAAAACACTAGGTGGCAAGGGATGGAGAGATGGCTCAGTGGTTAAAAGGCACTTGATTATAAAGCCTGATGGTCCGGGTTTGATTCCTCAACACCCATGTAAAGCCAAAGGCAAAAAGTGGCACATGTCTTGGATATCTACTTAAGTGGAAAGAGGACCTGGTGTACCCATTTTTTCTATTTGTCTATCTATCTATATATCTATCATCTATCTATCTATCTATCTATCTATCTATCTATCTATCTATCTATCTCTATATATTTCTTTCTATCATCTTATCATCCTCTATCTTTGCTTGAAAACAAAATAAGATATTTTTAATATAATTAATATACTAATAGTAATATTTCAGTTCATTAAAATCTTATGAAAACATCACTTTATATGTGGCCTGTTGTTGACCAAAACACTGTTATTTATCCATGACTCAGAAAAATAAAAAAGAGGAGAGAGGCCACCACTTGCCATTTCATAGTGCTGTGTGGTACTCACAGGGTTATCGATGTAGAGCATGGAAAGAGTGGTGGTCCAAGGAAACTCTCTGTCATGAACTGTTAAAAGAGAGGAATCAGAGATGGATCTGTTAAAAAAAAAAAACCCAAAATATTCCAGGTAGGGTGCTCTTAGATAGGGGCCCAGCACACACCCCCTATCCTAAGCAATCCCAAGGTCTGACCTCTCCTTCCTATGGCCGGAGATCTCATGGGGAGACTAAGCACACCTTCACCTTCTCTTTTCTCTTCTCTGTGCTTGTGAACTAGTCAAAGGCTGTCTATACCCAAAGGAAGGTTGACAATGAAACTCTGTGAAGAACCTACATCATAACACCTATCTGTCCAACGTTAGAGGTTTCCCCTCACCCACATCGTGACAGCCATCTGTCCAACTTTAGAAGTTACCCCTCACCCAGTCCTCTTGTGTTCTCCCCCTTCTGCCCATTGCTGAGTAGTATAACAGCTTCAGCAAAACTGGCATGTAGTGTTTTCAATGCATCACAAGTGGATTCACGTTATGAATGGTGGCACAGGGCAAGTCAACCACCTCCCCCAAATAAATCCATGAGATGGGGAGGACCCTGGGATGTAGCCAGGGGCTGCTTTTCCCCAGTCTTTCCTCTGCCTATCTGCCCCCCCCCCCATAGTGTCTGGTTTCCAAGGCATTCATCAGATCCTATAAGCAACTGACTAATAAAGTGTTCTGTTTGTGTGAATAATTGGAAATATAATTCCATTAGGCCCATGCAAAAGGGCTCACCCAAATAGTAATAAATACCAACTGCTTTGTAGGCCAAGAATGCTTGAGTCAGCAGCAGCCTTTGAGAAAATATCTTACACCCTTTCACCCAAATTTGAAAGGAGAAAGAAGGCCAGATAGGACATTCACTCCAGGGCTCCTCCTCTGGACAGACATTGTCATGAAGTTATGTTTTTCCTGTCTGGAACTGCTAAGGGATTCCTAAGGGTGTGTTGTTTACTCTGAATTAGTTTTGGAGCAGAGGCAGATCCAGATGCAGGATATGCCAGGAAACCAGTCCAAGCAACACTTACCCGTCATGTTACTTGTGACAACATAAGGTCCGTGTTCCACAAAGAGGCCAAACATGGATGAACCTCCTGGGCCACCTTGAAGCCAGAGGACCACTGGTGCCTCCTCAGGCTGTATCTACAGGGAACAGAGAGGACAGTGACCAGCAGAAGTACACCAAGCCTCCCAAGTACACTCAAGGAAACAGTCACACAACCTTTATCTTCCACAGACATGAACGCAACTCAGAAAGTCTCCCACCCTGTGGCCTATTCCACTCCCAATGGTGAGTCCACGTCCGCTACATGATAAGCAAGTATGTTGGCATGCAATTGGAAGCATGGAGAATACCTGAAAGGATAAGCTGCTTGAGTGTAGGCCATTGGACACTCACACACTGCCTAGGGTCTGGCATTAATAATTTTTAGCTGTTTGAATTTTCAGAGGCTCTTCCATTTGACCTGTATAATCCCCAAAAGGTACACAATAAAGTGTCCATTTCCCTCAGGGAGAGTCCTTCCTTTACTGAGAGCTCAACAGACCTTCAAATTTTATTCACTAAGGTATTCATAAGGGCCAGAGCAAAACCACTCAACATGGGGAAACTGGGATGCGGACAGGCCTGGAGCCACTTAGCAGAGGGAAATGACTAACCCAAAACGAGGCATGCATTTGCATAGCAGATGAGGGAGCACAAATTAGAAAGGGTCATTAGTAGATTTAGATGTTGAAAATCAGCTATAGGGAGTAGTGCCAATACCACCCCCTCCAATGAGGGCAGTTTTGTTCCTTCAGTTGCTATGTGTTTATGGAGCACTAGTTTAGGCTGGAGCCTGCTCGAAGCTGGGCATGTAGTCAAGCACTTAGTGCAAAGCTCCCCATTCTTCTGGAGCTTACAAGTTTATGGGGGAAAGACAGTAACAAGTAATGAAAACAAAATAATTAAGGGGTGTGAAAAGGAAGCAAGGGTGAAGTGAGAGGGTCCCTGAGGACTGGGAAGGAGTAGGGCTTTAGACAGGGTGGGCAATGTAGAATGCAATGAGTCCCAAAGGCAGAGGTGGCCAGGCATGGAGCCCTGACAAAGCTGTGGATGGAGGTAGATGGCAAGGGAAAGAGTGACAGGACAGAAGAAGGCTCTGAGAAAATTCTCCAGAGCCGGAAATTCTTCTGGCCTCCATGGGGCTCAGAGAAAGCCTTGGGGAGGCCGGTGACCACGTGTTTGGCATCTTTGCTATTCATATGTCCTCTCCTCCAAGCACAGAAAACTGGGGTCCCCCAGCTACAACCCCAAACCCAAAAGCCCCACCTCTCTGTGCTTGGCCGGCCCTACAGACAATATGGGTGGTGGCTGCACTCCATCCGCTTGGATTGCGTGAGGAGACTGTGATCAGAGGCCAGAATGACTTGGGCAAAGGTGCCTGGGAGGCCATTGCCAAGAAGCCAGAGGAAGAGTGGCTGGATCAGGTACATGGGCCTTGACTTCGCTAGTCACCAGAAGTGTGACCAAGATTCCCTCTAGAACTTTGCAGCAGTTCTGGAAGCTTGTTGAAAGGGCTCCCGAGCATAGCTGTGGTCTGCATAACAACAGCTATGTTATGGGGGCCACCTCAGAACCCACTTCCAAATGTCAAGAGATTAAGGACAAGATAAAGTCCTTGGACCAATACTGAGTGTACAATTAAGACCCAGTACATGCAAACGGCTATCGTTGTAGGAGCAATAGAAATGACGCCGGGAGTGAAACTGGGCCCTCAAAAGAACAGGACTGTACTGCAGAAGAGGCTTATCCCTTAAGACACTTGCCTATTTAGCCTAAGGACCTAGGTTCAATTCCCCAGTACTCACATAAACCAGATGCACAAGGTGGCACATGCATCTGGAGCTCATAGTGGTAGAGGCCCTGGTGCATCCATTCTCTCTCTCTATCTTCTTCTTTTTCTCTCTTTCTCAGATAAATAAATAATTTTTTAAGAATAGGACTATGGCTACAGAGTCAGAAGAATACCATGGGTAAGTGATGAGCTCCTGCATCCAGCTCTCTAGGTACAAGCCTAGGCTTTGCTAGATGAATTTGGACAAGATACCTAAACTCTCTCAGTCTCTCTCCTCTATAAAATGAGGTTCCATGACAGTACCCACATCGTGTGGCTGATGGGAGGATTGAATGAACTGTTTTTCATGGCTGGTGAGTGACACATGATACCTGTTCTGCAAATGTTAGCTACTGAGGAAAGTACAGAGGAATTGAACACAAACTATCCATAAATGGGAGGACTGGAAAGGGCCCTATTTGGTGGCCCGTTTTTCAGTCCTTTGTCCTCCTGCTTCAAGGGTTGACATGACATGAACACATAGATGAGGGTCTTGTCTGTTACCTTAAGGCAGAAAACATCAAAATCAGCGCAGCCTTTTAGAGCTGCCGTGGGAAGCGGAGTTAAACCCAGAACTGGGAGTTGAGTGGGCTGTAGCCATGCTTAGCCACATATTAGTCATGACATCCTGATCCCCTGCTTCTTCTAGCCTCAGTTTCCTCACCTGTCAAATGATCATGGTTCAAGCTTCCTTGGATGTTCTGATGAGAAAATGAACAGGAGGTGACCGCTGTAAACCCTGCCCTAGCTTGCCTGGAGCCACCACGTGTTTTGCTTGGACATGTGATATTTATCTCCCCCAAGAGTCTCTGCCTTGTTACTGAATGCCACTCAAGAATCATATTTTACTTTTATTCACCCAACAATAGGGTCAGGTGATACCTTTTAAGAGATGGAGGTCTGGAGAGATGGCTCAAGGGTTAAAGGTGCTTGATGCAAAGCCTGCTGGCCCAGGATTGATTCCCTAGTGCCCACATAAAATCAGCCGCACAAAGTGGTGCATGCATGAAGTTTGTTTGAAGTGGCAAGAGGCCCTGGCGCCCCCATACTACTCATTCTCACTCTTTCTCTCTCAAACAAACAAATGAAAATATTTATTTTAACAAATAGAGAGATAGGAAACGCATGAGCACATTCCCGTCTCTCAGCTAGGAACATGAGGTGCTGAGGTGCACTGGTTCCAGCCAGGAATGTGAGGTGGTGAGGTGCACTCGTTCCAAAGAACACCCAGCCCTGCACCCTAATCTTCCCCAGTGTCCATGCGAACTCCTGGGTCCCTGTGTGAGAGCAAGCCGGTGGCCCTCAGGCTTGGCCCTGAGTGAAAAAAAGAATAATAATGTGTAAAACTCTTTCAAAAGTACTTCTGCCTTGGCTCAAGTCCAAGAGATTCCAATTCCCCTGGCATGAATCAGGGCAGACACCGTTCATCTTTTCCAGAGGATCCCAGGTGGTTCCCACGTGCAGGCAGGGCTGAGGATCTGGGAGGTGGTAGGCAGTTTGCCCTCTCAGATGCCCTGAGTAACTGGCCTCCACTTATCCTCTCTTCTCCTGCCTTTCTACATCCCTTCCTGTCACCTGGCAAGATAAAAGCAATCTCTGAACTCTCAGAAAAAATAGCCTGAGCCTAAGAGTCACTCTACAAAGTCAAGTCAAACACCATGGTGCCCAAACATAGTTATTGTGCAACTGTGAAGTGCAGAGCCTACGTTCTTGGATTGCTGGAATACCAAGAGCACACACCTCCGCCTCAGGTGTACTTCCTGAAAGAGGCAAAAGAGCCCAACAGCCCTTGAAGCAGCCTGTTTTCTTTATTATTATTATTATTATTATTATTATTATCATTATTATCATTATTATTTTTATTTTATTTTATTTTATTTTTTTGGTTTTTTAAGGTAGGGTCTCACTCTGGCTCAGGCTGACCTGGAATTCACTATGTAGTCTCAGGGTGGCCTCAAACTCATGGCGATCCTCCTACCCCTGCCTCCCGAGTGCTGGGATGAAAGGCGTGCGCCACCACGCCCGGCTATTTTTAATTTTTATTAACATTTTCCATGATTTAAAAAAAAAATTCCATGGTAATACCCTCCCCCACCCCACACTTTCCCCTTTGAAATTCCATTCTCCATCATATTACCTCCCCATCTCAATCATTGTAGTTACATATATACAATACCAACCTATTAAGTACCCTCTTCCCTTCCTTTCTCTTCCCTTTAAGCAGCCTGCTTTCAAAGAGAACCCCGCTCATGTTCCTTTCCACTTGGTGAGTTGACCAACCTATGACCTAATGCCACCTTTATCTGCAGTGAAATGCTTAAGTCGGATGCCAGAATGTTCACACTTAATGCCAACTACCCACCTAACAGCTAGCCATAGAATGACATGCAGACTTTTGGTATGTTGTATGGCATCACAATGTCATGATAACTTATATTAGTATTAATTATGGCTACAGTAAGGCCACAATGCCATGTGGATTATTCTCAACATGATATATCCAACTCTGTGGTGTGAGACTACAGCCCTCCTGCTCCTTGGGAAAGAAGGAGAGTAAATGAAGACAGCCTGTATAAAGCCACATTGCAAAACTTGGGGTCAAATGAAGTAAGAAATAACTATGTTATTAGTTTACAGTTTACAGTGTCATAGGTCAGAAATTTAAAAATATGAATCACATTTAAGTTGTGATTCAGAGTATATGAAACATGAAAATTAGTACAGTTACTTCTTTCCCAAAGCTTTAAAACCTTTCCTCAAAACTATATTCTAAAGACAGTCCTTTTTTTCTTTCCAAGTTAGGGTCTCACTCTAGCCAAGGCTGACCTGGAATTCACTATGTAGTCTTAGGGTGGCCTGGAACTCACGGCTATCCTCCTACCTCTGCCTCCCAAGTGCTGGGATTAAAGGCGTGCACCACCAAGTCCAGCTGAGAGTACTTATTCTTAATTATGTTTTTTCTCAATATATTTTAAAATCTCTTTCCTCACCAATTTATTCCTTAGAGTTGATCATGGAGATATTTACTTGTCCACATTTTTCTCCATTCTGCACACACACACACATGCACACATGTGTTGTATTGTTGTATATGCTGTATGCATAACTTAATTTTTGTATGTGTGTGTTGTGTGTGCACATGTATGTTTTTGTGTGATGGTGGGTGCACATGTGAGCGCAGGTAGAGGACAGAGAACTATTTCGGGTGTTATTCTCAGGGACGCCTTCACGCTCTTTTTGAGATAGAGTTTCTCATTGGCCTGGAATGCATCTATCAGACTAGATTAGCTGGCCATCAATCTCCAAGGGTCTTCCAATCTTCACCTTCCAGGGAAGGTGCTGGGTTTGGAACTTAGGCCCTCATGCTTGTTAGCAAGCACTTTACCCAGTGACCTCTCTCCCCAGTCCTACAGGCACAATTAAGTAATAATAGTCATAATAATGATGATGATAATGATAGTGCAATCTAATTCTTTCTATTTATACATTCACTGAGAAACATGCTGTGGGTTAGCAGCAATGCATACAACCATTTGGCCAAATGGTATAATGTTCTATGCATTTACCACAATGTATTAATTCAGCACATCTCATAGATACGCATAGGACACTGTCTAGAGCTGCAGAATAACTTCTAGTCATGGCCAGGAAAGCTGCTTAGTGGTTGGGAACATGGAGCTAGACTACCAGGACTGGAATTCTGACTACGCTACTTTATAGCTGTGTGTCCCTGGGCATTTCAGTATCCTATGCTTGAAAATGTAAATAATAACAGTGATGCCACTTTCAGGCGACAGTTTAATGTATGTAGACAGCAGATATATGTGCATCTGTGAGATAAGTGCCCGGGACATCTTTTTAGGTGTCAGCTTTGATCTCTTTTAAGGTGAATTGGAAGACAGGTGATTAGTAACTACACAAATAGACAGATGGGTAGAGGAACACTAGACTAGGGACTCACAAGTCTTTTGAGGGTGGTAGCCTGAGAGTGGAGATCTGATAGATGACTGATCCCCCACTAGTAAAGTTATTTATTTAATTAAGATGGCTATATACTATATATGTGTTTATATATTCTATATACAGCAAGAACTGATGATCAAAAAGAAGAGACACCGATGTTCCAAGTACTAAAGAAGAGATGGAGTCCTCCACCCTCCAGTGAGGAGTCTAGCCGGCAGGAGATGACACTGAACGTCAAAAGATGGCTCCAGGCACCTGGGACCCTCTCTACAAGCAGGAAACAACTGTGGCAGCTGGGCACAGTGGTGCACACCTGTAATACCAGCGCCGGAGAGGTTGAGAGGTGGGGAACTGGGAATTTAAGACCAGCCTGGTCTATAAAGGGAGACTCTGTTCCCCACCCCCTCACCCCGGCATAAAGAAGGAAGAAAGGGGAGGAGGCGGACAAAGACAGAAAGGCACTGCGGCAGCCACCTTCTCAGTTCTTCTGGTGACCCCTGGTGGTCAATTCATGACTTCAGTTACTCCTTCCTCAGGGTTCATGCACCATGAGGGAGGCAGGCTATCTTTGCCTTTAGACTTTTTGCAGAAGACAATGTCACTACCTCTCATACCAGCCCATTCCATTGCCTATTCACAGAGTGAGTGGATAAATATACTCCATGTCTTCATGGATTGTTGTGTGAAGGAAGCAAAACTCATGAAAAGTAAACTGGTACTGACCTGCCCTGTTGCCTTCCAGGGTAGATAGCATCACCTATGCTCCAAGTCTTCCTTGCATCCCTTATTTGCTATCAGACAAGACCCCAGACCCTCCTCTGCATTATGGCCACAGACGGACAAGACAGAGACAAAGAGTAGACATCACCTTGTATTTGTACATGACACAAATAGTGAATCAACATAATGGGGCTGAGGAGAAAGGTATATCAACGTCAGTACTTCCAGCAATATGGTAATATACTCTAGAGTGTGTTGCTGAGTGAATGCATAAATAGAAATAGGCTGTACTATTATTATTTTTTTAATTGTGTATATAGAGCTGGGGAAAGAGGTCAGGAGGTAACGAGCTTGTCTAACAAGAATGAGGGCCTGAGTTCCACACCTAGCACTTTCATGAAATGACACATGCACACCTACGACCCCAGCACTGGGGTGGGGAGCTATAGTCAGGGGGATTCTTGGAGGTTGGTGGCCAGCTAATCCAGCCTCACAGAAAATCTCCTAACCAATAGGAAAGAGTGTGAAGGTGTCCCTGAGGGTGACACTCCAAATTATTCTCTGGTCGGCACACACACTTACACATGCACATATGTGTTTACCTTGTTGACATTATAGATGCTGTATGCACGTGTTACATGCACACACGTGTGTATTTATTTATCTACCTCAGCACACATCTGGGAAGCACTTTGGAGCAGGAGGGCACACAGAACAGACAAGTGTGTGCCAGTCCCCAGAGCGGAGTACATAGCTCCAGCCGCACACGCTGGTGGGAGCATTGCACATGGTGGGGGGTGCAGCTGAACCACTGCCCTCAACAAAGCGGGAGACTGCTTAACATGCAAAGCGCAACTCGTAAATTCATTAAGGCCTTCTCACACTCCTATATGCAGCGACTGATCATTTGTTTGGTTTAAGTAATATGTTCTACCTTAATTGATGTCATTAGTACCCCAAGCAAATGTCTTTAAATCCCTCACGTGTGTTTGGATGGACTCCTCCTTTGCCACACAGACCCTGGTTCCTCTGCTGCTGCAGCTGCTACATTAATGGTGTTAATCAAGGCAAAGTGCTTTATTTAAAGCAATTCGTTTTGTGACTGGACTTGTTAAATAGCTGTATAATACCATTTTAATTCTGCACATATAGGAGAACAACTTGCATATCTGTGTGTTTCAAGTGAAATTTGCTTGTTGTGCTTGGTGTCGACACCCAGTAGGTCTTCCTTTACCTCTCGTTCTCTGTTTCTGGCCTCCTGTATCATTTCTCTTCCCTCGCATCGTCTTGACCAATTGGGTCCCTATTACAACATTACAGCAGCTCCGCTCCTTCTCCTAACCTTCCCACCAGGTTCTTGGTCACAACCCCATAGAACACTGCAGTACAGAGAGAAAGGGAGGCAGTATGCATGAGGGAGAAGGAATCTTATTTCTGCTTCTAAATGTGTAAAAAGAAAATGGCTGAAATCAGTCATTACTTTCTTCTCTAATTGAAAATTTTATTTCTCTAAAAGGGAAAGGGTACAAGAAGTACTCTGTAGAGTTCAAAAATACTTATGAAAGTCATGATGTACATAACATCATTTTTAGCTATTTTTTTTTTGTTTTGTCTCAGGTGCCTCTGTTCTTTCAGACCCCCTAATGCCTTAAATATTTAGCAACAAGAAGATAAACCAAGACTGCTTGGGGTATCTCTAGTTATGGTTGCCCACCAGTGAATCTGCAGCTGCCTGTACCAGATACAGTTGAAGATGGCTGTTGAGGGCTGGAAAAAATGGCTCAATGGTTAATGTGCTTGCCTGCAAAGCTTAAGTACCTGGTACTGAATCCCCAGGACCCACATAAATCCAGATAAACAAGGTGGCCCATGTGTCTGGAGTTCCTTTGCAGAGGCTAGAGGTCCTGGTGTACATATTTTTTCTCTCTCTCAAATAAATATTTAAACAGAAATCTGTTGACCCCCATCTCCTTCTTAAGAACTGATTATCCATCATCATGGGGAAGGACCATGGATCATGCTGATATCACATGACCCAGCACTTTCAGCCTTTGTGATTGGATCAGGAGAAACAGCTGACCCAACCTGGGTACATTACACTATGCCTGTACAAGAACCATGAGTGAATCCCTGCGAACTGTGTGGAAACCACAAGTTTGTCAATGTGGCCAAGTGTGTGGAGGAAGGCTCTGCACAACAGAACGAGGATGAGTGATGCTATATGGCTTGAGCAGAGCAGGGCTGAGATGAAAAACTGGCTGCTCAAGCTCCTAAGGCTTTTCCGGAAAGTTTTTGGCTCCTTAGGCCAGCCTAATACTGAGCAGGAAAGCAAGAAAAGGGTGGCCATATCTATCTGGGGTCCAGTCATAAAACCAAATCCACAAGATCATTTTCACTTTGTAATTAACCAGTCAGCATTTCTGGCTGGAAACACTGGCCTGTAACACTGCTCCAGGCTGCTGGGTTTGCTATGGCCATGGGCAGGGCAGCTATCACAGGCCCCATAGGGTCCAAATGAGGCCAAAATGCCAGAGGGCCTGATCCCAACCTGATGGTGACCCAAGGCCAATATGATAGGTAGCTTCCTGTGCACCAAAGAACAGAGAAAACTTAGTACAAAATGCACAATGCCAAAAGGGAATTAACCATAAGTATATGTGAACAGAACTTTAGCACACACACGGGGCTATAGGAGAGTGCACATGAATGGCCAAGCCTATAATGAAGGGCATGGTGGAAGCCAGGCTGGAAGCTAAGTTCCCTGAGTTGTCTGGCCCAAATCCAACCAAGCTTAGTGAAAGGGTTGCAGAGAGGCTGACTGTGAGGTGCCTGTTGTTGGGCAAGGCAGGGAGGCTTGGGATCCATGTTGGAAGGGCCACGGTCAGACCATCTCCTGGGCACAGCTAGGGCTGCAGACGGCCTTGGTGGTCTGGGTACACTAGGGCAGGTGACCACTGGTTGTTCCCACACACAGGGATGCTACTTAACCTGGGCAGCGAGGCTCAGAAAAACCAAACACTGGACAGGGAACACCAAGAGAAGCCAACTCTGTCCTGTGATGGCCCTCCAGCACCCTCTACTGACAAACCACAACATCTTGTTTACTTAATAGGAAAATGCTTAAAGCTCTATTGTCTTGGGGCAAGTAAGTTGAAGCTGAAAGGGGGGCAAAAAAACAAAACAAACAAACAAAAAAAAACATTCCTATATACACGACCTGCACACTAGTCACCATTTCCTAGGTTTCTATCCCTCACGGCTCAGAGATAACTGTTGTCACAGGATAATTTAGACACAAACAAAGGAACAAGAGAAGAGGCTACATTTCATTCATTATCCAGAGCTCAGTGATGCATCTCCAAAACTGAGTGGCTTAGAACAGCAATGATAACATATTGTCCTTCATGCTTTCTGTGGTCAGGGATGTAGGGACATAGGGTAGGGCGACACGAGTTCAGGACCTCCTGTAAGGTTTCAGCCGATAAATCAACTAGATCTATGAGCCACAGTGATCTGAAGGCTTAAGGGGATGATGGTGTCTTCCCCAAGATTAGAGTGGTGGGTGGGCACTTCACTTCCAAACAGCTTGTTTATATTCTCACAACATGGCACTGGCATCCCTCTGAATGACAGGTTCGAGACCGCGCTATAAGCAGCACCAACCTGTATAATGTAGGCAGGAGGTCAAGTGCCTTTATTTCTGCTACATATAAGTTCCACAAAGGCCAGCTGTGGTTCTGTTCAGAAGGGGAACAAAAGGCACACAGGTAGCATATTGAAGCTTGTCTTGACTGGGATAGAACCCTAGGTACCAACCAGGTTTAACAACTCTACTTCAATACAAGAAAACAGCCCCAGGGAGAAGTGTCCTATCCTAAGTTAAAGGAATTACAAACCCAGAGTAGAAACCCTAAATAGTGATCTCCAGTTCTCATTTCCAAAGATCAAGTCCACTGACGAGCTTCCCTGGGATGACCGTGGAGTGCATTAGAAATGCTGGTTGCTGGGCCTCAGAGCCCGTGCTGGGTGCGGCTGACCTGAGCTGCAGCATCTGCCTTTACTTCCTAGAAAGAAAGCTCCCAGCTACGACCGACGGGCATCCCCGTCTTCTCCCACACAGCCTGTTTCTAAGGAGTTCTGACACCTAGAGGAGATGATACACCCGGCACCCGGTATTGGTCCAGTGGACCTGATTCTATATTTTCCCTGCCGGGCATGTTATTCTAGTGGCTTCTGGGAACACTTTGGAGCACATTTGCTTCTACCAACAACTTGCTTTGACAAGGATTCTCAGACCTGTCCCTTCCCCTTCACTGGAGGCCAAGTCCAGAGTGCCATGGCAGCCTAATCCTATGCCACTTTGGTATTCCTGGTTCCCAGATATGCAGGATACTAAGTGCACATTTCTATGTATGCTGCCCCTTATGATGTGCAGCCCTTTCACAGAGACCAAGCAGAAATGGGAACTCCAGGAACCAGCCAGTCTGCCAGAAGAGTAAGGAACCAAACTAGCCTAATGCCGTCTCCTGCTCGGGGTATGAACACCTGAGGTGACTGATCTTCATGTTCCACTTAAATGAGCACACGATGCTTATGTTCCTGTAAGACAAAGTCAAATACTGGACACCATTTTCCAATCAGAAAGATGACAACAATTAAAACTAAACATTCCAGAGTTGGAGAGGTTGCCTAGTGGTTAAGACACTTGCTTATGAAGCCTAAGGACACAGGTTTGATTCCCCAGTACCCACATAAGCTACATTCACAAGATTGCCCATGCATCTGGAGTTCATCTGCAGTGGCTAGAAGCCCTAGTGTACCCATTCTCTCTCTCTCTCTCTCTCTCTCTCTCTCTCTCCCTGCCTCTCTCTCTCAAATTAAATAAATAAAATTTGAAGAAAACTATTCACCCTTACAATGTCTCATTTTCATAAACATGACAAATCAAAGATTCACTTGATAATTTCCTTTTCTGGGAGGAATGAATCTTCACTCTTGGCTTGTGATTATAGGTCCTTCTTCTGAGGATAAATTTCCCTCTGTTTCCTTTAAGCTCCCAAATCATGACTGGTTCAATGTGGCACAATATTTGTGTCAGTGCCATCAAAGGTAATGATTATAATAATGATCACAATGAAATAAGACAACAGAACTTACTGCATGCCAGGCTCTTCTTAGGGATTTGCTGCATTATTTCTTTTGTCTCAAAACCTCTGTCAGAAAGCTCTTTTCTTCAGAAGTTCTTCAGAAATCCAATGCTCAGTGCTGTTAAATGTGCTTATATAGAGGGGCTGCAATTGGCAACCAAGCTTGTCTAATCCAAGATACTATTGCTTTGAACCACTATTACACATGATGGCTAAGAGTAAAGACTTCTTGGTCACAGACCTAGTTCTAACTTCCTTTGCTATCCATGTGTACTCAGGTAGCTTCAGGATGATTTTTATTTTCTCCTTCCTCCTCTTCATTTAGAAAATTCCTTCTTCGTGGGGTTCTCGTAAGAATTGAATAACAAAATGCAGAGGACTTAGCACATGGTCAATGTTCACTTAACAATAGCCATTCTAGTTGCTGCAGTTTTTATTGGCTTCATTATACTTTCATCCCAGGCAGAAAGCCTACTCATTTCTTTTGCAGTATTCCCACTGCACACCAATTTTGACTTCTGGAATTCATTATGCACTGACTTGTATACAATAACAGGGGATTATCATAGAAATAACAGGAAAACAACAGTAGTTTGAGGAACAGCATCCCAGAAAATTACTCAGAGGATATTACAGTGTGGCATCCTTCCTGATCTCTATTTTCTCTACCTTCATTTTTTTTAAGGGATCATTTCTCTCCAGATGACAATGTCAGCTATTTCCTTGTGACAGAGAAGGAACTCATATTTCTGCCAAATGAAAGGTACTTCCCTCATTTTGGTGACCACGACTTCTCCCTGTAGGCTGTATCTGCTCTGCCCAAATTGGCTCTCTTCCAGGATTTACAGCTGGAAGCCTCAGATACCTGACTATACATGTGGGCTTTTCAGTGAGGTGTTGGAATGATCTATCCCAGCTGCCTGATGGAGACACCTGTCCATAGTATGGCCTTTTTATAAAGCCCTGTCCCTCTCCCAGAAGCCTGCCTGTCTCTTCCAATAGAGCCCTGCACTTCAAAATCTTCTTTTCTGGTGTGATGGCCTCATGATCAGGACTTCTGGTGTCATCGTAGGACATGCTTCTGGCTATAAGAATGGTCCCAATGGGACATAGTCCAGTCTGAGGTTGCACAGACAACTTTTCATTAGGGTGAAAGTTTCCAAAAAGCCATCTGGCCATGGATTAATGCAAGAGGCATCAGACCTCAGCCTTGAAGCCTGTGGTATGCACAGAATCTGCATCCCTTTCAAGAGCATCTGTACAGTGACCCACATTCTAGGTAGAGCCACTCCGGATCAGTCCTGCTGAGAAGCAATAAGAAAGAGAAACCAGTCCTTGGATTTGTTTTTGCCTAACTTTCCCTCCCTGTTGATTACCATTTTCAGAAATCTGGATCATTACTTAAGAATCAACGTCCAGAAGTCAGTGAGAAACCTCCTGGTGGATATACATAACAAGGCAGAAGAGAAAGGACCAAATCCAGTGGGAGTGGATGTGGGGGAAAGTGAAAGGAAGGTCAGGGTGATAGAAACTGAGCCACTAGAGGTCTTAGTGAAAGACCAAGCAGGATTACAAAAGCTGACCCTCAGAATTTCACTTGTCTTTCCAGAAACCCATCTGTGCAAGTTTGAATGTATATCCCTCATGGACTCAGGTGTTTTACCCAAGCTTATAACTTGGATCACCAGCTGCCTTGATGGAGGATTGTCACTGGGGGAAGATCCTGGGGCCCAGCCCTAAGGTGTAAGAGCTGTCTGAGCTCTGGGACCCTGTTTGCAGTTCTGGGGACTTGCTGCTTTTTAGTGTTCCTGGCTGATGGTGTTTACTCTCTCTGCTTGGATTTCTGAGTAGGAGCCAGCTTCTCCCCCATTAATGGAATTTCCCTGGACCTGTAAGCTTAAACTGTGTTCCTGGATTAGATATTCATCTCAGCAACAGGAACCTGTCTACACCACCATGCTACCACCCCCTGCATAAATGCAGGGGACAACATATCCCTTCCACTGGGGTTTTCCTGCTCTAGGCATTTCTTTTTGATGAAAGTGTGTGTAACTTTGTTACCAGGAGCTGTGGACAGGCCGGAGCAGTGGTTTCCCAAGGCTGGGGAGTGCAGAGGTTAGGGAGGGCTGGAAAAAAATAGTTTGCAATTTTCATCTCTTGGGTACTATATTATAGTTAGGAGAAGTAAATTCTACTTCTATGCACAGTAGTGTGGCTATGGATACCAGTAATACAATACATTTTTTACAAGTACTAGAAGGATGGATACTAAATGTTTTAACCACAAAGAAATAAGTGCTTTTGGAAGTAAATATGTTTATCCCAATTTCAATATTATATAATATACAGATATACATTATGAGCTGGAAAGATGGCTTAGAGGTTAAGGCACTTGCCTCTGAAGCCTAGGGACTCAGGTTCAATTAACCAGTGCCCATGTAAGTCATATGCACAAGGTGGCAGGTGTGTCTGGAGTTCCTTTGCAGGGTAGAGGCCCTGGCATGCCCATTCTCTCTCTCTCTCTCTGCTTCATTATCTCACTCTCTGTCTCTTTCAAGTAAATAATTAAATAAAATATTAATTAATTAAATTTATCATATAGATGAAGAGCAACTGGCTGTAGATATAGCTAAGTTGGTAGCATCTTGCCTAATATGCATGAGAACTAACATTATATAAACCCAGCATGGTGGTGTATGCCTGCAATCCCAGCACTTGGGAAATGAGGTCAGGAAGATCAGAAGTTCAAGATCATAATCTGCTATATCAGAAGTTCAAGGCCAGTCTGGGATGCATGAGCCCCTATCTTAAAAATAAAACAAACAGGGCTGGAGAGATGGCTTAGCAGTTAAGTGCTTGCCTGTGAAGCCTAAGGACCCTGGTTCACGGCTCAGTTCCCCAGGTCCCACGTTAGCCAGATACACAAGAGGGTGCAGGCATCTGGGTTCGTTTGCAGTGCCTGGAAGCCCTGGTGCACCCTCTCTCTCTCTCTCTCTCTTTCTCTCTCTCTGCTTCTTTCTCTCTCTGTGTCACTCTCAAATAAATAAAAAAAATGAACAAAAAATTAAAAATAAAACAAACAAACAAAAACCCCTAACCACCACCAACACACACACAAAAAAATCACATAGAATCCAATAAGGATTAACCAGCTTTACCATCTGTGTATATTTCTTTATTCAACACTTGTTTACTCACCTCTTTGCATTTGCTTTCCAACCCCCAAGTCTCTCTGATGCTTCATACTGGACTGTCTAACTAAGATGATACTGAAAATGCAAACTTGATGGATGCCCAAGAAATATTCAAATCGGTTGAGGACTTGAGTATAAATCTGAGTATTGAAATAAGTATAATAAGATGCCCCAGAAATATTTTAATCAGTTGAGGATTTGAGTATAAATCTGAGTTTTGAAGTAAGTACAATAAAATTTAAAAGTACATAAAAATCTGCACCTGTTAAAACGAGGTTATATCTTACACTTCATTTACATGAATTCTCCTTAAGATAGCTGAGCTGTTTTTTGTTTTGGGTTTTTTTTTTTTGTTGTTGTTGTTGTTTTGTTTTTTTCCTGTTGGCTTCTGGCACACATTACCTACCCTCCGCAACTCCAGGGAGCTTGCCAGTCTCCCTGAGCCTCTGGTTACCAGGTGGGTTCCACCAAGTGAGGCAAATCAGAAGGCACTGTGGCTCAGGGGCTGACCTTGAACTTCCCACCTCTCTACATCTTCTCAAATGGTTTGCTCTGTGTGCCTCACTCACTTCACTCATTGGTAAGAGGAATAAATGTGAAACTTGCCATAGTCCAGAAAAGACTTCCAGAGTCCAAAATGACTGTGTGCCCAACCAGAAAGAATTCCTTTCTCTCCTTTTCTCACTTGTTCCACTCTGCATCCCCCCCCCCCACCTTCCCAAGCACAGACTTACATTGAGGTGAACTGTCAGAGGTCATGTGGTGAGGAGAGATGAAATGAAAGTCAAGAAAATATGACAGTACCAATAAAAAACTATTCAAGTTGAAAATGACCCTGGATTAAGCAATTTACCAATGCAACATTGTCATATGCAAATCATATGCAAATATGAACACACTCCACACAGACAGCATTTCCTATGCTTTCTCTAGCTTCTACAGTAAATCCAATTTGGCAGATGAAAACAGAGAATGACTCTGTGGTGAGGTAGAGGAGCATGTGTTTATGCATCTCAGAACATCTACCAATCTCCCCCAAGTCACCCCAAACTGTAGTGTCCTGTTCATGCACAAGAACTGTGTGATCTGGAAATGAGCTAAATTTACTTGTGATACTCAAAGGTATTCTACCTGCATTCACAGAGGCCTGGCCAGGTAAGTAGGATGTGATAGTGGAGCTATAGATAACAATAGCGACCAACCTCTTTCTTTCTTTCTTTCTTTCTTTCTTTCTTTCTTTCTTTCTTTCTTTCTTCTTTCTTTTTTCCACAAATGTGTCACCTTCAGCAGTATCACACTCATTCTTCTTTGGGATTCCATAATGCCCACAGTGCCACAAGTATATTTTTTATTTCTTCCAAGTATTTTTAGAATGAAATAACTGGAAGATGGGAAGAAGACTGGAGCAGGAAGAGCTTTGGAGTGTTAATATTCCAAAAAAAGCTACAAGAAATTCAAAAGTTGGATTTCCCCTCACCTCCACAAACATTTCCTGCACTAATCAGGAATACCACGTAGGCAGAGTTGCAAGTACTTATTTTTAGACAATATTTTTTAAACAACTGTTAAAAAAATACCTTGTGGAGAAGTCGAGGTTTTGAAGCAGGGGTGGTAATAGAACATGTGACGTGACAGCAGTTGGAAACTATTGGAGTTGCAAGGTGTAAGGGAGGGACAGGGGAGATGAAGCTTACGACTTTGTTCACGAATAATACAAAACACAACACCAAAAAACTCCTGTGGGTCTACAGGCTGCCATTTCAATGTCCTAGCGCAGAAGCGCACACTCCTGTGGGCTCAGGGCCCCGCTGGAGCCTGGCTGCCTACCTTTGCCGGGAAGAACCAGAAGAAGAGGTTGCTGTTGTAGAACTTGTTCACTGTGATATAGCCAGCATAACTCTTCACATTCAGTCCTGGGAAAGGACCGACCAAGCTCAGTTTTTGCCCTGGTGAAGAGAAACAGAATCTGTCTAAGGATTAGAGAAATATAACTTGTGAGCCTGCCGATTCCAGGCAAGGCTTCCTCCTGCTATCAAGTCTGGACCAGCAGCTGGAGAAGGAACCTCAGGCAGGTCTGCGCTGTCTGCTCCCATGTCTTCCTGTTCACAGTGATACCAAGGACAGGTGAAACCTGAAGCCTTTAGGGGGCCAGGATCAAACTGTATTTTATAGGTATATAAGATTTGCTTTTTAAGAAGGAAAAAAAAAATAAATCACACCCATCATCATGCCTTATTCAATCCCAAATATTCATGCTGTGCTACACATAAAGGGGAGGCGGTGAAATGCAGGAAGCAGTCTTGGGAAGACCAAGCCGGCCACATCCCTTGAAGGGAGGAGACTGACGCTTAGGGGAACCGAGTGGCTGGAGATGGCAGAAAGAGACAGGCAGTGAGCCCAGGGGTGACTTTGGCTACTCTGGGAGGAAAATCAGACAGTAGAACACTTGAAAGGGGAGGGACTCTGGCTTTGTTATGCCAGCAAAGAGACAGGCAACAAGAAAGGGGCACATGTAGGCAGTTGGGCAGTCCAGGAGAAATAATTCTAACGGAAGCTAACATGAAAATGCTGTACATTTCCCGAGAGGCATAGTTATATAACTCAGTTGTACTTCTGGAAAAAGTGAAGCACATGAAAGTTGAGTAGCTTGCCCAAGGACATACAGCTGCGACGTGTACCAGCAGCCGGGCTTCAGGAAGGGCCTCTCCCCCACGTGCTAGGGACCTCCCAGCTGCTGAGTCAGAAGGTGTAAGCAGCAGGGAGTGGCGGGAGAAGTAGTGACCAGGAAAGGAGTGGGAAAGGAACCGAAAGTTCAAGCTCGCCGCAGCAGGACATGGGGGAGGAAGCAGCAGGGGAAGTGTGAAGGGAAGTCCGTGAGTGGAGATGAAGGACATGGGCCCAGTTGTCACCATGTCGCTAACTAAACAGGCCCACTATGGAGGGTTCAGGAACATCTCTCCCCAGCCCCGCACCTGTTGTTCCACTGATAGCAAAATCAGCCATGATGTTTAGATCCCCAGAAATCAGTGCACAGTTCTGGGCTGGTCCTCACACTTTTCCCAGCAAAGCACAGCCTCCAGGCCACAAGTTCCTCTTTGGAAATGGGCAGGCCTGCCTAGAGGGTAAGCGCCTCTAGAACACACTTCCTTGTCCTCACACTCGGCTGATCCCAGCAGGTTTTCCCGCCAGTCTTGGGCCCCTCCCCATACTGCAGCTTCTCACCTGTGCAAGGTATACTCCTCACTGTGGACGCAAACACAGGCCTCATCCAGACCTGCACGGAGAAGCCGCACGTAGCAAGCGCAGCCACTACCGCCTGTGAGATGTAAGACCAGCAAGCAGCGGGGAACTGTGACAGGGACCAGCCGGCGGGGTCTTAATGGGCTGACAAGGTAGGATGTGGACTTCCTGGTGAGGCAGACCTAGGTTAATCTTAACTGTCTCGCAGCTAGTCACTTTACCTCAACTCTCTCTCCTGTGAAGTGAGGAATAATAAAGATGCTTATGAGCATGCCCGGTGGGGAGCAGCTGGACATAAAGTTCCAGCCAATGCGAGAGAGGCTCTCCTTGGCTTCTGCACCGCTCCTACAAAAGAATCCTAGAAGTCTGACAGATTCGCATTGTTATGGTTCAGCCTACTTCTTCCGGGCAGCATTTCTTTTTTTGTTTGTTTTTGTTTATTTATTTGACAGCGACAGACAGAGAGAGAAAGAGGGGGAGAGAGAGAGAGAGAGAGAGAGAGAGAGAGAGAGAGAGAGAGAGAGAGGGAGAGAGGGCACGCCAGGGCTTCCAGCCACTGCAAATGAACTCCAGACACGTACACCCCTTTGTTCATCTGGCTAACGTGGGTCCTGGGGAATGAAGCCTCGAACTGGGGTCCTTAGGCTTCACAGGCAAGCGCTTAACCACTAAGCCATCTCTCCAGCCCCGGGCAGCATTTCTTAATCAGAATGCAGGGGCTCTTCCCATTATCCTCTCAGTAGCACCTGTCCCTCTTCTTGTGTCTGAATGTCCCAACCAAAACATCATGAACTTTCCAGCCTTCAGAACCACTATGAACTGGAGCTAAATTAATCATTATTTCCTAACTACTCTGCTTGTGATATTCAGCTATGGCAATAGAAAACAGATAAACACCTCACCCAAAATAGCAAAGAGAAAAGACAAAGGGGCAGATTGTCCGAAGAAGAGAGAGGCGGCTAGGGAAGGCAACGTGGTGTGTGTGGCCTTACCATGAGCCCCACTCTTCCTTCAAGCTGTCGGTTTCCCTCTACGTTCCGCCTACTCTCACCCCAAAGATCACACTGCAGGATTTGACAGTCCATAACAGGTTTGTGAGATAGCTAAAGAAATACTGTTAATCTCAGAAAAGAAAAGACACATCCATTCTCTCCTCTTCACCTCCCCCCAAAAAGGGTGAAAAGTAAAAACGGAAGGCTGGACTGGAAATGGTGAGGTACAGATCAGAAAGAGGTAATGGGCAGGAGAGGGTTCAAGAAAGATGACAGAGAAAAATGAGAGAGGTCAAAGTATAATGAGAGAAAGAGAAAGTATGTAATAGGAAGGAGATGGAGGGAATGGAATATGGGTGAGAGTTGGTTGAATCAATCTGTCTCAGCCCGGCTCAGCATGGGGTCCGCTGGCTGGTCTGCACCCAAGCAGGGGCTAGCTCATTGCCTACCAGGTGCCCAGGCTGCTTCTCTGGCACCTCACACTCAGGTGCTTCCTACCCCTGCCCTCCCCTGCCAGAGCTGAACGGAAGCAGGAAATTTGTCTTAGTCCTTACAACCCCTGGGACATAGCAAGCTGATTCACCCTTTGAAGACACTTCATAAATACTTTTTAATGAATGACTGTTAATGAATGGGCAGATGAGTGCGGAAATGAATGAACAGCCAATGCTGACATTGTAGCAGGGATGGCTTATCTAAACAAAACAACTTAAGGAAGACAGACCCTGCCAATATTTTTAGAAACTTAGAAGGCCTTTGCTCTACTCCACAAGCGTACAGCCCTGTTTCACATTTTAAGTTCCCATTCACAGAATCACAGTAAAATTATTAAACAATCTTTCAACTGCCATGATTTTTTTTTTATATTTTAAATGAGTTGTTCATCCTTCCTTGAGAATCTATTCATGGAAAGTGGAAAACAAACTTCTTAGATTTATATTTAAAAAGATGTATTTCCTGGCGCTGTGACTTACCATGCCAATGTTTAAAAATAATTTTAAAAAGAAAAAGTTTGCTTTGAAGTGATCTCACTTCCACTTTGCTATTTACTGCTGTCACCAGTTGCTTGTGATAGTAACACTTTGAAAATGAGAAGTGTGGCCAAAGCAGGATTTGAACCAGCTCATCAGGGGTGCATATAGGTTCACAAACACTGGAATCTCCCAGTGCAGACAAGACACTCTCAGTCAACAAGTAACAATAAATAGAACCCAAGAGCAAAATGTTCTTTAAACTTTGTAAAAAATATACTGTTTGCTTTTTGCATGGAGTATGTTCCAAAAAGTCCTAGCTGCAGAGAAAGTAAACATCCAATTACAATCACATAAAATTAAGCCAAGCTAATTGGGGATTAAAAAAAATTCCCCTTGTTTTTCTGTGAACTATTTATCGCTAAAATGTTTCACTGTGATAATAAAACTCACGTTCTGAAAGCTTTAACAGGTTCTGTAAACAAAAGGGATTTAGGAGACCAAGCTGACCATCTGTCCAGAGCTTCCTGAACTTCCAGCAAAGCACATGAATAAAATTATCCTTAATTATGTTGTTGGGCTGCATTTGCATATCCAGATGTACCAGCTTTTGGATCTGCCACTAACATCATTTTCAAAGAGTGAAAGTCACAACTTTACATTGTGACATTATATCAGTTTAGTGCCTTAAATGTTAACACTCATTGGGTGAAGGTCTACCCATGGTAGCAAAGGACAGGAAATCAAGCTTAGAATCTGTACCTGCTGCTTGTTCCCCAAAACAAAGAATGCTCCTAGCTGGAGAAATGGGAATTGGAGGGAGAGGGTCAGTCATGCACATGGATCCCACAAAATATTCTCCGCAGTCGGTTCTGTGGGACACCCACCCACCCACCAGGGCTATTTCACTTAATGCCTTTGCTTAAGGTGTCTTCCTCATTCATTATGTATGCAGACCTTCCTCTGTTTAGCCAAATCTTACCCACAACCTTAAATCAGCTAGGTAATGGGAATATGATTGCTAAATTAATTATTATTTTGCTACTATTATTATTATTTTCTTCCTTCTTAAAATTTCAGCACACATACCTCAGACCTAGCACATTAATTTTATTCCTTAAAGTTTATTTTTAAAAAAATATTTCTTTTTTTTTGTTGTTGGAGAGAAATAGGGATAGAGAGAGAAGAGGCCGGCATAGAGAGAATAGATAAGCCAGGGCCTCCAGCCACTGCAAATGAACTCCAGATGTATGCACCACCTTATGAATCTGGCTTACATGGGTACTGGGAAATTGAACCTGAGTCCTTAGGCTTCACAGGCAAGTGACTTAACCTCTAAGCTATTTCTCCAGCCAAAAATTTAATTTTTATATGTGCATTCTTTTCAGAAGATCACAAGTTTAGTAAACAAATTGTAATAAATTGCAACAAGTGGGTGTTAGAAAGATGGCGAAATGATTAAAGATACAAAGCATACTAGCATAGATTTGATTCCCCATCCCCTCAGAAAGCCACATGCACAAAGTGAAGCATGCATCTGGAGTTCATTTGCAGCAGTAAGCAGCTCCAGCACACCCATTCTCTCCCTCCCCCCCCTCAAATAAATAAAAAAAATTATAAAATTTTATTTGTATAAAAATTTCAGAAGGCAAAGTACAAAGTGGAAAATGTCAGCTTTATCATCTCTATTACCTGCATCCCCTTGGGAAGATCCTGTAATATTTGGCCTCTGTTTCCTCACATGGGGATTAGTAGGATGAAGATAATGCTAAGCTTAAACCCCTTTGGCTCTAAGTTCAGTGGTTTGCTCTGGTTTATTGTTAATGAGCTGAGGCTGAGCATCAGTACCCACTTTGTAAGGAAGATGAGCTGTGTAAGATACCACTGCAGTGGCAATGATGTAATGAGGATGTGCTGCCTCTACAGATAAGCCTTAAAAAAAATCAGCCCATGTGCTTGGGCAGTCAACTTTCCATGACATATGTATACCAAGTAAAAATGAATCCTTGTTAAAAATACACTAACCACTTTATCAATGCTTTTTCTCCTTCTAGAAAAGAGATGGGGAACCTGGATCCCACGTGTATTTCAAAAAGTCATGTTAGTAGGATTCATACACCTTTAAAACAAGAATATCTTGATTTTAAAGAAGATCAAAACAATGACATCCTACTGACTGTGAGAAGATTTCAAATGAGAAAAAAAGCTTTAACTTAAGCTTCCTTTATTTTAGATTAATTTTTAATCTTTAAAATGGACATTTCCCTAAAATTTCTAGTATAGCACATTTCCAATCCCATCTAACCCACCAACTAGCTGCACAGACACAAACTGTTCCTAACCTGTGACTAGGGGTAACATCAGGCTTCTAAGCGAATGCCAGCTCCATGTCTTCCTACTTAAACACAGTCTCCTCACCTGTTCCAGCCCCATCCTTTCCATCATCAGTCACTCATTATATCTGTCCCTTCCTTAAGACCCTTCCTTGATGGCCACCAGTCCATTTCTCTGCTTCTCTTGAAACAACTCCTCAAAGTAGTCTCTTCACGGAATTTTGGAGCTTAGAGATCTACTGAGGTCCAGAAAGATGGAGTCCTTTATCTCCACAGTGACTTCACCCAGGCACAAAGAAGCATTAGGAGTAGGTGTGGGTCATACATTTCTGATAATGCCAAATGAAGCCTATTCTTCTATTAACAATCATGGAAAAATCCACAGTCTAAATAATGACATTTGCAAACACTAAAATTTGGAAAGAAATTTACAGGATATAAAATTTTCACATACTTTCCTCCTTGGATTTTTAGAATATTCCTGTACATTGGATCAGCTGTTAAATCTCCATCATACTAATACGAAAACTGAGGCCTTGGCTATGAGGGTTACACAAGGGGAGGGCACAGCAGGAAGGATGGAGGGCAGCCCTCAGGAAGTGGACCCTGTACTGACCAAGCAGTGTCTGCCCTTCTGTAAGATCCCTGTGCAATGAAGATTCACATTCACCCTTGGGAGCTATCCAATCTGGTGTCCCTGCTCTTGCCAGAATCCCTCTACATTATCCTATTATTGTTACTGGCTTAAAAGATTGCTTTTCACAATTCCCTTGTACCTGGATGATAAGGAAAGTTTTGATTTTTCAATTCCTACCATAAGTCATCAAGCTCCCATGCTCCGTTTCAGTGGATAGATTACCTCAAGGCCTGGTCAACAGTCCCAACTTTTGTCAATAGAGGTAAACAGAGCTATACATCCTATTCCAGAGAAGTTGCATATTTTATTACATGGATTATGTTATTAGCCTCTTCTACCAAAATACAGATCTAATTGTCTTGAAAGATTTACAAATCTCCCAGCAATAAGATCACACAGGCTAATTGTAAGGTCTATAAGAAATATCCACATAATAGAAATGCTGTAACTCATCCACAGAAATAATCCAGCCCTGACAACCTCATTTCAGTCCAAACCTCAGATAACACATGACATCAATTCATTACTATTTGAAGTCAAACAATTGAAACACTGAAATATATTTCTCGTCCTAGAGATAATTGCTTTTGGAAATTATTACAAATCTACCAGGAGTTTTCTGGTTGAAACTCACCTTCACTGATCTTCCCAGCTTTAATATAAGGGGTAAGAAATAACGGCTGTCCTGCATCTCCGGTGGCTGGCATAGCAACCCTGGCACTTCGGTAAAGGGAACGAAAGAGTCCGTCTCCAGGGCTGACGGTCAACAGGATCAATGAAGTGATCACCTTCCACATGGCACTGAGCCCTCCTTGTTGGTCTAGGGTAAAGGCAATCACATTCCACAAATGAACTGAAATTCATTATTTGGTTAGCCCTTTTACCTGCAAGAGATTCATTTATTTGCTCCAAAAATTTATACTGTAATCTTTACTGAGCAGCTTTGCTGTGAGTCAGACAGACCCAATGCCTGCTGGTTCTGACCTCAGCAATATGGAGAGCGACTCTTCAAGGAATTTTTGATGTACCCGGAAAACAATTCATATATTTAAAAATGTGGCCTAGAATATAAATTCCATCAAGGAGTAAACAGAGCCTTGAGGACCAAGGGCTCTGTAAGCGGTCACTGAGCAGTGAGCGGTGACGAGAACTTTCCCGCAGGGGAGGCCAAGCACTGAGAGCAGTCAAGCTGAGCTGCCCCAGGAAGATCCCATCGGGGCACCCAGCAGTGGAAGGTGACAGAACTCAGGTGGGAGAAATAGGAAAGGTGCTCCCCCACTGCCGTGTGTGGGATGGCTTGAGCAAAGAAGAAACTAGGGTATCTAATGAATGCATTTTGCAGGAAACTTAAAAAAAAAAACAAAAAACTATGGATTTCTAGTAATCACCAAATTTTATAGTCAACAACAAAACAGAAGAAAGAGGAGATGGAGGATCCTATTTCAAATAATTATTTTCAATTTGCTTATGGTCAACTGACAAGTAAACTGAAAAAGATTAGACACCATCAGGTGCAGGCAAGTGCTTTGCAAGTAGGGGCAGGAGGATCAGGATTTCATCCTCACAGTCACAGTGAGTTTAAGGACAGCCTGGGCTACATGAGATCCTATCTTAAAAGAGAATAAACATAAAAAATATATAAAATTGGCCAGGCTTGATGGTGTGCCTTTAATCCCCGAACTTGGATGTTTGAGGTAGGGGATTGGTATGAGTTCAAGGTCAGCCTGAGACTTCAGAGTGAATTCCAGTTCAGACTGGGCTAGACAAAGACCCTATCTCAATATATATCATATATATGTATGATATATATACATACATATACATATATATGTATATTTCATAGAGCTGGAAAGACGGCTTGGCAATGAAAGGTGTTTGTAAAGCATGCAAAAAGTGGAGAAAATATCTGGTGCTCCTGTGCAGCAGCAAAAGGCTCTGGCACACCCATACGTACATACACATATGCAATAAGTAACTAAAATTAAAAATAAATAAAACTTAAAGTAATTAAAGTGATTGGCTCAAAAAGTTAGGAAACGTTTCAAGAATCATCAAATATCATGTCTTCTGAGAGTATTCATGTGGCTGATCATAATATGTTAACAATGTACCATTGGGCTGGAGAGATGGCTCAGAGGGTAAAGGCACTTCCTGTGCCAGCGCAAGAGCCTGAAGAGGACGGAGGTGCCTGTGGAGTGCAACCCCCAGTAGCCATGAAAACAGCCTAGGGTGATCACACTTGTCTGTGACTCCAGTCCCACAGAAGCTCAGAAATCAATTAAGACTTGGGCTTCAGTAACAAGGGTTGAAGGGCGATAGAGCAGGGTATCTGCTCCTGCCACCTCAGGCGAATACACCCTGCTATAGCAAGCAAGTAGGGCAGTGGACACACACATGCGCATACACCACACACACATCACATCACATACCACACTCACATGAGCAAAAACAAAGAAAATAGCTGCAAGGTCTGTCCCCAAAGCATTATATAAACATAGTAACTGTGTTGACAATAGGCTCTTCCATGTACTTTTAGTTGGCTTGAATTTCCTAATAACTCCACCAGGAAAGCCAAGATGATTTTAGAGAAGAAAACTGAATTCAGTAGATTGTTTCGTGAAGGACATGAAAGCACAGAAATTAGATCTGATACACGTAGGACCTGGATGGGTGGGGGAAGCGTGTGAGGGGCGGGTGAAAGGTAGTAAGAGACTGTTTCATCTAAAGTTTCCACTTACTTTCGTTCCATCATAGCTTTCTTTAAACTTTTTGCATACATGAATTGTTTACAAATATTACTTAAAATGCATTTTTTTCTTAATTGTTGAATTTTTGTGACATTATCTTAAATTTTCCATTTGAGGAAGGTGCCTTTCTTGCCTCACCATAATCCTAACTCTCCCAGGCATCGTGGGATAGCTACCCCAATCCTGGCCTATTCTGTCCCCACTGTTGCTTAAGTGTGATCCAATTTCTTAGTTTTAAATTCTTTTTTCCCATGCTGGGGATGGAACTCAGGGCCATGCACATGCCAAGCAAGCATTCTATTACTGAGCTTACCCTAGACAGCTAAATTATTCTTTTATAAATCTACATGAAATGAAAAAAATTCTTCACTCACTCAGTTTTATGAATGTAAAAAGAAATATTCAAGTATGCAAATACAATGCCTGCTTTTGATTTTTAGTGCTTTAAAATACCAAGCCAAACAAGCATCTTAAAAAGACACAATGTGTAAAAATCTATTACCCCCATGTTCAACATGATCCAATTTGGCATAATATAAAAATACTGTTTGTGGTCATTTTATAAAGGTTTTCAGCAACATTCACTCATCAAGATAAGGGTTTAAAATTGTAATATGATTGAATGTATGACCCTCATCTTGTTTCTCAGGGTTAACAATAGAATTCTCTATGCCTAATGTAAATAAGTTCATACAAATACAGTATAATGCTAAAAGTGCTTTTGGCTTATTATTAACTATAATAAAGAACAAAATGAATTTAGAAACTGAAATTAAGTTCCTAAGATGCCCAAGGGTAACAGCCACTATGGCACTGTTAAGACATTGTTTTTAATTATGTGAACTTGTTATACCAATGTTTTAATAGCATAGCTACTTTCAAAGAATGCCTGAAATCAACAATTCTATTTTCCGATTAAAACAATAACAACACAGTGGTGTTAAAAAATAATGGAAGAATCTACTCTTTCAGTAAGCAGGGCCTTTCTCCCCTGGGGGCTGCAATAAGAAACCAGTCCTGTCATCTAACTTCTTAAGTCTTCTAGCTGCAAACCCCAGCGCCTTTTAATGGAGCCATTAATATTTAAATAACCACTGTAGGAACAAGGCTTCCCTGGTAAGGAGAGATTGGCTCAAAATTGGTAAAGACAAAAAAGAGGTGAAACTGGTCTTGTTTTAATTGACATAAAGTTAATGCAGAAAAGTAAGAGTTAAATCAATTTTGTAAATCGCATTACCATTTAATCAAATAATTATTGGAGTTACGGTTGCCCATGTGAGTGTTAAAATAACAGCATACTTCATCTAGTCTCATTCTGCAGGCAGGAGCCCTCAGCTACTCAGTGAACATAAGCCCTCATCATGACTGTTCTTTTTTTTAACACCCTTCTCAGATGCTTTTGCTTATCCTAAATTAGCCTGAATCGTTTTATTTATTAAACATTTACCACACATTTTCTAAACCAATAAATCCTGTGCTAGACAGAAGCTGAGCAAATCCATTAAGCACACATTTCATCATACCTGCTTGAAATAACATGAAAATTTGGGAACTATTCACAGTGCAGATGAAAGATTCAGGCAAGATGGTCCTCTTAACAAATGCTTAGAAATGGAACAAAAACTACATGAACTTCAGCAATATTGGCAGGATCAAATAGCATAAGCTCTAAAGTACACAATTTGCTAAAATTGCTACATCTTACATTGGGAAACCATTGCCCAAGATAATTTTAAAATTAAAAAAAAAATCCCAGCATTCTTTAGAATAATAAAAACAACTTAAACATCCCTCAATAACACATTAGATAAGCAAATTACTTTTCATAATAATGGAATTATAAACAGCAATGAAAATCTCTGCTGAGATTGCTACAAAAATATGAGACGTATTAGGCAAAATAAACAAATAAATAAAAGATTACTAGACTGGCTATGTGGGAGTTTCTCCTTACTTTATGCTCTGTCAATTTCTGAGTTTTCTAAAATAATAATAGAAAAATGAGTAGATTCTCTACTTTTTCTTAAAGTAGAATAAATGATAGTTATGGCAAGAAAAGAAAGAACTTGTTCTCTATTCCTTATACTACCTGGTTATGATGCCTGCGTTTCCTAGGAATAAGGTTCTGTTTTATTTCCTTCTAGAACAGTTGATTCTGTCCCTAACATTCTATTAGGATATATCCTGATCTCCTGCAGCCACAGAGCTTGGAAGGCTGAACTGGAGTCCTACTTTGGTCACTTAGAAGCTCCAGGCAAAGGTGAGATGGCAGTCTAGTAACCATCAGACTTGTAGTCCTTTATGTCCAGAATCCCTAACACATAAGTACATAATTGGTAATAAGCAAATATTTGTGGAATATTCAGATCTAAAATAATTGGATCTAAAAGGCCAGGATATTATAGACCACACTCCATTAAATGCTCATATGGTCTGATTTCTTTGTCTGACAAGATGGGAAACAAGAAGCCTTAGAAAAGACGGACTTGATTATAATTCTACCACTGGTGTATGGTTAGACTCAAATTTAGGATGTATCGATGGCTCTCTAAATCTCATTGTTTTCCCGTTATCACTATCTTTGGTCATTCTAATATCCTTGCTCCCATTGTCTCAAAAAGTAATAGGACCCTATAGCATAACCCTGTCATGGGTTATTGGACAATTCATGAATAAAAGAGGAGCAAACTAGAACATGGATAAGAAAGTTCAGTTATAGAAATAGAACTATTTATCCTAAGTCTGCCACCACAATTCTCAGTGGACCTTGACAAAACAGGTACTTCTTTGTATCCCACTTGGTGTGGCAGAGTTAAACTTTTACAAATTCTGAGAGATACTTCTTCAACATAACAACTGTTAAAAATGCAGCTGGAGAGATTGATTAGCGATTAAAGTGCTTCCCTTCAAAGCCAAAGGATCCAGGTTCAATTCTCCCAGACCTACATAAGCCAGATGAACAAGGGGGTACATGTGTCTGGAGTTCATTTGCAGAGGCTGGAGGCTCTGGCTCTTTTTTCTCTCTCTCTATCTCCCTATCTGCTTCTCTCTCTCTCTCTCTCTAATAAATAAATAAATAAATAAAATATTAAAAAAAAAACAACAACATTTAACCCTAGTAGCTGAGGAGCTGGCTCAGCAGTTAAAGATGCTTGCTGGCAAAGCTCTTTGGCCCAGGGCTCTATGTAAAGTTAGATCCAAAGATCATCTGATGTTTGTTTGTAGTCTGGCAGTTCATTTGCAAACACTTTGAAAATGCAATTAGTGGCACATACATATATATTTTCTGAAAATTCAAACTATAAAAATATGCCATGGGATGAGTTAAATTTTAAAACAGAGGTAAAAAAAAAAAAATCTGATGAACTATAGTACAGTTTGCTCCAATCCCATGCCATGCTAGCAGTATTCATGCCAAGGAAATCCACCAGCACCCCAAACCGGGCTTTTTTCCACAGAGCCAGTTGTTAAGCACTATGTTCATTGTCTATGAAGTAAGCTGGACACTGCCTCCCGCCCTCTCCCCTCTACTCACAACCAAAGCAGCCAGCAGCAGGGACATGCCCTGCCCTGAGAGAAGCAGTAGTGTGGCATGCTTAGTCACCCCCTTTTTCTTTGTCTTTTTCTTCAGAAAAGAAACCCAAAGAAGCCACAGCAAAGCGCATGTCCTGCTGGCGAAAAGGGGAAGAAGACCCTCCGGAACCAGAACAGAGAAACACAAAGCAAGCACTTAGCCCATCCGAAGGAGGAATTGGTGTTCCATGGAAAATAAACAGCATGGCTGCTGGGCCTTGAGAGGCCCGGGCGTGAGGCCTAGTGGAACTTCCTGAGCCCAGCTACAGTTGGGCGACCTGCCTCTGGCCAGCTAGGACTCAGCAAAACGCCTAAAGGCTTCTTGTCTGCTACTTCCCTGCACAGGAGCTGGAATTATCATTTCAATAGTCACAGTTTACTACTGGCCCTTACCTCTTTCCCCATCCTAAATTCCCCGCCTTCATCCCAACATTATATAGGCCACTGCTTGTAACAATAAAGTGAGTTCCTGTGAGTTCCTGCTTCCACAAGACTCCCGACTCAGTGTGGTTTTTCTCTGGTGACTAGGAGAGGTTCTGAGTCGTCCAACACTCATCCCTTCTCCTCAATCCCTTGGGAGGAACCAGAGGGCCTGGTCTTTCCTTCAGCACTACCTATTCACCTGGGAGGAGCCCAGCACATGGCCACAATCAACATAGGTGATTGAACTTCCTTTTCATATTTCACTGCTTCTTAGATACCAATATGATGCAAACATTTTTAATAAAAAAAGAAAAAACAAGCCAACCAGTAACATGCACATGCATGAAAGCTGTAGGTAATGAATGTACAAGAATGTGGTTCTGCTATTGAACAAAGACCCAGTCACCTCTTAGAACTACTGAGGCATACCCAAAGCATTTGAATTCTATAATAAGGAGCTATTGTGTAGCCCTGAACTAAATATCAACTCAAGTCCCATGTCAAGCTATGTTGCTACAGAATTTTATGTTAATAATTGGGTAAAAGAAAATTTATTTTGAAGGCCCCACTATTCTTCTTCCTCAACATAATTTTAATTTCTAAAACTGATATTTGAAGTACTCTTCCTCAGATGGCATATACATGGCATGCCCAAGGTTAAGGGTGGGCTTTGGCTGTGGTGGCCTGACACCTGCACTCCTATCTCCTTTCCCAGCCTGTGCTTCTGGCACGAGACGCAGGATCTGATCTCTCTAATGAATTGAGTCGTCACTATCTCTGCCACCACATCCTTGTATTCACAGCAGTAGGACACAAGCTATGTGGCAAGTAATGAATGAGAAGAGTCAGGAAGAGAAGAAAATAACAAATAACCTTCAAATGCTGCACTGTTGAGCTGTACTTTAGAATCTTAGTCCACCTTGGGAAAAGCGCAGGAGTGTCAGAGGATAATGGGAAATAGACATGCCCCCAAGTGTTTATTCTGTTCTGAACTAGGAAGATTTTATCCATGATCAAAGGTTTCATCATTTAATGGTACTGGTAATAGACAGAAACTATCAAACACTTCCTATGTACAAAGCATGGGGCCAATTGCTTCATAGTTCCTGTTTTTAACCCTTACCAGCTGGGTATTGTAATCATTCCCTTCTGTAGATAAGAAACCCATTCTCAGAGAATTTAAAATTGTTCCTTGCTCTGGTTCCCATAAGTACCATGTAACCAAACAAAAAATGCAGGTGTTGGGGCTCAGGATATGACACCTGGGCACACCAAATACTATAAGCTGATGGAAACCCAAGTAAGAAAGTCTTTACCTGACCTTTACCCATCCTCCCTTTCCAAAAACCTGGCCATAAAGAATCCTCTGACTTACCTTCCCTAAAGGTAGGTTACAAGTTCTTCATTACACAGGGATCCTGGCCTCTTCCCTAGAGAAAGAATGTCGCACAAAGAAGCCAAAAATCAAATGTGAACAGGCCCAGGTGACTCCCTAGCTCCCCAGTTTATTACCAGTAGATCCAATTCTTCAGTCTTTCTGCATGTATTTCCATACAAAATTTCCCCCTATTTTCATTTTCTGAAGGCTCCTGGGTCACTTGAAACATATGTTTAATAACTTTGTTATGGTTTTCTTTGTTACAAGGGTGTCAACCATGAACACTTGAACAGGCAAGGAAAATATATTTCACTACAAAGCCAGTCAGAATCAGAATGCAAGGTCTGTTCCATTAGCCTATACCAGCACGTCCTAAAATGTGCTTTGGGTATGCTCCTTCCTTCCTATTTAGATACATTTGGAAATACTACATTCTGTATCCCCTCATAATTAAATTACTGTGTTTCCGAGAAGTTCTGCTTAACTATAAATTGTAACCTACAAAGTATTTCACAAGCAAACAATATATGATCAGGAAAATATATTTTTCTTATACAATCTTTCTTGTCTTTATTTTTTAATTTTAATTTTTTTCAATTTATTTTTTGAGACAAGCCCTCATATAGCTAAGGCTGAACTCAATCTGTATATGCAGCTGAGGATGACTTTGAACTTCTGATCTTCCTGTTTCTACCTCCCAAATGCTAGGGTTCTATAATCATCACAATACCTGGTTTATGTGCTACTGGGATCAAACTCATATCTTCATGCATGCTAGGCTTCAGGCATGATATGCAAGTACTCTAAGGACTGAGCTCCAGCTCCAGCCCCTTTTTTATGCAATCTTAATAACAGCTCTACATAACACTACAAAATAAGGAGAATGACAAGAATAAATATATGTCTTTCCATAATATCTCTTAATATCAGTGGCCTCAATGCACCAACCAAAAGACACAGTCTTGCACACTGGATTAAAAGGCAGGGTTCTGACATTTGTTGCCTCCAGGAACCTCATCTCTCAATAAAAGATAGACACTGTCTTAGTGTGAAAGGATGGAAAATAGTACTTCAAACAAATGGTCCTAGGAAGCAAGCAGGGCTTGCTAACCTAATGTCTGACAGGATAGACTTCAAACCAACATTAGTGAGGAAAGATAAAGAAGGTCATTTTATACTGATTAAAGAAATACTCCAACAGGAGGACATTACAATTCTAAACATATATTCACCTAACATGGGGGTTCCCAGTTTCATCAAACAAATAATATTAGACTTAAAGTCACATATAACACTAAACACAATTGTAGTAGGAGGCTTTAATACTGCACTCACATCAATTGAGAGGACATCCCAGCAAAAAATAGAGACATCTGCATTAAATGATGTCATGGAACATATGGACCTAACAGACATCTATAGAACATTCCCTCCAAATACTGAAGAATATACATTTTTCACAGAAGCATATGGAACATTCTCTAAAATAGACCATATATTAAGACATAAAGCAAATCTCAACAAATACAGGAAAATTGAAATAATCCCTTGTACTCTATCTGACCACAATGGGATTAAACTGAAAATCAGCAACAAGAAAAGTTTCAGAGCATACAGAAACTCATAGAGACTAAACAGTACACTATTGAATGATCAATGGGTCATTGAAGAAATCAAAAAAGAAATCAATAAATTCATAGAATCAGATGATGATGATAGTACAACATACCAAAACCTTTGGGACACAATGCAGGCAGTCCTAAGAGGGAAATTTATAGTTCGAAATACCTGAATTAAGATATTAGAGTTCACAAATAAATAATTTAATGCTTCACCTTAAAGCCTTGGAAAAAGAAGGACAAAATCAGTAGATGAGAAGAAATAATAAAGATTAGGACAGAAATTAATGAAATTGAAACAAAAAATCCAAAGAATAAATGAAACAAAGAGTTGCTTCTTTGAAGGGATTAAACAAGATTGATAAACCCTCTAATACTTAGACTTTGGTCCCCCTGATTGAACTCTTTCTGACTTTGGTTGTTTTTCTGTAAGTCTAAGTATTGGAGGGACATGAAAAGGAAAATTCAATATAAATGATTGAAGGATAAATGAATCTACTGGAGTGACTAATGATGGGAACACCCATTTGTGGTTGTTTTGCCTCTCACCTTTGATATAGTAATTGTAAGTAGAAGTTCAGGAAATCATAAGTGCTTGACCACACATACATGGGGAAAATGTAAACAGTTAATCATTATAGGGGCCTGATGACTTTACTCGAGGTGAATAATTATGGGATTGTTTGATGAAAAGGAATAACAAAATATTTCTATGAATTCTGTGAATTTGTACCTTTCTTGAAATTTGTTCTTGCATGACATGATCAGCAACTAAAAGACTGAGGCTAAGATCTGTGGCAGCAGAGAAGCATAGAAGTATAGAAGCAGGGAAAAACAGAAAACATAGAAAAAGACAAAAAAAAAGAGAGAGAAAGAAAAAATAGAAAAAGAACAAAAATACAAACAGAGAAGCAGAAAGAGAAAGATGGAAAAACTCAGCTGCCTTCAGCATTAGCCTGTCTGCTTGCACCAGAACTTGACTTCGAGTCGTTATTGCGTCGCTCCCTTTCACACCTCTCTTCAGGGACCCTCCTTCAAGCCAAGGCTGGATCCCTGTAACAAGATTAGAGATGAAAAATGATTTTGAGCAACAAAAATAAGGCTGGTGGTATCACCATACCCAATTTTAAGCTATATTACAAAGCCATAGTAACAAAAACAGCATGGAATTGGCACAAAGACAGACATGTAGATCAATGGAACAGAATAGAAGACCCAAATGTTAATCCAGGCAGCTATCGCTATCTGATTTTTGAAAAAAAAATGTCAAACATATTCATGGGAGAAAGGACAGCCTCTTCAACAAGTGGTTCTGGGAAAACTGGATATCTGCAAGTAGAAAGATGAAAATAGATCTCTGTCTTTATCCATGCACAAGAATCAAATCCAAGTGGATCAGAGACCTTAATATCATACATGAAACTCTGAAATTGCTAGAGGAAAAGGTAGGGAAGCCCTTCAACATATCGGCATAGGTAATGACTTTCTGAATATAACCCCAATTGCATAGAAAATAAAACCACTAATCAACCACTGGGATCTCATGAGATTACCAAGCTTTTGTAAAGGAAAGAACACTGTGAATAGAGCAAAGAGACAACCTACAGAATGGGAGAAAATCTTTGCCAGATACACATCTGACAAAGAATTAATATCCAGAATAGACAAAGCACTAAAAAAAACTCAATAAGAAATCAAACAACCCAATCAAAAAATGGTTTATGGAACTAAATAGAGTTCTCATCAGAAGAAATACAGATGGCATATAAACATCTAAAAAAGTGTTGTACATCCTTAGCCATCAGGGAAATGCAAATTAAAATTACCTTGAGATTCTATCTCTCTACTGTCAGAATGACTACCATCAAGAAAACAAATGACAATAAATGTTGGTGAGGATGCGGTAAAAGGGGAACCTTTCTACACTGTTGGGGGAAATGTAATCTGGTACAGTCATTGTGGAAATCAGTGTGGAGGTTCTTGAGACAGCTAAAAATAGGCTTACCATATGATCCAGCTATAGCACTCCTAGGCATATAATGCTAGTGACTCTTCTCACTACCTTAGAGATACTTGCACAACCATGTTTATAACTGCTCTATTCACAATAGCTAGGAAATGGAACCAGCCTCGATGTCCATCCACAGATGAATGGATAATAAAGATGTAGTACATTTACACAATGGAGTTCTATTCAGCAGTAAAGAAAAATGAAATTATGAAATTTTCAGGAAAATGGATGGATCTGGAAAGGATTACACTAAGTGAGGCAACCCAGGCCCAGAAACCCAAATGTCAGATGTTCTCTCCCATGTGAAGCCTAGCTACAAATGTATAGACTAGTGTCTAAGCTGGAACCAAAAATTGATAGCAGAAGCCAGTAAGCTAGAAAAAGGCTATAGGGAGGGAGGAGAGGGAAAGACTTTAGGGGATGGTACTGTATATATGTAAGTAGAAGAACAGATTACAGGGAGGGTACAGGCCCAAGCTAGGTCTGGAGAAGAAAGTGTATAAAAGAAGGGTGGGGGGAGGGTCTCTCAAAAGTCAAGATATTCTGAATAAGACATGGAAATCTACATTCCTAAATAATGGCACATTCAGAAGCCATAGATTGTTACTAGAAAATTTTCAGTGCCTGGATGGGATACCTTCCAGTGAGTTGTTGGCCAGGGAGGTCCCTGTTGCCCCCAAAACATTACAGCTATTGCCAAAGCCCTTGTTCTCCTTGAGAAAGAGATGGTAAGACTCTATTGCTGAAGACATCACATGCATGAGCAGCAAAGTCACTAAGAAATCAAGCTGGGGCTGAACTAAAAACCTTCTCCCTGTTGACCAGCCAACTGAAAGCTGGATAAAGCTGTACAGCATGCAGCCCTATGTGAGACAGAAGTCATCAGTGCTGAAAACAGTGGACACTGGAAGCCTCTAGTTTGACCAGACAGGCCAAATAACCGAATGGGTGCACTAGTACTATGTCTGTTCTGGGGGAAACCAACTGCTCTCTAATTGGACTGAAGGCCCGCTCTATGCGAGGGAATACATGCCTGGTACTGAAAACCTAATCAAAAGCCTATGGCAGGGGAGGTCATAGTCTTTAGGGGTATAGAGCCTGCTCTTGTCTGGATAAATGCATATATTATACTCATCAAATTGTCCTGAAAGCACTACACTTAATGGTCATATTAATTAATACTAATCTCACTTCTGGTTAGAGAAGCTTCTCTTTTCAAATGGCACTGGATGGCCCAAAAGGCAACATAGTGCTGAGAAGAAGGGACAGAAGAGTGTCCAGCACTGAAATATCTCACATCCTCCAAGGGTCAGGGTCCATTGTGGAAGAGGTGATGGAAAGAATGTAAGAGCCAAAGGAAGGGTACCACTTTTTACATACAACTATCCAGACAGAAATTGGCCTCGATATCTTTGACCTTGCAGTGACTAGCAATACCTACACAAGACCCTCATAATAATGATGACATCAGATTGAAAGAGAGACTAATGGAGAGTAGGAAGGGATTTGGCAGACAGCAGAGTTATGAAGGGGGAAGTGGGGAGGGGAGGGGAATACCATGGTTTCTTGTCTGTAAGTATAGAAGTTGTCAATTAAAAAAAAAAAAAAACAACTTTTGTTTTAAAAAAGAAGAGGGCAATACAGGGAGGAGAATGCTTTACAAAGATAGAGACACATATAGTACTCCACGCACCAAAAGTTGGGATCAGACTGGTGCAACCAGAAGCCAAGGATTATCCAGGATTCTTTTCAAAAGGCCACAGCAAGAAAAGGGGAGGAAGGCCTCTCTGCTGTAGGTTTTAGTTGAGACCTTCCCTGTGGATACACTGTTTATGTTCTTGCAGCCTCCAGAACCAAGAAACAATAAACTTAAATTAATTTCTTATGTAAGATGTGTCTGCATTATGATAAGCAAGGGTTTCCCACAGGGTCCTCACTCATTAAGATAAAGGGTAAATGGGAACTTTTGGTTGATTAAATTTAAATGGCCTTCTTCAATACACAGATATCAGAACATGGCCAAGAGTTAATATCCAGAATTTGAAGCCACATTTTGAATGATAACAAGGAACTGGGCATGAGAAATAATCTCTAACATTAACCCAGTGAAAATGTCTTCACATGGTCAATAAAAGGGCAACAGAGTTGCTGAGTCCCCACACAATTTAACTTCCAATCAAAAGTGCCTGGACTGGCATTCAAGGTGAAGGCAACAGAAAAAACTCACAAACCAACTTGTCTGATTCTTCATCCATGGAATCATGGAATCACCTCCTGCTGGTGTGCTTCCATCAGCAATTCCTGAGAGCAAATTTTCCACTCCCCACTTACTGCATGCTCACTCCTGTCTATACTGCTTTGCTAAAACCACTAATGACTCCATTTCCAAATTCATAAGGAAAATGCCAGTCTTTATCTTAACTGACACATTGTCCCTTTTGTAACTTATCAATCCTTATAGAGTCTGTGCTTTCCTTACTGTATTTTCTAGAATTTTCTCCAACATGACTCTCTCCATCTTTGCTCAGGATTTCATCCTTGATTCCACATGTCTCTGGATGGTCATCTTTTAAACCAGCAATTTCTGCTGTCACCACTCAGAATAGTCGCTGTTCTCAAAAGCTTCAGGCTCATCTCTCCAAGCATCTGCTGAACATTTCTACCTGAAGTCCACTGGGTTCCTCAACTTCACCATGTGAATGGAAATGGATTGCAATCCTGCTTACCTCTGGTGAACTAAGCACATTTGTTTGTTTCTCTTGTCTCCTCATAGCCAGTCACCAACTGAATGTCTCAAATGTTCTTCACATCTACCCCCTCCATTCTAACCCTACTACCATGCCCAAATCCAGGTTATTTATTTATTTTTTTTAATATTTAATTTAATTTATTTCTTTATTTAAGAGAGAGAGAGACAGCCACTGCAAACGAACTCCAGATGCATGAGCTACCTGGTGAATCAAACCTGGGTCCGTAGGCTTTGCCAGCAAGTGCAGGTCTGACTTATATGGCAGAGTGGGTAGGGGTGGCACCAGAACTGAGGGCACCCACTAATGGATTTTCTCATGCATTAGGTAGTACTCATGTGGAAAGAAGGAGGCACAGAGATAGAGTTAAGTGCCTAGGAACTAAAGTTCAGCCCTGCTGCTAGCCAGGCTGAGATGTTCACAACAGAACATCAGTGAAGTTCATTTCTCCATACTCAAGATTGCCCACACTATAACTGAAAAATGTCTGGCAATCCTCTCTTTTGAATAAGTGCTGTTTTCTCACCTGTGGTATTAGCTTGTCCGTCCCTCCCATCTCCTGAACAGAGGCTGAAGAGAAGATCCCTTGCCAACCTGCCCTTTCTTGACTCAGCACAATGCAAAACCCTGCTGAGGCCTCCTCCTGGTTCCCCAGTCACTTTAGATATGGGGTCTACCTTGCTGTAGGTTAACTGAGAAAATGAACTTTGTGTCATCAGTTCATTCATTTGGTCAATCAAGAGTAGGCCATCACCATACTTTGAAGGTGTACTGAACAAAAACAGGGATTTAAAAACACACAGAAGAGACCCTGGAGGACAGCAAGAGCTCTCTCTGCTATCGCAAGGCACTCAGGAAGAGAAGACTTACTGCCATGATTCCTGCAGGTGATAGATCAAGCTCCTGCCTTGACTCATTTGGCAGGTGCACCCTTCCTTTGACAATCAAGTCACCACTCCCTCTGGGCTGCATGTCCTTCATTACTAAATTACAAGTGTAAATGAACTACATAATTTCTAACATCCTCTCCCAGCTTGGAATTTTCTAGGATTCTAACCAGATGGAAGAGATCTCTGAGTCACAGTGGTGATTCACTCAGCCACCCTGATGAAAGAAAGAACTCCCTTGTGCTGTGCTGGTAGCCTGGGACCTGCATATAAGCCATAGGCTGGTTATCCAAGAAAGGTCATTTGGGGATATATGCCATAAAATTGATCTAAATATATGAGTTAAAACTACAACAACAACAAAATGCTATCAATACATTCTCACGTGGCTTTGACTAGTCTTCTGTGACACAAGAATAAATTTGGCCCCACAGACGGTCTTTCTCCAAGTCAAATTAATTCTACCAATACTCCAATACTCAGAAGGAAAGAAAAAAAATATTTCTAGTTGGTTTACTCCTTGCTAATAATACTCTTTCCCTAGATACCCAGGCAGAGGTGCTTTTCATCTTTCAGGCTTAGCTATAACAGCCACTTGCCTCTTGTGTCAAAGTGACACTCCATAGCATAGGGTCAAGTCCCGCTTCAAGTTATCTTTGTCTTTACTTAGCTATCTACATTTCTTGTTAGGCGTCTCAGGAGCTTAGGGGCTGTCAGCCAGCTAGCTCTTTCTCCACAACCTTGCTGTCCTCCCACATTCTTACATGCAAAGAGTTTTGACTCTTTGAACAGTACCCAATTCATTATTGATTTTATGGACATAGACTATGGGGTGAAACAGCTTGCCAAAAACAGAGAGTCAAAGATGAAAAAGAGATAGTACTTGCCTTCAAAGAGCACTCATTCTGGAAAAGAAGATAGACATGTGCAGAAAAACCAGTAACCACAAGTGCCTGGGTGAAGTCAGCAACAGAACGAGGTTCAAAGACTCAGTTCTGTGACCCATCATAAATAAAGAAGGCCCTCAGTAAGATCTTGTTTCATCATGATTTCACTTGCAACATAAATCTTGTTGCACCTGAGCAACTAGCTACTTGTAGTTTTGAGGGGGAAAAAAGGGATTGAGGAAAGAGCATAATTCTAGTGGCTACCAGGGTCCACTGGGGGTAATTCTGCTATGAATACACATCCTACCCCACTCTTTCACTAGAGACTCACAATGGATAGAAAAGAAATAAAGTAACATGTGACTTCAGATAAGGACTCAAGCAAGAGACAGGAAAAGGCAAAAGATGGCAGAGTAAAAGAAACTGAAACGTTTTCCCTGTTCATGCAACACAAAGATAACTGCAAGAGTAAAATTGGTACCAGAGGAGTGGGGTCATTACTGTTTGAAACCTGACTGTGTGACTTTTAGCCTTTTGGAGCTGATTTGCCAGAGGAATTTGAAAGGATTTGAAACCTTGGCCTAAGACATAAACATGGTCCTGTTGCTAGCACCAGTCTTGCCTCCCATTTCCAAGTTGAAGCAATAAGACAAGCAGAGACAGTTTGTGTGTAAGGAGAGAGCTGCAAGAGCTCCCAAGGGAGAGTGATCTCAGGGCCTGCTTTCAGTGCAGCTATGCTTAGGAGCTCAAGTTTACCAAGTATCAGTCCACCATCCTATGAAATGAGCTCATTATTGTTTCACTCTTTGAATTCACAAATGCAGAATAAAAGCATAATATTTTAAACTCCACAGGTGGATTTTGACATGAAAAACAGAGTTCTTAAGTTCCAAGCTTAAGCATGCTCCCAAGTCAATACAGACTGGGAGAGGAGACTAAATCTCAGGGCCTTGGGCATGTTAGGTAAGTGCTCTACCACTAAATATCACCCCAGCCCCTTACATATTGGGTATGTATGTTAATGTACTGCTCTTCCTTTCTATGTATGAGAAATGACCCCATGTAAGTTCCTTAAATGTTCATGGAAACCCCACATGATGCAACAACTGGAAATGTCAAAATCAAGTACTCATGCCTGCTTTGTTCTTTAGGTATGAACTGTCTCCGAAGGGCTCCTGTGTTGAAAGCTTGATCTCTAGCTCCAGATCCAATCACTGGATTATCAGGGCTCTAACCTAACCAATGGATCAATCCACTGTAGTGGCATTATTCAGAAGGTGACAGAAACTTTTAGAGGTAGTACCTGCTTAGAGGAAGCAGGTCACTGAGAGTATATCACAGGAGGTTAAATCTTGCCTTGTCCCAGTCAATCTTCCTCTCTTCCTCCCTAGCTCCTTGAAGCTCTTTCCCTCCTCCCTAGCCACCATAAGGGAGTTAGCAGCTCTATTCTACCATGCCCTCTCTACAGTGGTATTCTACTTTGCCTCTGGCTCAAAGCAATGGAGTCAGCCTCCAATGGACTGCAACCTCTGACTCTGTGAAGTAAAATAAACCTTTCCTCCCTTAAGTTGTTAATGTCAAGTATTTTATCAGAGCTATGTGAAATCAGGTAATACCGATAGTGTTTTTATTTTTTAATGAGCTGTACTTTCTATGAAGAAAAGGTCATTAGTTATTTACATTGAGCACTTGGTGCCAATAATAGAGTATCTGATGCTTCTGAGACAGCACCCTTTTCTGTCAAGGGCTTGTCCCATGCATACTGTGACGTTTTTCCTTTAATACCACATTCTTCCCCAATAGGCTTTCTTAGCACTCTTCTAAATAATTCCAATTGAGTGGGGACTTCTGGTTACGATGGTGGCGTAGGTGCCACACCAAAGCAGCATGGGGGGAAAAAAGACCAAAAAACCTCAGCAAAATACACACTTTTACTAAAAAGTGAGGTGTATAGGAAACTGAAGTGGCAGCGGAGAAGTAGGAGAGATCCAGAGCATGCAGAGCCTGCACAGGCCGGCAAAAGCAGCCCCGGCAGCTCCGCCAACCACGGTGGTGGCGGGGCTCACCAGAAAGCTGCCAGACTCGGCTCCAGCCGCAGGAAAAGCCAGGTGCGGGAGCTTCCCCTTACACCACGCTCTCCGCAACTCAGGAAACGTGAGGGGAGAGCGGCAGTGAGCAACGGAGGAGCAGACAGCGAGGTAGAAGAACACGTGGAGCAGCGAGAGAACCAGAGCAGCCATGGCTCCCTCCCCTCCCCCACCGCCTGAGCCCAGCTCCGGCGAACAGAGCAGCGTCCTGGGACCCGGCCATGCCAGCTTGAGCCAACAGCGGGACCCAAGCAGGAGCAGACTTCGGCAGCAACATCGGCAGCTCCGGAACCAGTACCAGCGGCCCCAGCAGCAGCAGACCCAGGAGCGGCAACAATAGCAGACCCAGAAGCAGCAGCAGTTCCAGCAGCGAGGGTGCTGATCTGCAGGGCCACAGTTGCCAGGCTTGGTTTGCCCAGTGGGAAAAGCCAGTGCCCAGCTCCAGAAAACAACAGCAGCCCGACAACCCAGGCAGCAACTTGACTGAGAACAAACTCATCCAAGGTAACTGGGTTTGCACCAGGGAAGGGTCTCACTTGGTCACAAGCTGACTGGGATCCCTCAACAGACCAGAAATCTTAACCTCTATGTTGATAGAGGATCTGGTTGTTACAATAACTACTCTGGCATACATACTTGGGGCTGTTTTTGACTGAATGGGTACAGTGTTTAGTTAACTTTTAGAATCTACCTGTGTTTTATTCCACTCAGCCTACTTGAATACTCCCATAGCAGGGAAACTCAACCCCTAGGAGCACCTTTGTAGATACTCTCAGAGTGTTAAGAGCCACATCTAACACCTTAAGCTCCTACCCTGAAAATATATAACATCAAATCAATTGATACAGCTAGCTAGAAAATCCAAGGATTAACTTAATCCAAGATGCAAAAATATATACATTATAACACAAGAAACACTAAAAAGCAAGACGATATAAATCCACCTAAAAGTATTAATGAATCAGCAATGACCTCCAGTGAGAACGAGTTAGAGGAAATGCCTGAAAAAGATTTCAAAAGAATGATTGTAAATATGTTCAAAGAAGTCAGAGAACAAATCAAAGGAGTCAAAGAGGAACTTAAAGAGGAAATCAAAGGAATCAAAGAAGATGCAGGACACCAATTTAATGAAATAAAGAAGGCAATACAAGACATAAATAAGGAAATAGAAATAATAAAGAAAAACCAGTCAGAATTACTAGCAATGAAGAACACAGATAATGAAATAAAAAACTCTGTAGAAAATCTCACCAGTAGAATGGATGAAGGAGAGGACAGAATATCTAAGCCAGAAGACCAGGTGGCAGATCTAATACAGGCCAACAAAGAGAAAGACAAACTTATAGAAAAGTATGAGTGGGGATTTCAAGATATTCGGGACACTATGAAAAGATCAAATATTAGAATTCAGGGCATAGTGGAAGGAGAAGAATTTCACTCAAAAGGCATAGTAGGTGTCGTCAACAAAATCATAGAAGAAAATTTCCCCCAAATTGGGAAAGAGGTGCCAATACAGATACAGGAAGCCTTTAGAACCCCAGCCAGACAAAACCCAGAAAGAACCTCTCCTCGCCATATTATAATCAAACTTCCAAACACACACACCAAAGAAAAAACATTGAAAGCAGTTAGACAGAAAAATCAAGTTACCTACAAAAGTAAGCCCATCAGGATAACAGCAGATTACTCAACATAAACTTTTAAAGCCAGAAGGGCTTGGGGTGATATATTCCAAGTTCTGAAAGATAACAACTGTCAAACAAGGTTACTTTATCCTGCAAAGTTATCCATTCAAAAAGACGGAGAAATAAGGACATTCCATGACAAAAGCAGGTTAAAGGAGTATTTGAAGACAAAACCAGCTCTACAGAAAATACTTGATAGAATCCTCCATGCTGAAGAAAAGGAAAAGGACACATATAAGGAACCTAGAAAAAACAAGCAATACTCAAATACTAGTTAACAGAAGAGAGCACAGGTAGAACCGGAACCACAAAAAAAAAAAAAAAATGGGGGCTGGAGAGATGGCTTAGCAGTTAAGCGCTTGCCTGTGAAGCCTAAGGACCCTGGTTCGAGGCTCAGTTTCCCAGGTCCCATGTTAGCCAGATGCACAAGGGGGTGTATGCATAAGGAGTTCGTTTGCAGAGGTTGGACGCCCTGGCGTGCCCATTCTCTCTCTCTCTCTCTATCTGTCTTTCTCTCTGTGTCTGTCGCTCTCAAATAAATAAATTTAAAAAATGGCAAACATAAATACACACCTTTCAATAATATCTCTTAATATCAACGGCCTCAATGCCCCAACGAAAAGACATACATTCGCAGACTGGGTTAAAAAGCAGGATCCTACAGTTTGTCGTCTCCAAGAAACTCACCTTTCTACAAATGATAGAAATTACCTTAGGGTGAAAGGTTGGAAGACAGTGTTTCAAGCAAATGGGCATGGAAAACAAGCAGGGGTTGCTATCCTAATATCGGACAGGGTAGACTTTAGTCCAATGTTAGTCAAGAAAGATAAGGAAGATCACTTTATATTGACTAAGGGCACACTCCAACAGGAGGACATTACAATCCTAAACATATATGCACCTAACATGGGGGCTCCTAAATTCGTCAAACAAACACTATTAGAACTAAGGTCACAGAGAACACCAAACCCAGTGGTGGTGGGTGACTTTAACACCCCACTCTCATCAATCGATAGGTCATCCCGGGAAAAAATAAACAGAGAGGCATCTGGACTAAATGAGGTCATAGAAGGAATGGACTTAACAGATATATACAGGACATTTCATCCATACGCTGCTGAATGTACATTCTTTTCAGCAGCACATGGAACATTCTCTAAAATAGACCATATATTAGGACACAAATCAAATCTTAACAAATTCAGGAAAATTGAAATAATTCCTTGCATTCTATCTGACCACAATGGAATTAAACTACAAATCAGTAGCAAGAAAGGCTATAGAGCATACACAAAATCATGGAAACTAAACAATACATTACTAAATGATGAATGGGTCAATGAAGAAATCAAAAAGGAAATCAAAAAATTTATAGAGTCAAATGACAATGAGAACACAACATACCAAATTCTCTGGGACACAATGAAGGCAGTTCTAAGAGGTAAATTTATAGCCTTAAGTGCCTATATTAAGAAATTAGAAAGGTCGCAAGTAAACGACCTAATGCTTCACTTTAAACCCTTGGAAAAAGAAGAACAAGGCAAACCAAAAATCAGTAGATGGGAAGAAATAATAAAGATTAGGGCAGAAATTAATGAAATAGAAACAAAAAGAATAATCCAAAGAATTAATGAAACAAAGAGTTGGTTCTTTGAAAGGATAAACAAGATTGATAAACCCTTAGCAAATCTGACCAAAAGAAAGAGAGAAGAGACACAAATTAATAAAATCAGAGATGAACAAGGTAACATCACAACAGATTCCAGAGAAATTCAAAAAATCATAGGGACATACTATAAAAGCATATACTCCACAAAGTATGAAAATCTGAAAGAAATGGATGATTTCCTTGATCTATATGACCTACCTAAATTAAATCAAAATGAGATTAATCACTTAAATGGACCTATAACAAACATGGAGATCCGAACAGTTATCAATAATCTCCCAACTAAAAAAAGCCCAGCCCCAGATGGATTCACTGCTGAATTTTACCAGACTTTTAAGGAAGAGCTAACACCATTGCTTCTTAAGCTTTTCCAGGAAATAGAAAAAGAAGGAATTCAACAAACTCCTTCTATGAGGCCAGCATCACCCTGATACCAAAACCAGGCAAAGATAGAACAAAAAAAAGAAAATTACAGACCAATCTCCCTCATGAACATAGATGCAAAAATTCTCAACAAAATATTGGCAAACAGAATACAAGAATATATCAAAAAGATCATTCACCCTGACCAAGTAGGCTTTATTCAAGAGATGCAGGGATGGTTCAACATATGCAAATCTATAAATGTAATACAATACATAAATGCGTTGAAGGACAAAATCACATGATCATCTCATTAGACACAGAGAAAGCATTTGACAAAATCCAACATCCCTTCATGATAAAAGTCATACAGAGACTGGGAATAGAAGGAACATATCTCAATATAATAAAGGCTATTTATGACAAGCCTACAGCCAACATATTACTAAATGGGGAAAAACTGGAAGCTTTCCCACTAAAATCAGGAACAAGACAAGGGTTTCCACTGTCCCCACTTTTATTTAATATAGTGTTGAAGTCTTAGCCATAGCAATAAGGCAAGAGACGCACATAAAAGGCATACAAATTGGAAAGGAAGAGATCAAGTTATCATTATTTGCAGATGACATGATTCTATACATAAAGGATCCTAAAGACTCTACTAGCAAACTGTTGGAGCTGATCAAAACCTACAGCAATGTAGCAGGATACAAAATAAATACACAGAAATCAGTAGCCTTCATATATGCTAACAACAAACACACAGAGGATGAAATCAGAGAATCACTCCCATTCACAGTTGCATCAAAAAAAATAAAGTACCTTGGAATAAACCTAACGAAGGAAGTAAAGAATCTCTACAATGAGAACTTTAAAACACTCAAGCGAGAAATTGCAGAAGGCACTAGAAAGTGGAGAAACATCCCTTGTTCCTGGATTGGAAGAATCAATATTGTGAAAATGGCAATCTTACCTAAAGCAATCTACACATTTAATGCAATCCCTATCAAAATTCCAAAGGCTTTATTCATGGAAATAGAAAACACAATCCAAAAATTCATTTGGAATCACAAAAAACCTCGAATATCTAAAATAATACTGAGCAACAAAAATGAGGCTGGTGGTATCACCATACCTGATTTTAACCTATACTACAGAGCCATAGTAACAAAAACAGCATGGTACTGGCACAAAAACAGACATGTAGATCAGTGGAACAGAATAGAGGACCCAGATGTAAGCCCAAGTAGCTATAGCCACCTGATATTCGATAAAAATGCCAAAAATACTCATTGGAGAAGAGACAGCCTCTTCAGCAAATGATGTTTTGAAAACTGGATATATATCTGCAGACGGATGAAAATAGATTCTTCTCTCTCGCCATGAACAAGAATTAAGTCCAAATGGATTAAAGACCTTAACATCAGACCTGAAACTCTGAAACTGCTAGAGGAAAAAGTAGGGGAAACCCTTCAACATATTGGTCTTGTCAAAGACTTTCTGAATACAACCCCAATTGCTCAGGCAATAAAACCACAGATTAATCACTGGGACCTCATGAAATTACAAAGATTTTGCACTGCAAAGGACACTGTGAATAAAGCAAAGAGGCAACCTACAGATTGGGAAAAATCTTTGCCAGCTATACATCTGATAGAGGATTAATATCTAGGATATACAAAGAACTCAAAAAGTTAAATAATAAGGAATCAAACAAGCCAATCAAAAAGTGGGCTATGTAGCTAAATAGAGAGTTCTCAAAGGAAGAAATATGAATGGCATATAAGCATCTAAAAAAAAATGTTCTACGTCACTAGTCATCAGGGAAATGCAGATTAAAACTACATTGAGATTCCATCTCACTCCTGTCAGATTGGCCACCATCATGAAAACAAATGATCATAAATGTTGGCGGGGATGTGGAAAAAAAGGAACCCTTCTACACTTCTAGTGGAAATGCAATCTGGTCCAGCCATTGTGGAAAACAGTGTGGAGGTTCCTAAAACAGCTAAAGATTGATCTACCATATGACCCAGCTATAGCACTCCTAGGCATATATCCAAAGGACTCATCTCATTTCCTTAGAAGTCCATGCTCAACCATGTTTATTGCTGCTCAATTTATAATAGCTGGGAAATGGAACCAGCCTAGATGTCCCTAAACAGATGAGTGGATAATGAAGATGTGGCACATTTATACAATGGAGTTCTACTCAGCAGTAAAGAAAAATGAAGTTATGAAATTTGCAGAAAAATGTATGGACCTGGAAAGGATTATACTAAGTGAGGTAACCCAGGCCCAGAAAGCCAAGAGCCACATGTTCTCTCTCATATGTGGATCCTAGCTACAGATGATTGGGTTTCTGCGTGAGAAGGAAAATACTTAGTAGCAGAGGCCAGTAAGGTAAAAAGGAGACATAAAGGGTAGAGAAAAGAAGGGAGGAGGATACTTAATAGGTTGATATTGTATGTATGTAATTACAATGATTGTAATGGGGAGGTAATATGATGAAGAATGGAATTTCAAATGGGAAAGTGTGGGTGTGGGGAGGGAGGGAATTACCATGGGATATATTTTATAATCATGGAAAATGTTAATAAAAATTTAAAAATAAATAAATAAATAATTCCAATTGTCATTGAAATCTCATTTATTTCCTAAGCTATGAAATAAGCCTCATAGAATTCTACCTTAAATGGGTTTATAAGCTAGATTCACATATTTTGTGGAACCAATAATGCCCCTATTGTCAGAAAATAAATGAGATAGCTTCTTTCTAAGAACACTGTCATCGTGTTAGGGAGGGTTCCTGCCAAGCTCCCTAGCCATTTAGAAGGTACATTCCACTACAATGTCTTGACAACCATACAGACTTTATATGTCAACAAAAGCCAGTGTGCTGCACTCTTCCAAAAGTGTTCCAATTATCTTGAATAATTATCTTAAAAGTTATTTTTCAGATTAATGAAATGCTTTCTGTGGGAATTTAAAACATTTTACCTAACATAGCTATATGTTTACAGAGAAGGGGGGACAAATATGAATGCTTCCTTCTCTGTTCACTGATAAGGAAATGCAGCCTGAGAACAAAAGCCACCTCCCTGATGTCACTCAAGTGGCAGATTCTGGAAGCCACACTCGAGTTCCAAGACCCAAGGGCTTTCAATAGGACCCTTTGTGACTACAGGGAAAGTGGAGGGTCAGAGGCAACAAATTATGTTAACCACAATCATTATGTGGACACACTTGCTTTGAAAATTTTATTTATTTATTTACTTGAGAGACAGAGAAAGAGGCAGAGAGAGAGAGAAAGAATGGGCACACCAGGGCCTCCACCACCGCAAACGAACTCCAGATGCATGTGCCCCCTTGTGCATCTTGTGGGTCCTGGGGAATCAACCAAGGTTCTTTGGCTTTGCAGGCAAATGCTTTAACCGCTAAGCTGTCTCTCCAGTCCTGGACACAGTTTTAAGCATTATTGGTTCTGCCTTCATCCCAGGGTTCATCAGTGATAACTCATCAGGAAAACTACCCTTCACTGAAAATCCAGGCACTGAACTAAGTTGAAACTTTCTATAGTCACTTCCATTTTTTATAAAGTATTTTATTATTATTATTGTTTTAATTTATTTATTTGAGAGTGACAGACACAGAGAGAAAGACAGATAGAGGGAGAGAGAGAATGGGCACGCCAGGGCTTCCAGCCTCTGCAAGTGAACTCCAGACACGTGCACCCCCTTGTGCATCTGGCTAACGTGGGACCTGGGGAACCGAGCCTCGAACCGGGGTCCTTAGGCTTCACAGGCAAGCACTTAACCGCTAAGCCATCTCTCCAGCCCTAGTCACTTCCATTTTTAATACATCATCTCTCTGTGTGTTTTAAAAGAAAATGTACTTATTATGTCCATCTTTTATATGGGAGAGAGGCTTGGTAGGCTTCAATAATTTGCCCAAGGTCACCAACTAGCAGAGACCAGAGCTGGGATTAAAATTCGTACATATGCTAAAGCCTCCAAACCGCCCTTCCGCAAGTGACCACAGGCCCCGAGAACTGAGTGACCACAGGGCCCCAAGGACTGGACCCACCTGACAAGAGGCTGCTTTTTGCATACTCCAGATTTTCTCCTAATGACACATTCCAAGAATAGTAACAGCCTCCCTGGTGTGCTGTTACTCATTTGTTTAGGCCATGTCTCCTTTCGTGGGCACATTCAAATTTCTACTTCCTTTGCCCTCCAGAGCCCATGAAATCCGAACAGCCCTCAGGCATAAGGATGCCCTAGAAACTGAGCCTGATCCTCTCCGCTCCTGGGCACAGAGGACCAGAGACCCAGGGTTTCGGATCTAGACTACATCTGCTCCTGGTTTGGAAGACGCTGGGCTGCGCCAGCCTCAGGTTGTGCCAGGAACCTTGCGGAGTGTCCTCTGGCTGGGCGCATCCACAGCATCGCCAATCCAACTTGAAAATCTATTTGAGCGGGGCAGGACCTCTCTACCCCGACCTCACCCCTGGGAAATGTCTCCCATCTTGTCTCTGAGGGGATCCCGATATCACCCCCCCCCCCATACACACACACACCACCGCCCAGCCCTGCGTCTGTGGACAGAGCACAGGCGGGCACCAGCAGGTCTGGCAGCACTTACCATGGTAGGTGGTGCTCCCGGGCGCAACGGCGCACAGACCCCAGCTGGCCTGTGTCCCAAGTCCCGCAGAAGCAAGAAAACCCCTCCACTCTCAAGCACACTGCAGAGTGCCAGTTCTTACACGTTCCTTAGACTCACGTGACCCAGACCTATGGGGTCAAAGGTAGGTCCCCACCTCCAGGTCCCGAACGCAGCCGCACAGAGTAGCTCTTTCCATCCTGGAAGAAGCAAGCAGCAGAGCCCCAGAGAGGAATCTGGAAACTTAACCGAGGACGCTGGACTGCAGTGCAACCTGAGTTGGTTTGTTCTGTTTATTTATTTTTTTCTCAGAATTTCAACCCCATACTTTGAAATTATGCCCCCAGCTACAATATTTGCAAATGCCGTGATTGTCTGAAAAGTGGTGTTTTATTCTCACTGTTTAAAAAATCAACAAACACTCATTGATGGAGCGCATACCAATCATTTTAATAGTGATCAAGTGCCAACATTGTGCCAAGTGCCCTTCCTGAATTATTGCACTGGAATCTTGGAGCAACCTGAAGTGTTCTGTGCTGTAATTGTCCATAATTTGTGCAAGTGTGGAATCTAGGCTTAAGCTAAGTAACCATTCAGGATCACATTGCTTGTAAGTGAACAGCATGCATATTAAGAGGCAGGGGTCAGACAGCAAGGGAGCCAGAATTTACACAGGGGAGCTGTGATCGCACAGTTAAGACAAAATGAGGGAAGGCCACTTACTATTAGATGCAGCCCTCCCAACCTGGAGGCAAGTGGGAGAGGCTATGGAGACCTTCCAGCTCAGCCACTCTCCCGCTAAGTGCAGCGGCCCAGTTGAGAACCAGCAGCCCACCTAACACTCCAGGTGGAGGAGAGAAAACTAAAACCATTACCTTTTCAAAGACACTTTCAGTTTGGGATAGTTGAGCAACAAAGTCAACCAAAGCCCTAGCTGGAGCAAATTACCACACAATCTTAGCTTTTCCCATGTACCTGCCCCTTTGGGTTGTATGAATACAGGCTAAATGAAAATCGCCGCGTCAATCATGTGCTTGGTGACTGCAGTCATTGCTTGGAAGACCCCTCCGCACTCGACTTACCTCTTCACGGAGAAAAATAATAATATCCATGGAGGAAAAATACTCTGAAGGCCAAATTTAGCTCACCTTTAATATTTATGGCGCCCAAGGCAAGAGTACAAAGAAAGATCTCTACATCAGTCACATAGATGTGTAGGAGCAATCAACTGTCAGGTACCACAGACTCTACCTTCCAGCCTTGACAGAGATGCCCTCCTAATGATGTGAAAGGTCAGGTTCAAACTCCTTGATATCCTGCACTTAAATGTGGTGGCACAGGGAGAAGAGGTGTCCAGCTCCTGGTCTGACGCTACCTCTTCTCTTCCCATGGGGCCTCAGTCCATAGGTGAAAGCTCCATCTAGCATTCCCGACTACTACTGCTCCCATCTCTTGAATCTGGGAATATAAAGAAAAGAATCAGCATTGTCTGCCCATGTGACCCACGAACCTTTACTTGTGGAAAGGGAGCGCAGTTGCTTGTGTATGGAGTCTGGAGAGCAGCCCCGGCATTTGGGGAGGGAATTGGAAATGCTGGATTGGGGAGGAATGGGCTTGAGAGTGAGGGGTACCATGAAAGAGTTCTTAGACTTTTCCCCCTACTGGGAAGCCATTGCCAAGGGCCAGAGTGGGGAGGTTTCCTCCAGGTGGGCCCTGGACAAATTCTCCTTGGGCCAAAGCACAAAGACAGCTGCTGGCCAAGAGATTTCGATGCCCAGAATGAAGGTTGGTAAATGAAAACCATACACTAGCATTTGTATTTACAAACAGGGTACACCAAAAAGTCCTCCTACAGATTTAATATATTCGGAGCGATAATTGCAACTTACAAAAACCATCACTTGAAAGGTTATATTTTTCCCATGGTTTTGTAAATGCTGAATAATGCATCTTTTTATTTTAATTTTTAAAAATTTTAGTAATCTGCACACATGTTTGGATACGTGCATGAGTATGCTCCATGGCCTCTTGCCACTTCAAAGGAATGCCAGATGTTTGTGTCACGTTTTGCACCTGGCTTACATGGGTGACTTGGGAATTGAACCCAGGCTAACAAGCTTCACCAGCAAGCAACTTTACCCACTGAGCAATCTTCCCAGCCCCTTTTTTAAATTTTTATTTTAGATAACCTGAGTGAAAATTGCATACATTTGCTAAAGAAAATTTCCAATTACATTTATTAAAATATAGTCATTCCGTATGTAATGGTGTTTTCTTCAACATTGGGTAACATATACAATGGCAGTCCCATAAATTTATAATGTAGCTGACAGATGCCTGTTGCCTAGTGACATCACAGTGTCACAGTGAAACACATTCTGGCTGTGCCAATGCTGCTATGGTACTGCCAGACAGATAAAGTATCCCCATGAATATAACAGTAAATGAATGCTTACTGGTTCATATTTTAAATCATATATTTAATCATTACTTAGAGCGCATACCTTCTACTTAACAATTTTACTGTTAAGCAGTGCGTTGTGTTCTACTGCCCACAGCCTTATACATCTTAACCAAGGGATATCACTGCATCCCTTAATTACACTTTCTCATGAACTTGATTTGATCTGTTTTACTCATCATGGACTGCTAATGTTGCCAGTAAAAGGTGATTAACCTGGAAACAAAATTAAAAGTAATTAAGGACTATAAAGGTTAAAAAACATGTTGGTCATTGTTCACCAATCATCTGTTGTCGCAGCTCCTTGAAGTACAAACAGACAGAAGCTGTTCACGCGTCTGTATCACTGAAGGTAACAACCTGGAAAATACTCAAGCAGGGCCTAGATGAGGTGCAATGGCCAGGAGTGAAGCGCCGACACAGAGCAGGGACCCTCTCAGTGCCACAACTATGGCCAAAGCCAAAAGGTCGTTTGTGATAGTAAAAGAAAATATTCAACCCAACAATGATGCTGCTGTCTGGGGCCTTTAAATGATTGAAGATTCATATCCATATCGTAATATGAAAGTGGGTCATGGGTCTATGAGAACTGATGTGACAGTACCTGACAAATTTTGGGACACTCTGGGTAAGCTGGATTGGGAGGAAATTACTTGCCAGAGGAGATCTTGCATTGGGATGGAACTTCATTATTCTGCACCTGCATGTCTGAAAGGACTTTCTTTCGTGAGAAGGACACCTCACCACCAGGTTTCCAGGTTTTCAAGATAACAGTCTTCCTTAGGACACTGATACAGGCTATGAGTTGAAGATCTTTGTTCTTTTGTGTTGGGAGGAACTCAGTGCCTGATTCAGGAACCAGTGTCACAGAGGAGAAATCCTAGGGGATGTAGCCTCCCAAACTGCTGTGCTGGTGACATGGAGGAGTGCTGTCTGGAGAACAGGACACCTTTCTAGGTGTTACATATGGTCAGAAATGGTCCTGCACATCATCCTGCCAGTGATCTTCAGGCCAGTGTCAAGGTGGTCTTTTCCCCTCCAAACTGCAGGTCTTTGATCCCACTGTGAGAGTTGCTCTTGGATGAAAAGTTGAGTGGATTAAGAGGTGTCTGGGACTGGGTAAATGTAGCTCTGTGGATTTATGGGGGCATTTCAACAGAGGACTGACTTGTGGGACAGTGCCTATGGGGAAAAGAGACCTTCCTTGAATGTGGGCAGCTTCATTCAGTGGGCTGACAGCTAGCTGGAGGCATGGGAAGGCAGCATGCCTGCATGTGCAAGCCTTTTCTTTCTTTCTTTTTTAAAAAAAAATTGGTTTACTCTTATTTATTTGAGAGCATGAGACACAGAGAGAAAGAGGCATATAGAAAGAGAGAGAGCATGGGTGCACCAGGGCCTCCAGCCACTGCAAACGAACTCCAGACATGTGCGCCCCTTGTGCATCTGGCTAACATGGGTCCTGGGGAATTGAGCCTCGAACTTCGGTCCTTAGACTTCACAGGCAAGCACTTAACAGCTAAGCCTGCCTTTTCTTTCTTTTCCTGAATGATCATGTCCGTGGCTGCTGTCATCATCTGTGGCCATTGGACTGCAATGAGTCTCCAGGGGTATTCTGGGCCTTCAGCTCTGGAGTGACACTGCGAAGTTGTTCAGCTTGGACTGAGCAGTTCCTGTGTTCTGTGTCTCTCCAACATGCAGAGTGCAAATGGCCAGTGTTGGACTGCCCAGCCCCTGTTGTTTGAGACACCCACAGTCTCCCTTCGAGTGTGTGTCTGTTTTCATTGTTTCTGTTCCTCTAGAGAGCTCAAATACACTAAATGGGTTAAGGAGTATACAGCTTTAAATGCCACTGCCCGAGTGGGCCTTTTCTCAGGCCATTGCTTCTATTAAGAAAGACATGGAGATGATCCTGAAGTGAGGTTGAAAGGCTTACATGACTCCACTAAGAATGGTTCTTGGGCTAGGGATGATGTCACCAGGGAATACGTGATGGCATCTGGAGGAAGACACTCAAGAAGTTCACTCATGATCTCAAAGGACTTGCCAAGAGGAGGCAACTGCAGTAATCTACAACACTGCAGTTGAGATGGCACGGCTTCGCTCAGGGTTGGGGAGGGAGACGCGGAAGTGCTCCTGCAGGAAGCTCCTGCAGAGAGGACCTGAGGAGCAGCTGGAGCTGGAACAGCAATGCACAGCCCAGGAACAGCCCAGGGCAAAGGAAATGACAGGAGTAGGAGAAGAAGAACCCCACGGAAATGTACTGTGAGTGGTGTAAACAGAAGCTCTTGCAGATACAAAAATCTTCCTGAAGAGTATGAAAATATAGGCCAAAACCTTGAGTTTAATGATAGAGAGCAATATTTTTGATATATTATCTATTCACAAGCAAATCAATGTTTTAGAGAGAGAGAGAGAGAGAGAGAGAGAGAGAGAGAGAGAGGGAGAGAGAAAGAAAGAGAGAGAGAGAGAGAGAGAGAGGAGATAAAAACAACCAAATCCCTTGGGCAGATTTTGGACAAGGACAGCTCTTCAAAAAGAACTCCTAGCATGTCCTTAGGAGGGATCTCAAAGATGTCACAATAGCTAACAACCCCATGCAAGTTATTGTCCCTTTAGACCTTCCTTGTTGTAAAGATATGAAAGGGGAAGGTAATAGGATTAATGATGCTAAAACCCTGTTAGGTATAGGCTGTTTGTACGTTTGTGTCTTGGTTTTAAACAAAAAGTAAACAGAAAAAACTCATAGAATAAGGCTATTAACTGAGAATATTTTTTATAGCTACATGTTTTCATTTTAAGAAGTGTTACAAAAGCATCCAAAAGTTTTTAAAGGTAAAAGTTTAAAATAGAAGTTTCCATTAAGCCAACATTGTTGTATTAATGAAGAAATTACTTTTACCAAATGTAGTCTAAGCCAGGTGTGGTGGTGCACACGCTTTAATCCCAGCACTCGGGAGGTGAGGTCAGAGGATTGCCATGAGTTCAAGGCCACTCTGAGACTACATAGTGAATTCCGGGTCAGCCTGGGCCAGAGTGAAACCCTACCTTGAAAGAACAACAAAAAAAAAAAAAAAAGAAAGAAAGAAAAAAAGAAAAAAGGTAGTCTAGTCTAAGAACGTAGTGCTTATACACTCATGAAGTGTGCAGTAATCTCTCAGGCCCTGAGCTTTTCTCAATCTCTCTCTCTCTGCCTCACTCAGAGCAACCATAGGCTCTGCAAGCTCCTGTCATGATAAATGCCTCTACATGTATACCAGATTTTACCCTTCATACATTCTGTTTACTATCCCTTCTCAGTATTTGATATACTAAGTGTTAGCAATAGTTAGCATGGTGTTAGAATCACCTACAGAGTTCAGTATAGTAATGTGCTACGTAGGTTTGTACCCTAGTAGCAATGGGGATTTACCATGCAGGCTGAATCTGTAGTGGGCTACGCCATCTTGGTCATGTAAGAATGTTCTGTGATATTGGCACAGCGGTAAAATAGCATAATGACATGTGTCTCTGTGGTTATGTAGGGAGCCAATGCAGATGCCATTCTCGCCAGTCTTGAGGTAAATACTTCCTCAGTTAGGCAGCAACCTCCCTTGAGGTTGTGCATGCGCTTGATGCACCTTGTCCTGAGCCTATCCCGTGGCTCCTGTGGGTGGGTGAGCCTATGGCAGCCAATCAGCAGGCGTCCCATAGTATTCTGCCCTATAAAAGCAGCTACACTCCTGGGCCCCTCGCCCCTCGCCATCAACTTTTCTGTTAACCAAGAGGCTCTCCAATAAAGTGTGATCGAGAAGGATCTTTGTTTGCTGGTCATGCTTTTCCTGCGGGACAGGGGCTCGCCGCAAAGTGGTACCGAAACCCGGGAACGCCGGGTGTTTTGTGGTCACCGGGCGAGGGGCCGAAGAGGATCCAGAACTTGACACACGGAGAGGAAGACGTCGGAGAGGAAGACGTCGGTAAGTCATCCCCAGTCATAATGTTTTTTCACTTAGATCCCTACCTGATCCTTGTTATTTTCATTCCTGTGTGGCTTATTGTCCTTGTCGTTTGCTGTGAGCGCAACATGGGCAACTCAGAGGACAGAATTGGTAAGGGTACACTGCCGTTTTGGCGGCTGATTCACTCTTGCTTAAGTAAAGAAAACCACATGGAACTTATTAGAAGGGGACGGGAAGTTCTCACAAGGCATCAAGATAGCCTTTCTGAGTCAGATTCAAATGGGGAGTCAAAAACTAGGCCTAGAAAAAGAAAAAAAAATAAAAAAGAAGGGATTAAACAAAGAAAAAAGTTTACAAGATGAGCTCAGAGAAACAGGTAAAATCTATAATTGCCCCCCCCCCCAGGGGGAAAAAGGAGCCTTTAACAGGCTCTATCCTCCCATTGAGGAACTTACACATGCAAATGTACTTAACACAGATAAGGAGGCTAGCTCCGATTCTGCAGAGGAGGAAGAAGAAGAATTATTTAAAGGGGAAGAGGAAAGACTAAAGGAGGCCACTGCCTGTTATAAAAGAGAACAGACAAAGGGGCCTAAAGGCCAAGGGTGTAGTCCTTTACAGTCCCTAGAGCCTTCCGCACCCCCACCCTATAACTCCCCTGGGGACACATGCCGCTTCATTAAAACAAAAACCTGGTCGCGGCTGGCCTCCGCTAGGAGGGGCTTCTATTATGGCTTCAAGAAAAAAAAAAAAAAAAAAAAAAAACTCTTTGGGAGCCCGCACTCTCCAATATTTTCCGCAGCTGGTAGCCCGACAGGCTTGTTTGGGGCTTAAATATTACTTAATACACTTTGCAAAGCTGCCTGACAAACTCATCATCCCCTATACTAAGGAACAGGTAAAAGTTTTGTCTGGCACTGTGGATGATTGGAGCATTCTCATGTGTGCTTTCCCAAATGTCATAGATAATCATTATCCAAAGAGCCCTATTTTGTCCTTTGTTGAAAATAATCTGGTTTACTTTCCTAAAATCACTGTTCAGGAGCCTATTACATCAGCCCCTGCCATCTTTACTGATGGTTCAAAGTCTGGTCGTGGGGCCTACTTGGTACAGGGCTCGGAGCCTATAGTAAGAATGTTTAGACCTGATTCCCCTCAAATTGTTAAATGCCTAATTGTTTTGGAGGTCTTTCAGACATTCTCTACTTCTTTTAACTTCTGCCTGGCCCCTTATCACAGGCTAATGACCTCGTGGACTGGGCCACTAGGCTCGCCATGATTTCTCTGGAAGATACAAAAGCTTCAGCTACTAAATTCCATAGATTATATCATGTTCCTGCAAACACCTTGAGAAAAAAATTTTCTATTTCCAAAAATGAAACACGAGACATTGTAAAATCTTGTCAGTCTTATGTCACCTTTTTACCCTCCCCACATGTGGGCGTTAACCCTTGAGGCCTACGTCCTGGAGACCTTTGGCAAATGGATGTGACACATCTTCCAGAGTTTGGAAGATTAAAATACCTACATGTCTCAGTGGACACGTGCTCAGGTATTATTTTTGCCTCACCATTGGCAGGTGAGAAGGTCTCTCATGTAAAAACTCACTGCCTAGAGGCCTGGGCTGCTTGGGGAAAGCCACACCGCCTAAAAACTGATAATGGCCCAGCGTACTCATCTGGTGGCTTTCGAGCCTTCTGTGCCCAAATACAGGTTACACATACCACTGGCCTTCCTTACAACCCACAAGGTCAAGGTATAGTAGAAAGAGCCAATAAAAGTCTAAAAGCTCTTTTATTTAAACAAAAAGGGGGTATAGCGGAAAATGCAACTCCCAAGGAAAGAGTGTCTTTAGCCCTTTTTACCCTTAATTTTTTAATCTTGGATAATAATAATAAGTCTGCAGCTGACAGGCACAGTCAACATGTGATTCAATCATCTAGTGAGATGGTGTTGTGGAAGGATGTCTTAGATAATAAATGGAAAGGACCGGATCTTGTTGTGATAAGATCCAGGGGAGCTGTTTGTGTTTTTCCACAGGAACAGGATTCCCCTCATTGGGTTCCAGCCCGGCTGGTGAGGACAGTCAAGCGATCTCCGGAGGAGGGTCCAGGAGACAGTGATGTTCATCAGGGCGGAGATGATGAAGGTCTTGTGGATAATCTTCCTCCTGTGCCTGGAATCCATGAATCAAGTGGAAGAGGAAGGGACACAAGATAAAGGGGCGTCTTGGAAGCGCCTCAATACATCTGGGGGTGTTAATGACATTGGACATGGCTGTGGGAGGAATACTTCCTTTGCCCCTGTGCTGGTGTGTGTTCATCCACCGTTTCTGTTCGTTCTTAGTAACTTTTCTTTTAGTAATTGCACCAATGCTTCCTGCTATCTGTCATTTTAAGGAAGGGGTAGGAGTGGGAATGTTCCTAGTGTGTTGCCTGGGAGGATGCGTACTTTGCCTCTGGTTGATTTGCCGCTTGCGAGCCCAAACCAAGAGGGACAAGGTGGTCATTTCTCAAGCGCTTGCTGCCTTGGAAAGTGGTTCCTCCCCCCAAATTTGGCTTTAAAAGGCATATAGCTCCCCTGGCCCTTGCACCCTCAGGGTCTCAGAGTGCCCATTGCACGAGGATGGGCAGGGATCTGGTAGCTTTCGTTTGACCGCCGCCTTTGCACTCTCAGGGGATCTGTCCCATTGCACTGAGGAAGGGGAGGTTGAACTTCTTCCCTTGATCGGTCAACACATCATGAGGTGCGGACCTGATCGGGAAGGTGGCTATTTTTCTGAGCTATGCCATAAGTTAATAAAAAAGGGGGAACTGTAGGGAGCCAATGCAGACGCCATTCTCGCCAGTCTTGAGGTAAATACTTCCTCAGTTAGGCAGCAACCTCCCTTGAGGTTGTGCATGCGCTTGATGCACCTTGTCCTGAGCCTATCCCGTGGCTCCTGTGGGTGGGTGAGCCTATGGCAGCCAATCAGCAGGCGTCCCATAGTATTCTGCCCTATAAAAGCAGCTACACTCCTGGGCCCCTCGCCCCTCGCCATCAACTTTTCTGTTAACCAAGAGGCTCTCCAATAAAGTGTGATCGAGAAGGATCTTTGTTTGCTGGTCGTGCTTTTCCTGCGGGACAGGGGCTCGCCGCATGGTTAAGTGATACGAGACTGTAAATAAAACTTAGGAACAAAAGAACAAATTTTTTCAATGATGGTTTTGTAAGTTTATAGAGTTTGGACTTCTGAAGTTAATGAATCTTAAAACTGCACTAACATGTTTAGGACATGGAGATTTGTGTTTATTGTACATCAAGTTCTGTGATAGGTACTTAAAAAGAAAAGGAACAGTTTTCTGTAACAGTCATTAAGGAACTTGCAATGTAGTTTTGGGGCAGAGGCAAAGAAAACCAATAAACCGATCCCACAATACAAAACAAGTGCTCTCATTGAGGTCAGTAAAGAGTCCCACTGTCAGAGAGCAGGGAAGAAAGCTCCATCATAAAACAGCCCTTTTAAACTTTTAATTTATAAAGGTCTTACTTACCAATAAAAGCATATTTTGAGATCCTTGTGATTAGGACTTAAGCAGACACTTTGTTTTGCATGTGTACATGTGTGGTGTGCATATGTGGATATATTCCTGTGTGTGTGTGCATGTGTGTGATGTGTTTGTGTGGAGGCCAGAAGTCAACATTGGCAAATTTCCAGTAGTGCTTCTCCACATTATGTTCGTGAGACAGTCTCTCACCGAACACAGAATGCACCGATTTGGCTATGCAAACTGGTCAAGAAAGCCTGAGGGATTCCCCAACTCTACTTTCCCAGCACTGGAGTTAGAGATGTGCATCAATGCAGTAGGTAGGTCATTTGGGTATTGAGGATCCAAAGTCAGGTCCTCATGCTTTTTCAGCAAGCACTCTACACATTGAGTCAGCACCCAGGACTCAACTTATCCTTTATTTTATTAATTTATTTATTTGAAAGGGAGAGAAAGAGTCAGATAGAAAGACAAAAATGGACTCCAGACATTTCAAATGAACTCCAGACACATGCACCCCCTTATACATCTGGCATTATGTGGGCACTAGTGAATCAAACTCTGGTCCATAGGCTTTGCAGGCAAGCGCAGAAATGCTGAGCCATCTCTCCAGCCCAGTATATACTTTTTGAGGGCCACAATTCAGCTTGAGGCAGTAGGGAAAAGAATACCAAATAGTGTTCTGCAAAACTTTGTGTTTAACTCTGCATGTGTGTGGCCATACATTGGAATTTTAAAAATAAGTTTTCAATGGTTAATGTTACAAATTTTTAAAAATTTGGTATCTTAAAATAACATAAATGTATTATCTTATAGTCCTGAAGTTGGAAGTCTAAACTTAAGTTGTAAGAAGACTGTGTTCCTTGAAGAGGGCCTAAGAGAAACAGTGATTTTTTACCTTTTCACCTTCTAGAAGCCTTCCACACCATCTGGCTCTTGGCCTCTTCCATATATCACTCCAATCCCCTGCTTTTGTCCTTATACCTGTACTCAAGTGGTCTCTCCTGAAAGGGCCCTAATGATGACATTGGTCTACCTGAATAGTCTAGCATAACCACCTCATCTCTTTACTTTAATCCCATCTGAAAAGTTCTACTTGGCAAGTAAAGTGGCATATTCAGGCTACACTGATAGCTTGGATAAAGTGCATGTCCTGCAAGTGTGAGTACGTGAGTTCAGATCCCCACAACACACAGAAAGATGGATGTTGTGGCACGAAGACCTGTAATCTAGGCACTCCTATGGCTAGAAGAAAGGCAGCAATAGAAAAAGAGCCTGAAAGCTGCCTGGCCAGCTAGCCCAGTGAATGCAGAGGAGAACCACAAAAGAAATCATGCCTCAAGCAAGGTGGGAGACAAAGAATGACACCAGAGATTATCCGCAGATCTCCACACATGCACCATAACACCCATGCACCTGCACTAACTCACATGACTTCCATACATGCACCATAACACCCATACACTCACACACATGAGCACACACATACACACATACCAAAAGGTAGTATAATTATAGAATCAAGGCTTCAGGATATGGACAATTGGGCAGAAATACATGTTCATTTATATTCATATTACAAATAGCTGGAACAAAACAAGATCAAAAATAGCCTAGAAGCTACTGTTCTGGAAGACTTCTGAATTTTTGAATGATATAATGCTTATTTTTTATTATGAGTACAGTATATGATTATTTATAGAGATTTAAGTATATTCCAAAAGATTAGATATAAAAAATCCCATTGTGACTCCTCAGAGATTATCCAAATTATGTTTTTTGTATAAATGTTTATCTTTACAAATAAATGTTTAAAACAAAATTGGATTCATACTCAGATATGTTTATCCTGATTTTAATAGTGTTATATCCTAATTATTTCCATGAATTGCTAATTCAAAGACATAGTTTTAATGACTGCGTAATATTTGTTCCTATAAATCTATGATAATTCATTCAACCATTTTTCTAACATTTGGTCATTTGGGTTATTCCCAATATTTCCTTATTATTAATTCACTAAGAATTTTCTCATATAAAAGTTCATGTGTGTCCAATCCCCCCCCTAACAACAAACATCTGGAATTCAGAGTTTCTGAGTCAGAGTGTGTCTGGGAAGGTTATCCAGGATAAGCGAGGGCAACCCTGCTGGCAGAGCGAAACACGTTGCAAGGATGACCCAGGTAGGGGAGGCCCCTTATGGAAGAGCCAATTGGAACAATGTAAGAAAAATGTACATGGGCCAATTGTGGTGTACAGATGCTATAAGAATCATTACAAGCCAGGTGGCTGAAGGGAACAGAAATTCTCTCTTACAGTTCCAGAAGCCAGAAGTCAAGATGTCCTGTGGGTACACTCCCTCCTCTCTCTTAAGGACAAGCCTCCCTGGACCCTTTTCTCTGTCCCTAGAGGCCCTGGAGATTTCTCCCCTTACCACAACGTCAGTAGAACCTGCTTTTGTCTTTCCCTGGTCTGCCTCTGTGCGTGTCTCTGCTTATACTCTTCTCTTCATGTGATGACACCAGCCTTTGGATTGGGGTCTCCTCCTGATCCAGCATGATTTCACCTCACTATTTCGTGTGTAAGTACCTTGTTTCCTAATCAGATCACCCTCAGATTGTGGGTTCAGTCTTCTGCTCTGACAGCAGAGGAAACAGATTGTCAATTCCCCCAAGCACTTGTGTCCTATGCCCCTGCACACTGCAAGGAGGTTCTAGGTTGCCAAGCCTTAATGGACCAGAACACAAGTTGAATCCAGGTTCACATCTAGAATCTTCCACCTGGTGATGTAATTTCAGTTCCTCATCCCTTCAAGCTACCTGGCATTGGTGTAAGAGAATGAGATAATAGATAGAGGATGCTCATCATATAGGGAATATATACATATATAACAGTAAGGAAGACCATGGAAGTCAGTAAGATTCCAGGCTTGTGACTGCAGTTCTTTCCACCTACTCAATGCATCATACTGAATGGTGTCTGGACACTTCCAGAAAGCCTGTCCCCCATGTCCCCAGGCCAGGGGTTTGCACTGCTTCCTTATGTTCCAACCAAGAAGACCCAAGAGTGGCTCGCTTACACATCTTGATCAGGTAAATGCAATTCCAAATGCTACATTCACAGGCTGCATTATACATTGGTCACTTCTGGAATGAAACAAGGGGAACTAATGAACCTTGTAGGCAAACATGCCCTTGGAAATATCTGTGCCAAGACTGCCACTGTGGCTCCTTTTAAGTGTCACCCATGTTCAGTGGTGCCGCCTCATTTTGAAATGCAGCCTGGAAGCACACCACAAAGAGAAATGTCCCCACCTGCACAGGGGACATTTTTGCCTTGGAAATCTTTTGCTTGAGAAAAGAAATCAGAGGCCAGATGAGGTGGCGCACCAGCTGCAATCCCAGGCCTTGTCTAGCCAAGCAGGAGGATCACCGATTCAAAGCCAGTGTGGGCTACATAGTGAGACCCTGTTTCAAAAAAGAAAGAGAAAGCAAAGAAAAAGAAAAAGTCCTAGCCAGTGCCTCCTACCCCACTTGGAAAAAGGTATCGTGCTATTTTGAAGAAGTGAGGTGGGTGGTGGCTCAGCTGTTCCGTTCCTTAGTCATAGCACCGAAGACTTCATCATACGAGAAGCAGGCACAGGTGGCAGTAATCCGGACATAAGACGCAGACAGACACCATCATAACTTGCTGCAGAGCTCCGGCTCGAAGGAGCACCTCCCAAGACTAGCCTCCAGCTACAGACTCCAGGGAAGGTGTGGATAATTACATGGTAATTATTTATAATAAGTGCCTCCACTCTCAGCATGATTATCCTTCCCTGGGTTGCCTGCTTCCTTATGCTTGGTTTATGTAGGGAAACAAAGTCCAAATTAATCTCTGCCTTTTGTAAGTGAGTCTTCTCCTCTGATGATCCAGATGGTTTACTGCCCTTTGACAGCAGGTGTTAAGGCTTTTCACAAAAGGCATAATTTTAGCTTCCCTTTGGCTATGGAGAAAACTAGGAAACAAGTTGGTGGTGGCTTAAGGAGAAATTATAGGATTAATATAGACCTGGCCACTAAGGATGGTAAAGCCCGCTCTATGTAAAACCAAGGGAAATAATCACAGAAAATCTATATAGGGGGTTCTGGCTGTGTAACGCTCTCATGTATTCTTTTTTTTTTTTCCCAAGGTAGGGTCTCACTAGCTCAGGATGACCTGGAAGTTACTATGTAATCTCAGGGTAGCCTCAAACTTATGGTGATCCTCCTACCTCTGCCTCCCGAGTGCTGGGATTAAAGTTGTGCGCCACCACACCTGGCCCATGTATTCTCTTTTTATACTTTCATATCAATTCTGTATAGTATAAAATGACATTATGGTAGACCTGTCATGGGGCTCAGGTTAATATTTGATTAAACGTATGGCCTTAGATATGGGCTGATGGGAATTTGAATCCCAAGTTAGTTACTGTATAGCTGTATAACCTCTGCTATTTGATTAAGATGACTAAGCATTAGCCTTCTCCTGTATGGAAATAACACAACCATAGTCCTACAGTGCTGAGAATTCAATTAAGGACGTGTAGAGATGCTAATATAATACCTGGCTCATAGCAAGTGGGTTATCCATTGGTAGCAGGAAAGACATACACCAATGCAAAAGCACCTCGTGTCCTCTCTCCCTCTCACTCAGGTTTCCTTCTATTGTATTGTCCCCAGCTTACTAACAAGAGAGCATGCCTTTGGTGGGTTGTCTTTCTTTCTCTTGCTCAGGTTTTATTTTCCACTGGTGTAAATGTGAGTAGTGTGGGTGCTCTGCTCTCTAGTATGGCAGCACACCTCTGACTAATTTCACCATCCCATGGGGAGCTGGTCTGGAAGAGCAAGTCTCTACCACTGGGATTCTAGAGTCTTGAGGGAATTGATGTACTTCAGGAAGCATGAGGCTGGGGCTATAGCTCAGCAGTAAGACACTTTCCTAGTACATACAAAAGGCTGGGGTTTGACCCCCGGCACTGCGGAAAAACAAAAACCGAAAAGTCCATGTGACAGCATCAAAGCGAAAAACACAGGTGAGGTGAGTGAGAACAGCTGTGACAAGAGTGTTCAAGCGATTGCGTCAAACGATGAGCCGGGCTTTATGGCAAACAGCTTGGGCTGAGCTGTCACACTTCCTGCCTGCCTCATCCTTACAGATCTCTGGGACTCGGCCTTGATTTTGAGATGGCGGCATGCTGCCAGCTCTGGATAGTTGGAAGAGAGGCCACACTAGGCCATCAACCCACATTTTCCTTCTCTCTTCCTGTCGCTGGCTATAGGTTTTCAGCTTTGTTTCCTGTGTCTGAAGATGAAAGCCCTAAGAGCTCAGCTGTGCCATGTAGCCTTACTACTGACATCACCCCAGCCCTGGGGGACTGGCTGAACTAAAGAGTGTTGTTACTGCTGGGTGTGTTGTCACACGCCTTTAATCCCAGCACTCAGGAAGCAGAGGTAGGACGATTGTGTTGAATTCAAAGCTAGCCTGAGACTACATAGTGAATTCCAGGTCAGCCTAGGCTAGAATAAGACCCTACCTCGAAAAAAAAAAAGTGAAAAAAGAAAAGAAAAAGTAACTGTGGGCTGGAGAGATGGCTTAATAGTAGAGGCATTTTCCTGCAAAGCTCAAGAAACCAGGTTAGATCCCCCAGGACCCACGTAAGCCAGATGCACAAGGTGGTACATACATCTGGAGTTCGTTTGCAGTGACTGGAAGCCCTGGTGAGCCCATTCTCTCTCTCTATCTGCCTCATCCTCTCTCTGTCTCTCAAATAAATTAAGTTGAATTAAGTCAGTACTTAAAAAGAGTGTGGCTGCTAAAAGAACACATTTCATTTAATAGGTTTACTCCTTTGGTTTATAAAAATCTTGTAGACTTCCATTCATACTCTCCCAAGACATCTCTAGGAAAAAAAAAAAATACTTTTTACTGGCAGAAGCTGGTAAACTGTCTGGGACCCATCTGTTACCTCCCTTTGTTTGACTATTACACTGGGAAAGAACTGTGGTGAACCTGTCCTTTCCCAGTGTAATAGTGGAGCCATTGAATGCATGCAGTTGGCTATAGGAATGTCAGTATAGGTACCTAGACAGGTTCAAATCAGCAAGAGTCTGGCAGCTGTGAGAATGTTCCTGTGATCTCAGGTGGGGACTGTGGGAGGAATCCCTATGCTCTGCTCAGAGCACAGTGTCAGTGGATAGACAAGGAGTACCAGGGCGCTGTCCTAAGTGAGTAACAGAGGTGTGAATTCTGAACGCCAGGCCCTTCCACGAGTAAGTGTGCAATGATAAACAGGGAAAGGGGCTTCTCATCTTTCCTCTCTATCCCCCTAAACTTAACAGGTTTACAACTTCCTTGACAAATTCAGCAGATATGAGCTCAAACTGGATTATTGGTCAAAATTATTTTTTTAAAGATAGGCCATGTCTTTCTTTTTTTTCTTGGATGGGAGATGGGGTTGAGATAAGGTTTCACTATGTAGCCCAAGGTGACCTTGAACTGTCACTCCTGCTGTCTACACCTCCCAAATTATGGGATTACAAGTATCCACTATCATACCTGGAACAATATGACAGTCCTTATCCTTCAAATGTTATGAAACAGTTTATACCTAACCAAAATAGAGAGTTCTGTTATCATCTGTGGTCTTCGGAGATAAACAGTGATGGCCATGTTACTCAGAAGCACTGTGACTGCATATGAGAGGGTTGCCAGAGCAAGCTTTCCCCATAGAAGCAGAAGGGCAGGGAATGGTTGCCAAGCCTGGAGATGAGACCCTGAGCTCTGGATAAGCTCAGAAATCCCCAAGCCAGCAGTTCTCAAAGAATTTCCCAAGCCTACAAACCAGTGGCATTTAAGTTATTAACTATTATTAGCAAAGAATTGAAAAATGTAGACACAAAACAAGGTAAATTAGGAAAGATTTATTTTAAGAGAGAGTAGAAATAAGAGAGAAGAAAAGCTTCCAAGTGAAGAGGGATTTTACCCTCCTGACTAGCAAGGGGTCTCATGAGGGAAAAACTGGAAAATCCATGGCAACTTGGATCAGGTCTTTTTTTTAATCAGCCATCTAATTGGATGAGCCTCATTTCCAATTTCAAATGCATATAAAGGACCTTGATTGGTTGGTGGTCCCAGGAGGAGAGCTCAGATTTGGAAAGGGCCTACCAACTTGGGGGAGAGTGGTGCAAGCCAAAGAAAAGGAGGAAAACTCAGGAGGCTGCTCCTTATCAATACCTTGATCAATCAGATTGAAGTTCTCTTCTACTCTATCCAGGACAGAGTAGCATCTCTGCCTTTTTAAGGTCTGTGCCCTTAAGCTGACTACTTGCAAAAGAAGCTACCTTGCTGCTAGACTGTATTGCTCTAAGATGTTATCTGTCCCCTGAGGCAGCCATATGCAATGATGCACAGGGTCTTGGGCTTCAGGGGAGATGAGTGTATAGAGGCTGAACAGCTCCGCCTATCCAGCCACAGGGAGATTGCTGTCTGTGTTGAGATGAGGCCTTTCAACGTGGTTGCTTTGGAATCTCCATACTCTGTCAGAAAGCCCAAGAAATTCATTGGTTTGCCATGGTAAACACTGGTAAAATTGACAGCTTCAAGATGGCAGGGAAAAGATGGTAGAGCACAGAAAGGGCATAACCCCTTGCCACAACAGATGGAAAACACCAGAAAGAGAGCAAGGTAAGCTAGCATTGGCAAGCTGGAGGCTAATAAACCTCAAAGCCCAGCCCCATGACTCACCTCCTTCAACAAGTTCCACCTTGGGACCAACCATTCAAAACACTTCAGTTTATGGGGAACATCTGATTCAAACTACCACACTGGTGTAGGCATTATATTCTCCAGTTTATAGTGGAAGTGACAGAAGAAAGAGATGTCAGAACCCATTCTTCTCAGACCTTCATCTAGCAGCCTCCTTGGAAACATGAAAACTTTGGATTATTTTTATCATCATTTGACTTCCCCAGGTTTTTATTCTAATTCCAAACATCAACTATGGATGGTCCTCCTTCATCTTGGGTAAGTGGTGGAGGCTCATTGGAAGGTGAAGTTTGACCAGGTAGCTGGTAGAGTTAGGTCAGTACACCAACTTGAGGGACACTTCTGAAATGATCTCTGGCCTTGCAGACAGTACTCGAGTACCCTGTTGGCATCTGAGAGCTGGACAGCGGGGCCTGATATGTCTACAGCAGGCCAACTATGCCAGCAAGGCTCTCGTCCGGTGGTTATTAGAAAAGTCATATTCACAGCCAACCTTGGGTTTCCTTCCCTTGAAATCTAATGAGGCCAAAGGCGAGAACAGCAAAGCATGTTGAAATAGAGAAAAGTATGGACACTGTCCAAGGTCAGACCTTAAAGGGAGGCAACCTGAAAACCACACAGTTACTTTTTGACATCTATCTTCCCTTCCCCAATCAAGATAGTTCTTTATTTCTTGTTTAAAATTTCTCCTGTGGCACGTTATCTTCCTTGCAAAACTGTCACAAAACAATCATATCTCAGTACCAGGTCCCATGTTCCGAAACTGTCAAAATTGATTCCAATGATAAAATGTAGTGGATTAAGCTTGTTACTTACATTTCTGAAATTGATATGAAGGTTACAGTTCAACTGAAATCATAAACCCAAGCTACTGTACCACTGAGTCACCACTCAAACCCCAAATCTATATGAAGATCTAACTCTGAAAGCCGAAAATGTAAGTTAAATTTGATCTAAACACAGAGTTGGACAAGTGACTGGCCACATCTCTTCGTTCAAGTGAAAAATTTGCACTGAGGCATCTGATAAAGGTCATTAATGTGAGGAAACATTTGATTCTTTTTCTCCTTAGATGTCTAAAACCAATTAAATATGCATGTATTAAAATTACCATCCGGGAACTTCTCATTAGCACTGGAGTGACTACTACTCTTGCCATTCCTTATGAAGGCATTTAGGTAAAAAAGCAGATTTTTTCAGTTCTGCATAGCTATAAACAAAGCCAAGTGGTCAAGTTTTTTTGTTTTTTTTTTTTTTAAATCAAAATTTACAGTTGTGTTACCAGTCTAGAAATCTGTCTAAGGGACTGCCAGCCTGCCTGCTCAAAGTGAACTCCCAGGGCTGCTGTGTAGGGCAGCCCAGACAGCTCATTTTAACACAGTAAAGGAGTCTAACGAACATTAGAGCGCAAGCTTTGGTCAGCTTAATTTCCATTTTCACACATTCGTCCACTCTGCCCCCTCCCGATGCCAGCAGGTAGTAATCTCACCTAGAGAAAGGAAGCCAGAAGCTTGACTGTGCTGACAAATTATAGGGAAATGAAAGGCTCCCTGGCTGCTCAATTTTATCCTGCTATATTTCCCAAAGAATAATGAAGAGCTTTCCTGATCACTTACATGGGCCGCGTTCCACAGCAGTTCCCCACACCTTTGGGAGAGAAAAAGGAGTAAGGTGTGCCCCTACCTCACTTGCCACACCCACCTGCCCCTGTGGCTGCTGCACCCTCAGTCAACAACTAGAAACTGCAATCCTCCTGCCCCATGCCCAGCCCCTACTGGGTTAGGGAACTACACAGATGTGGTGACTGGCTACCAATCATTCCTCTATATTTAGAAGTTCCCTGGAGAAATGGTATTATCTCAGTCACTAAGCTGAGAGCTGCTTAAAGCTGGCTTTTCACAGTTGTTTATTCACAGTCTATTTCATGTACTCTTCACTCACGTTGATTAAGACATTTCAGATACATGTGCAAATAGAGAAATGCACACTACTGAAAACATCCTCATCTTGAAATTCGCTGTGATTTGCATTTTGCTAGTGCTAGGGAGAACAAGACGCTATTTCTCTCTTTTGTATAATGTTTCATTGGCAGTAAATTCTACTTCCTTCCACCAGTGAAAAGCCACTCAGTGACCTGAATAGAGTCTGGTGATAGGAAACATATTTTCAGTAATAGTGAACTCATTTTTCTGCCAGAACAAATTAGTCAGTAGCTGTCTCACATGTCACTAAGGTCTTCAAGAGGCACTTAGGAGGATACTAAAAGAATTCTTCTATGATTATTAAAAATGTCATGTGCTAAAGTAAGAGTGCTCTGATAATCTGTTTCACACCTTACTAAAATTCTATTTCTTGTTTGCAATTTCACTCCCAGTGAGATGTCTTTTGAAAATAGCTCCAAATAAACAAGATAGAGAAAGCATCAAATGCAAGAGGCAAAGATACAAGTGACCTCATCCGACTAGTTTTCACCACCAGAAACTGCAGAGAGAGAAGTGGGCTAGGCTGCTGGGAGGCTAACTTGGGTTCATTAATTCTACATGGCTTCTCTTGAACCCCCAAATCCTACATCAATATTGGAAGGCCTCTAGGCCTGTGAACCCAAACTTTTAGATTCTTATCCAGTTTACCAAAAAAATAGAAAACTGACTGAGAAGTTAAATAAATTATTGATGCAGCATTTTTGAATTCAGGAGGAGTCCCTCAAATTTATGAACCCCAATTTGGGGTCCTGTCCCATTATTAACAAATAATTGATTAAAAAAGGGACTCAATAAGGATAAACTGTGAATTAATTGTGGGGTTTATTTAAAGGAAGTTAGGATCAAGGAAGACTAGAGCCAAGTAATAGGCAAGTGACAAGTAAGAAACATACACTCATATGGAAAACAGCATGGTTGGTGATTTCACATGTGGGAGAACTGGCTGGGGCAGACCTATAAACATGGGAGGAAATAAGACCCATGTAGAGATTAAGAGAATCATGTCAGGAAGACACAGCATCCATCATGAGCTGCCCCATGGAAAAAAATTAATAGTGGTGATGGTCTGAGAATAGCAGAGCATGCCAGGCAGGAAGAAATGGGTACTCAAGAGAGTTATATCCATGGTTACCCCAAGTTTAGAGAAATTATGCAGGTAGCAGGCCCACCCTTTAGAGGAGATACCCACATGTAGATCTAGAGTGTGAATCATACATGTAATTAAAGTGAGAAGTTTCCCCAAACTATAAAGCAGAGGTAAAGCAGAGAATTACTCAGGCCAAGAAACAGTGCTTTCTCTGCACTCAGCTGGTAGAAGGTGGGGGAGCCAGACTCAAGCATGTTCCAGCAGCTCAGGGTACAGTGAGGAGGACCAGACCAGGGAGGAAGAACATAGAGTCTACTGAAAATGTATTCTTTCATCAGACTCAGGTATGATTGGTTTGTAGATCTGAAGGAGCAGGTTCCAGGGCCAGCACACCTGTGTAGTGAAGGACGCCCGTCTAGGTAGGGTGCTAAGCTGTGGGCAGCAGGGGTGGAGGGCGCACTGCAGCTGTTGTAGGTAAGCTTCAATCAGACAAGAGTTCCATTCATGCCAAGGGAAGGGCCTCTGATCTTAACTTTTACTGCCTAAAAGAAGGTAGCTTTCTCCTATTTCTCTTTCATAATGAGGTTTATTTTAGGGAGAATTAGTATCCAGGAGAAGGTCAGAAAGACTCAAGCCAGAAGGGAATTTCCCTCCTTGCCAGACTGGAAAAGTGGGGAGGGGAAGTGGAGAGAATCTTCACAGAGAAATCTGAGGAAAAGCCACTGGCACATATACACACACATGTGGAAAGCAAAACATGAGAGCACAGGCCAAAAGACTGAGAAGATGATCCCATGCACCTACATGTGGGAAACAGCGTGAAAGTACAGCCTTTCACCTTCACAGAGAAGAAAGCTAAGATGCTGGATAGTGAAGGACTCAGAACTTAGAGAAAAATCACACATATAGTTCAGTTCAACAGGACAGGAAAAGGCCCAGATAAGAAGAAATTCTTCCTCCTGCAGGTAGGAAGGGGGAAGACCCTACCAAAGCAGCAATCAGGAGAGTAAGGTTCCAGAAGAATATGACCAAGATAGCCATTACACATGTGGCAGGTCCATATAAATAAGGGTTAGATATCCAACTAGGATAAGCCTCGGCATCAGACTCAGGTGAGTAAGGGACACAGATACCTGCTTGGTTCACAGATTCAAGGGGCTGATTTACAAGGGGCCACCCAGGTATGCTAGACTGAGGAAGAAGCAGGAAGTTGTTGCTGGCCAGTGTTGCTTGTAGCCATCTTGACGAAAGGGGATCAGACATGGGTTTTAGTCCTATTAGGGCAATAAAGGTGGCATCTTCTTGTTCTCCTGGGTTTTGTTCCTGGATGACTGCCTGTAGAAAACAAACTATCTTTCTCCTGTTTCTCCTTCTGAAGAGGGGTGGGTAGAGTTAGGGTGACTGGACCCTCCAAGGCGAAAAACGTGACTTTTGCCTAGTTTCCTAGAGACTCAAACCACAGGATCCCTCCTGGTGGTGGGTGGGACAGATTTCATGGGATATAAACATGTGGTTGGTCAAGTTCAGTCCTGGAACTCAAGGTGACAGAGCTGATCTCTTTCTGAGATAGTACCAGCCCTAACCTACCAGCTGGCTCTCTGGTTCACCTAGGCCAAAAGACAGCCCAATACCCTCAGGTTATAAATACCTTTGCAAGGGGAGGACAGTCTCTCTCTCTCCCTCTGTTCACTTGGGAACTTCCAGCTGTGGGTGAGTGTTTCCCTGGGCTGCTGGGGGGCGGGGTGGTGCTCAGCCCAGGCCCTAGTCCACGTTCAGTGGAGAGAGGCCCGTACCCTCTCCAGCTCCCCACGAGGCAGGAGCTCCTTGAACTTTCTTTTCTCTTACTTTTCATGTTTTTTTCTGCTTTCTTTTTTTCCCCAGATCTGTATCTGGTCACATGAATTCCTGAGCTACATATGGCCCACATGGGCTTTTGAGCTCCACGTGACGTAATTCTACCCACTTTATCTCCCCTTACCTCCCAGCCTTCCCCTTTCCACACTCCTTTGCAAAATCTAAACAAAATGTGGCATTTTAAAAATCATTCTCTTGAATCTGGAATTGTCAATTCTTTGGTTAGTTTGCAGATATGAGCTCAGGGCTTGGGGTTCCAGGAAGCACCCCAGAACCCCAATCTCCCTGTTATACTTCAATATCTGGTGTGCAATCAAAGCAACAAGAGAACTGTATAAAGCTAGGATGCACATGCCCAGAGATGTGGGGAGCTAGGTGGTAAAAATTCGGGCGGGAACAGAACACTTGGTTTATGCTATTTTATAGACTGATTTGTTGAGCTAGCGCTCCTGCTAATGTTTACCAGAGAGTCCTCATCAGGGCCTATGATCGATTTCACACCGAACTCCTCATCCTCCTGCCTCTGCCTCCCCAGTGCTGAGATTGCCAACATTTGCTACGCATGTAATGTTGACTGTGCACCTCAATGGGCAATATACGCATTGCCTTTTTTACTTTTTTTTTTTTTTTAGAACCCGGGTTTTGCACATATTAGACAAATACTTCACCATTCAATTACATCCCAGCCCTTTGCCACAACTTTGTTATAAAACCTGAGCCATTAGACATGACCATAGGATTAACAATTTAATAGCAAAGTATTCTCAGTGGCTTTGCTGATTTATTTTCTCTATTCAAACTTAAAAAAAAAATTATTAGTAGTATTTGATTTCACCCTGAATTAAATATTTACAGATGTTTAACTCTTAGATACTTTTGAAATTCCAATAGATTTAAACTCTGTAAATATTCCTTTGGGGACTTTTTATTTTATTCAGATAATAAAAGCTACTAGAGGAATGTGAATTAAACTTGATTTTCAGATCAGATATCCTGCAGCAATCAAAATATCCTGTGTGCTTATTATCCACTATAAAGTATACTTCACCCCCGGGAATCTGCTGTGAGAGAAAATTAAAACTTAGCCACCCATTTTAAAGCCCATTAAATCAGTATGTGGCTCTTCAGAATCCGCAAGCCTTATTTTACTGATGGGTAACAGAGCACAGAGCATCCTGGCAGCCTGTGAGAAAAGCACCTCATATTCCTCCTTCAAGGGAATTCTTCATTCAGGAGTCATGGAAGTGTAGACGTGAGATGGGCCCTTGGCTTCACTCTGCTCTTTCAATTTGAGAAGATAAACTTGAGCCCAGAAGAGATTGGACTATTTTTCTAAGACTTGCAGCTGGCTAGAGGACAGTGAGAGTTGGATCCCACAAGCCTGCGGCTTCCTGTACACTGCCCTGAATGTGGGTAATCATGCTCCCCCAATGCACTTTGGACAGTGGAAGGAGAACCTTGCCTGGGTTCATAGCTGTGTGGAATAACAAAAAGAGGTGCCTTATTCTAAAATACTCTTCCTATTATCGGAGTTGTTAGGGTCAGAGCCTGCAATCTGGGCAGCCGGGCAGGTGAGGCATAAACACCACAGGTCCTCAATAGGCCAACAAAAATAACGGTGAAGCTGGGCATGGTGGCACATGCCTTTCATCCCAGCACTTGGGAAGCAGAGATGGGAGGATTGCCATGAGTTCTAGGCTACCCTGAGACTACATAGTGAATTCCAGGCCAGTCTGGGCTAAAGTGAGACCCTACCTTGAAAAACAAACAAACAAACAAACAAACAAATCAACCAGTGAAAAGTAAGGAAAGGAGGTTTAGTCAGTGTGGCCACATGGGGAAGGGAACAAGAAATTGCTACCTTTCCTGCCCTAGATCCCATCCCATCCAAGATGGCTACAAGCAACATGCCCCAGGAGCTTCTTCCTTGATCTAACACACCTGGGTGGGCGGACCCTTATGAATCAGCCCCTTCAGTCCACAAACCACTAGGTCTCTCCCTTGCACACCTCAGTGACCTCTCAAGTCCTCCCTCAGAGTCCTGATGTGAGGTTTTGAGAGAAGAGGTATACACAGCTAGGCACTCCTGGTTAAGGTGTGGTCCTGGCCATCACTGACCCATTACTCTCTGAGCTTCTGTCACTCTGCAAAGTGTTCTGACAAGTTGTTGGAAATGAGTGAAATCTGTTCTTTTGGCCTGCATTAGGTTTTATTTAGCCTTTTTCATCTCCTAGCATGAGAAAAAGCCTTAAGGAAATTAAAATTTTGGGGGAACCTGATAGCCAAAGGGTGGTAAGGATACAAGTCTCTCTTCAGAATACTTTCACTTCTCAGGATGGTTATGTCCCAACATATGTCCCCACAGCCAGCACCGGTGACCTCCATTGGCACCCAGGCAGTGCTCTGCCAGGCTTCGCTGTAGCGCTGCCATGTGGGAGGGGACACCGTGCCCTGTTGGCTCTGTTACATCAGTTCATTTTCTTCTTTTTTAAAAATCACTTTAATTAGTAATTTCTTTTTAAAAATAATTTTGTCTATTTGCAAGTAGAGAGAGATAGAAGAGAGAAAGAGAGTATGGGCATGCCTGGGCCTCTAGCCACTGAAAACAGACTCCAAATGCAGCAAGCACCACTTTATGCACCGGGCTCTATGTGGGTACTAGGGAAATGAACTTGGGTCGCCAAGTTCTTCAGGAAAGTGCCTTACCTGCTGAGCCATCTCCAGCCCAGTTCATTTTCTTAATATCAACATGGTTTCTAAACATTTGAATCTTCTTCAGAGTGCTGCTATTTACAGTCTATCGTCCAAATGTATATGAGCAGCAGTAGCATGTGGAGGTGCTGTCAGAATTCACTGGTGGCAGGCTCACCTGGACAGTACATTCTGGAATTTAAGACACTAGGCAGACATAATCTCATGCTTACCCAGCCATCCATTCCACTTCTTACTTGCTATCTTAAGTTTGGGCAACAGTGTGTCCAAGAGCTGTGTCATTTGACCTTAGTCAGTCCAGATCAGCCTTTTTCCCCTTGGGCTGTGATTTTACTAGAGAGCAGAGTTTGCAGTCCTTGTCAATGAAATATAATGAGCACTCCAATGGAGCACATTGAAAGGAGTTTTCCCTTGCTAAATAGTAAGTACTGTTATGGGAAACTAGGTTCAGGAATAATCCTTGAATGTCGGACCCTGAGTTTGTGTCTGTTATGTAACCAAAGAATTGGATAAGACCAGACTGAGAAGAAAGATTTTAAAACTACCACATACTTATTCAAAAACCATCAGGGATAACAGGGAGAGGGAGGGCAAGGAATGTGGCCAGGGAGAGGGAAAATTTTCCATGTGGTCCTGAAGAACAAACATGGGCCCTGGACACAAAAATGTGAAAAGGGGTTTTTCTAAAATTCATGTGTTTTCAAAGAAATTAAAAGGCTGTGAAAAAAAGTAATGAAGAAATAACCCTTCCTCCCCTGGCAGCCAGGCTGCTAGAGGGGGAGAGACGGTGTCACATGTGAGGGAGACCCGGCGTGGAGTTGTGAGCAGCCCGAGAAAAGAGCAGGAGGGATAAGTTCCCCTCTGTGAGCCAAGTAAGACTTTTCCAGTTAGAGCTCAGGAAGAGACTGGCACACCTCCATCAGATGTGTCAGCCAGTCAACCAAGCTCAGAGAAGGGGACCATCCACACCTGGGCAGGTGTGCATGAAAGAGAGGTGGAGGGAGATTTGACTGGATCAGACAAGCAGACACTGACTGAGTCCTGCAGCTGAAGCAGGCAGGTGGAGCTGAGGTAGGGGAGGCAGGCAGAGGTAAGCATGGTGAGGGTATGAAGCAGAGTGAGCCTATTCCCTGTCTAACTGCCTGAACCAAGAGCTATCTGTCTGGGCCCTCTCAGGACAACAACCCTATTGCCACCCATAACACCTTGATCCCTAACATGGATGGAGTCCTGTGGTGCCTGATGCTGGATGACACTGAGGCAGAACAGCACTTCAGTACTGAAGACATCAGAGAGGAGGAGTCATGGGGCAGGGCTCTAAATGGCTGTTTGAAGACACCAAACTCACCATTTTGCTTGCTTATCACATCCAAATGATCATATCTCTCTCTTTCTTTATTGTAATTTTTTTTGAGGTAGGGTCTTGCACTAGCCTAGAATGGCCTGGAATTCACTATATGGTCTCAAGGTGGCCTCAAACTCATGGCAATCTCCCTACCTCTGCCTCCCTAATGCTGGGATGAAAGGCATGTGCCACCATGTCCCGCTTTCCATCAACTGGTCTTCAGGGAGGGATTATCAACTCAGCTCCTGCAAGAGTTCTCAGTGACTATGAAACCCAAGCATGTGGAGTCTTCAGAAATAGGGTCTTACCGTCTATTGCTGGTGGGAAACCAAGAGCCTTGGCAATGGCCTGTAATGTTTTGGGAGCATCAGGGACCTCCCTGGCTAAAAAATCCCTGGAAGGTATCCCATCCCTGGCACTGAAATTTTTTTAGTAACAATCTATGGCTTTTGGGTGTGACATTGCCCAAAAAAGTAGCTTTAATATGAATTAATCATACCCTTTTACATTTTGAGTATCCCTACCCCATCCTTCCTTTACTCAATCTCTTCCTCTGACCTCACTTTCTTTCCACCCACAGTAATCTATTTACATATATACAATAGCATCCCCGAAAGTCCCCCCTCCCTCTTACAGCCCTTTTCTATCTTATGACCTTTGCTACCAATTTTTATCCCAACTCACATACATATCTTTTCTTCAATGATATTTTTGGCATATTTGTCAAAAATCAGGTGACTGTAGCTTCCTACATTTATATCTAGGTCCTCTGTTCTTTTCCATTCATCTGTATTGTGCCAGTACCATGCTGTTTTTTGTTACTATGGCTCTGTAACATAGGTTAAAGTCAGATATAGTTATTCCACCAGGCTTATTTTTGTTGCTCAAAATTATTTTAGCTATTCAAAGATTTTTGTGCTTCCATATGAATTTTTTTATTAATTAGTTTTGTACCCTGAATACAGTCAATTTGCTACCATTACTAGGCTCATCCATGACCTACCCCCTCCCCATTGGCCCCTCCTTGTTGAGGTATATGGGTCATGCATTCTGGAGTTAGCCCACAGTTATGGGTAGGATAAATGTCTGCATATCATGACCCAACATATGGCTCTGATATTCTTTCCGTCCCCTCTTCCACAAAATTTTCCTGAGCCATGTTGGGTTCATTTTTGGTCTGCTTCAGTGATGAGGTGTTGGGGGCCTCTGGGTCTCTGGATCTCTGATTTGGTAGGAGTTGATTTTTCTCTGTGTTGATCTCTTTCACCCTTGTGCTGGTACCCTGTTCATCAGGAAAAGAGCATCCTTGCTTGTTTTGCCATTTGTTCTTAGTTTCAGCCGGAGCCCTTTTGAGGTATGATGGGGTGGCTCCCTCCTTAGGATCTACATCTATCTGAAAAAGAGAAGCAGATGCTCCAACGGAGAGTAAGTTAGCGCCAGGACAAATGAGATAGCCGTTACTTTTTCTACAGAGAGTTTAATAGGGGTAGGTCCTCTTGTAGCCCACAATTGGTGGTAGCTTGATAATGGAGAGTGGGCTTATGTTTGGATATGGTTCTGACTTGTTTCCCAGCTCCAGCTATGGGTCCCATACCACTGAGGGGATCAGTTAGCTGAATCAAGAGCAGTTGGTTTCCCACCATGGCTGTGTGCCACTATTTCAATTGTCTGAGCGTTACGGCAGGTTATTTGCTGCTAAGTAGGTTAGACCATGAGTTGCTTGGACAGATAATGTTCATTTTTCCCCAGTCGCCCATGTATCCATATGAATTTTAAGATTACTTTTGCTATTTCAATGAAGAATGCCATTGGAATTTTTAAATGATTTTTTTTGTTATTTTTCGACAGACAGAGAGAAAGAGGCAGAGAGAGAGAGAGAGAGAGAGAGAGAGAGAGAGAGAGAGAGAGAGAGGGAGAGAGAGAGAGAGAATGAATGTGCCAGGGCCTCCAGCCACTGCAAACAAACTCCAGACATGTGCACCCCTTTGTGCATCTGGCTAAAATGGGTCTTGGGGAAATCAAGCCTCAAACCCGGGTCCTTAGGCTTCACAGGCAAGTGCTTAACTGCTAAGCCATCTCTCCAGCCCTGCCACTGGAATTTTGATGGGAATTGCATTAAATGTGTGGATTGCTGTTGGTAAGGTTGATATTTTCATAATAATTATTCTTCTAATCCAAGAACATGGGATGTTTTTCCATTTCCATTTGTTTCATTGATTCTTTGGATTTTTTTTTTTTTTTCTGTTTCTATTTCATTAATTTCTACCATACTCTTTAGTTTTTCTTCCTGTCTATTGATTTTTGGTTTTCTTTGTTCTTCTTCTTCCAAAGCCTGAAGGTGAAGTATTGACTTGTTTACTTGTGGCCTTTCTAAGTTCTTAATATAGGCACTTAACGCTATTTCCCTCTTAGAACTGCCTTCATTTAGTCTCAATGGTTTTGGTATGTTGCACTGTGTTCTCATTATCATTTGATTCTATTAATTTTTTGGTTTACTTCTTGATTTCTTCATTGACTCATTCTTCATTTAGTTCTGTATTGTTTAGTTTCCATAATTTTGTGTATGCTCTATAGCTTTTCTTGCTGTTGATTTGTAGTGTAATCCCATTGTGATCAGATAGAGTACAAGGAATTATTTCAATTTCCCTGTACCGTTTTAAGATTTGCTTTGTGTCCTAATGTATGGTCTATTTTAGAGCATGTTCCATGTGCTGCTGAAAAGAATGTGGATTCTGTATCATATGTATGGAATGTTCCATAGATATCTGTTAGGTCCATTTGTTGTATGACATCATTTCAGATGGTTCTCTGTAAATTTTTTTGCCAGATGATCTATCAGTTGACGAGAGTGGGATATTGAAGTCACCCACTACAATTATTTTTGCTGTTATCTGTGACCTTAAGTTTAGCAATGTTTGATGAAATTGGGAGCCTCCATATTAGATGCATATATGATCAGAATTGTCCTCCTGTTGGAGTGTTCCTTGAATCAATGTAAAGTGACCTTCTTTATCTTTCCAAAGTAATGTTGGTTTGATTTCTATCCTGTCAGATATTATGATAGGAACATCTGCTTTTTTCCTAGGACCATTTGCATGAAAGACCATTTTCCATCCTTTCACTCTAAGATAGTGTCAGTCTTTTATGAAAAGTTGAGGTTTTTGGAGGTAACAAATAAACTTTTAAAAATCCAGTCTGCAAGCCTGTGTCTTTTTGTTGGTATATTGAGGCCAGTATTAATAGTTATTATTGAAAGGTGTGCATTTATTCTTACCATTCCTTTTGGTTTGTACTTCCTATTTTTCCTTTACTCTCCTGTATTAAATATCATTTAAGTGTTGTTTATTTTTTCCTATTTCTTATGTTTGTACTTAGTCTTCAGCATGAAAGATCCCTTCAAGTATTTTCTGTAGAGCTGGTTTTGTTGTCATATATTCCTTTAGCCTATTTTTGGTGTGTAGTGTCCTTATTTCTCCATCCATTTGGATGTATAACTATGCTGGATAAAGACTCTTGGTTGACAGTTGTTAACTTTCAGAACTTGGAAAACACCATTCCAAGCCCTTCTGGCTTTTAAAGTTTATGTTGAGTAATCTGCTGTTATCCTAATGGGCTTGCCTTTATATATGACTTGATTTCTCCATATCTCTATCTATCTATCTATCTATCTATCTATCTATCTATCTATCTACTATCTGTTCTCAATATATTTGTTTGATTTGTGTATTTTGTAGTTTAATTATAATATGGCAGTGAGAGTTTCTTTCCTAATTTTGTTTGTTTGGAATTATAAAGGCTTCCTGTATCTATATTGGCATCAGTTTCTCTATTTGGGGGAAATTTTCTTCTATGATTTTCTTGAGAATATCTACTATACCTTTGAAGTGAAATTCTTCTCATTGTACTATACCCTCAATTCTTATGTTTAATCTCTTCATAATGTCTCAAATGTATTAAAATTCACATTCATGCTTTCCCATTGAACTACATTCAGCATGGCTTTTTCCAGATTTCTGTCAGCTTGTCTACATGGAGGAGGTTTTCAGCTCCACCAGGATTTCTCAGTAAACTTGTAGCCCAAGTATGTGTATTCTTCAGGAATTGATCAACTGCTGGGACGTCATAAAATTACAAAGCTTTTGTATGGCAAAGGACACTGTGAATAGAGCAAAGAAGCAACCTACAGAATGGGAGAAAATCTTGTCCAGTTATATATCTAAGAGAGGATTAATTTATAGGATATACAAAGAACTCAAAAAATTAAGTAATAAGAAATCAAACAGCCCAATTAAAAATGGGCTATGGGACTAAATAAGAGAAAAGAAAAGAAGAAAACAGATGGTATATATGCATCTAAAAGATATCCTACCTCCCTATTCATCAGGGAAATATAGATTAAAACTATGTTGAGAGTCCATCTCATTCCTGTCAGATTGGATACCATTATGAAAACAAATGACCATAAATGCTGGTGAGGATGTGGAAAAAGAGGAACCCTTCTACATTTTTGGTGGGAATGCAGTCTAGTCCAGCCATTGGGGAAATCAGTATGGAGGTTCCTGAGATAGCTAAAAACAGATCTATCATATGACCCAGATATAGCACTCCTAGGCATATATCCTCAGGACTAGTCACACTACCTTAGAGATACTTGCTCAACCATGCTTATTGCTGCTCTATTCACAATTGCTAGGAAGTGAAATCAGCCTACATGTCCCTCAACTGATGAGTGAATAATTAAGATATGGTACATTTGCACAATGGTGTTCTACTTAGCAGTAAAGAAAAATCAAGTTATGAAATTTGCAGGAAAATGGATGTATCTGTAAAGTATTATACTTAATGAGGTAACCTAGGCCCAGAAAGCCAAATATCACATGTTCTTTCTCATATGTGGTTCCTATCTACAAATGATTGGGCTTCTATGTGAGTAGGAAGAAAACTCAGTAGCAGAGGCCAGTAAGCTAGACAGGAGATATAAAAGGAATATAAAAGGAGGGATGGGGAGATGTAAAAGGATGGTATTGTATATATGTAAGTAGAAGAAGAGATTAATGGGAGTGAAAAGGCCTAAGTGAGGTCACAGGAAGAGATTGAGTAAAGGAAAGGTCAAGGGAGGGCTAATCAAAATCTAAGAGGATATAAATAAGTCATATAGAAACCTACTTTTTGGACAATAGAACACTCAGGGGCCATAGATTTTTACTAGAAAATTGTCAGTGCCAGGAATGGTATACCTTCCAGTGAGTTATTGGCCAGGCATGTCCCTGTTGCCTCCAAAACATTACAGGCCATTGCCAAGGCCCTTGGTTTCCCACCAGGAATAGATGGTAAGTTGCTGAGATTTTTGCAAGTTCAGTTAATTTGATGCTTGAGTTTTCTAATTATCTGCAGTATTCTTAGACATGTAAATCTAAGTTAATCTATCTTTAGGGAATAATGTTAAGGTGCCAGGTATGGTTCTTATGTTGCCCCCAGAGTAACAGCAGACATGACCCTAGGTCTTGAGTTTGTCTGCTTTGCAAGTATTCTAGTAGGCTAGGTGGAGCAAATTACTGGTAAATTCTAAAACTCAACTGAGTAAGAAGCACATTCAATCAAAACTAGCATGGTGTATTTTTGCAAGAATGGGAATTTAAAGAAAAACAAATAATAAAATAAAGCCAAAGTTATTATCCTGTCAACTGGGTGGCTGATATTTCTGGTCTGAAATGGGTTCCATACTATCCTGGGACTGTCAGATCCTGGCCCCAATAATGACATAAGAAAAAGATAATGACCCTACCATCAGGAAACATCAAAGGCAACAATATCAAACATCAAAATATACCTTATTTGAGAATGGTAAAGCAGACCAAGAATATATCAATCAAATGTAACACCTAACCTGCCCTGACATTGGAGGTGATATTAGCACTTTCAGTGTAGGCCTATGTACCTGGCTTTGTGTAAGTAGGCCCCTTACCATTTGGGATGGCTTTCAATCTCACCAATGCTGAGTACCCACCTTGGTCCGTTTCTGTTGCATTGTGGACTTGATTAGTCGGCTTGGGCCCCTGGATCTCGTGTTGTGTTAGGCTGTATTGGATGCTGTGTAGGGATGGATGAATTCTGCAGTAGTTTTCTGCTCTGGTGGTTGGGAGATGGAAGGCTTTGCAGTATGTCTGGAATTGTACTGGATCTGCTCAACTAGTCCTATTTGTGACCTCCTTCAGCAGCTTTTTAGCTGGTGCCCACTGTCTTCTCCTTCATGTTTCTTGAGTTTGTGAGGAGGCTGTTATAAGCAGAAAATCTCTTCTTGTTTCTGCTTCTTCAGCTCTGTACCAGGCCAGGCAGTCATGTGGACTGGGGCTACCAGTGCCTCAGCAGAATTCTGGCTGGTTTCCTGCTGGCTAGAAGATCTGAGGCTCTCCTACTTCTCTGCGGTGGTTGACAATTCCTTATACACCTTCACTTTTTGATAGAAGAATGTATTATATTGTTTTTCTACTTATGTCCCTCCCTAGGCTGCTTTGGCATGGCTACTATGTTGCTATTTTTCCTAGAAGTCTTCATTTTTCTTTATAACTGTATAATTCCATTGTGTATATGTGTCATGTTTTCATTACCCATTCATCTGTTGGTAGACATTTAGACTGATTCTATTGCCTTGTTATTGTGAAAAGAGCAGCAATAAGCATGGATGTGCATGTGTCTCTGTAGTATAATATAGAGTCTTTTGGTACATGCCCAATATAGTTGTATCATGTGGGAAAAGTATGTGTGTGCAGGGGATGGTGTGTGTGTGTACACGTACTCATGCACATGCAGGTACATATGCATGTTTGAATATCTGCACATAGAGGCCACAGCAAAACCTCTTGAGTTCTTTTTCAGGAACACCATCCACTTTCTTGGAGACAGGATTTCTCACTGGCTCAGAACTTGCCAAGTAGGCTAGAGTAGCTTGACAACCTCATAAGTCTGTTTGCTTCTACCTTTCTAGCCCTGGGATTACAAGCATACCAATAGCCACAGCTTCTAGTTACATGTGTTCTGGAATTCCAGCATATGTCCTCATCCTTGCAAGGGAAGAACTGTACAAACTGAGTTATTTCTCCTGCCCTATTTTCAGATTGTTGAGAAGTTTCCACACTGTTTTCCATAACAACTGAACTATTTTGTCATCCATCAACACTGAAGATTTCCCCTTTCCAGTATCATCAACAGTATTTGTTGCCATTAGTTTTCATGATGATAAACATTCCTATTGGAGTGAGATGAAATCTCAAAGTAGTTTTGTTTTTAATTTCGCTGATGGCTAAAAATATTGTATTTTTTAAAAATACTCACTGTTGATAGGATAAGAATAGAGGGGTTAGGGGAGAGAGTAGTAGGCAGGCAGATCGAGGGATAGAGTACAGGGGGTAGAAAGGCTTAAGGGGAGGCAAGAGAAAGGGAAGGAGTGGAGGGGAAGGGAAACAAAATAAACAAAGTATGAATAAGTAGTATAAAACCTACTTCTTCATCAGTTAATTAAAAGAAATAACTTTCTTAGAGACAGGAGGGATAGGTAGAAGAAAAGAGAGATTGGGCTGAAGCATCCTGCTGGAGTGGAGATAGTCTTATCCTAAGACCATAGACTACTATCAAACAATGTCACTATTGCCAACGTACTTAGTTACCCACCAGAGCGAGATGATAGGACCCCACTTATTAAGACATCACAGCCAGTGGCTGCAGAATATTAAGAAATCAAGCTGGACATGAGATGGAAGCCATCTCGTTGCTGACTAGTTCTGGAGTGCTGTAATGCACTATGCAAGCTGCTGGGGAATAAAGTCATCAACGGTGTAATCAGTGGATCCTGCAAACCAGACAAGATGTACCCACTGCTGCAATAGTGGCACACAATTGTGGGCCTAACCAAGTACTGAGAACCAAGTCAGAAACCTATGGTTTGGATGGTCATAGACCCTACAGAGAAGCTTTCACCATTCTTTGGCTATAAAGGGAGAGGTTATGACCATCAACAAGTCTTCTAAATGTGTATGTTTACCCCATTTGATTAATGTTGCACTCATTCCTAGAGAACCTACATTTTACAGTCGGCAGGGAAACCTAATACTCATCAAAATCGCAGGAATATAAGACTGAGGGCCTATCACTGGATGAGTCATGTCTATCACACCCACCAGTAACCAGGAAACATTGCATAGGATGTGCCCTATTAAATATGAGTGCTGATTTTGCTGCTAGCCAGAGATCCTTCTCTATGGAGAGGGCTGTAGACCCTGAGGAGACTCAAAACTCATCAATGCAGAAAACTAGAAGTTTTTAAGACTTCAACACTAAAGGAGACTCATAACATGTCCTCCAAGGCTCAGGAAATATTGTAGAAGTGGCTTAGAAAGGATGTAAGAGCCACAGGCTTTGAAGCCACATTGTGGATCATTGTCTTCCCAAGAAGAACAAACTGGTTTATCAGTGATCCCACCTCCACAAGGCCAGCATTATCTTAAACTGATAATCATTTTGGCATTGAGGACAGAGGATGAGAAAAGGAATGAGACAACAAAGCAGAGGAAGGCCTACCTTGAAAGAGGAATGTGTTCAGTGGATTGGGGGCAGGCACAAAAGAGGGTAACCTGATGGGAATATGACCAAATTATAGTATGTTTACATAGTAACCTCATGAATAAAGTCTTTAAAAACTGGCCATTTATACTTCTTTTTTGAACTGTCTAATTCATCATTCCATTTATTGATAGGCAGACTTTGTTTGGGGAGTAGTGTTTATTTTTTGCAGTTCTTTCAGTATTCTAGATTTTAAACCCTTGTCTGGAGCATAGCTAGCAAAGATTTCCTCTCCTTCTGCTAACTGTCTGTTAACTCTACTGATACTTTCTTTGGCTGTGCAGGACATTTTAAATTTCATGCAAATGATATCTCTTATCATTGAAAACCTTGAAAAATCTCATTAATGTCATCAACCTTGAGGTAACATTAAGAAAGGTTTCACTTCCTTAAGTCTCTCCTTTATTGCTGAGTTTTTCTTACTTTTGGAAACTTTATGTTGTCAACCTCCTTTTAACATTACAAATTTATTTCCTATACAGTAATGCCTATAAGCTATCTGTCTTCTTATGAGATTTTATCTTAAAATAGTTCTTTTACCTTATCGCCTATGTTTCTGCCTAAACTTCTATCTTTCTGCCTATGATTAATAAGTCTAAGCTGTTTAAGTCTAGGAGAAAAACTGAAATTTTTTCAGCCTAATCCAGACTGGGCTGGCAAGGGTAAGCATTTGAAGTTAGTGCTGGGGAAGGAAAGGAAAGAAAGGGAACAAGAGGAGGAAGGAGCGTGATGTCTTCCAGTCCTTCCACTGTTCACATTGCTGCTGGATGGATCCACGACCTCCAAGGCTTGTTCTCCTGTCAAGATAAACCCAAGGACTTCCCAGGGCCTGCTACATAAGGCCTCAACACTTTCTCCAGCCTTTCTAGCCAGAGCCTCTTATTATCCTGAGCCCCATATTTAACTCAGCTTTTTTAAATTCTAATTTTTATTATCCATTTGTGATTGTGGTCCTGTTTATATGGGTCCCTCAGCTGACATGATGCCCAATAAGCTCCACAACTCTTAGAGGATAAGAAAACTTGAGTGCCAACATGATGCCATGAGTGGAAAATTCTACATCTGACCTCATGACAGGTTGTGATAAAAATGCAGGTGCATGAAAAATATTGTTGCAATTTTCCTTTAGGCTATATATAAAAATGCATATGGAACATAAATGAGGTTCTCTCCTACCTCATGATATCTTACTGTAATATGTTCAAATATTCTAAACTTTGAAAAACTCTGAAATCTAAAACACTTCTAATCTTAAGCATCTCAGATAAGCAAAAATCAACCTGCAGAAATGCAAATGATGTTTATGGCTTTGCAGATGCTGACATTACCCCAAGCCACCAGCTTCCAGCCATGGTCAACCCTGTCATGTTCTTCCATATGCTATTCCTCCAAGGACAGCAGAAAACTTTTGCTCTCTCAGCACTGGAGAGAAAGGACTGGGCTCCATGGGCTGCGCTTTCACAGAGCTATTCCTAGGTTAAGGTGTTAGGGTGGTGACTTCACATTTGAGAGCACTGGCAGTGAGTCTGTCTTCAGGGAGCAATTTGGTGATGGAGAATTTCACCCTGAAGTACTCAGGTCTTGACAGTATGCTTCTGGCATACGCTGGACCTGACACAACACTTCACAGGGTGAGTGGTTTGACAACAGGAATGTGGTTTTCGGCAAGGTGCAAGAGGATGTAGGTATCATGAACCTCTAGCACTTTAGGTTGAGCAATAGCAAGATAGCAAGGAAATCTCCACTGGGAGCTTCACTGGTTATTTTTCCTCTGGTTTTTACAGAATACCTAACAAGCTCAAGAAAGAAAGACTATAATTCCATTTATGGCTCCAGAGTATATGGACATCATGTCAGGAAGGCATGCCAGTAGAAACAACAGGCTGTCTGATTATATTACATCCACAATCAGGAACCAGAGCAAGAACAAGAAGTGGGGCCAAGCTATAACAGATCAAGGCCCACTCCCAGTGACCTACTTCCTCCAGCAAGGCTCAACTACCTAAAGTTTCCCACAAACTTTGCCAAAACACCACCACCTGGGAACCAAGTGTTCAAACTTGATTCACTGGGAGGCACTACACATTCAAACCATAATACCAAATGTGGACAAGTCAAATATATATGACACACATATTTTTTTTTTCTTAAACATCAGACCACACCATTTGGTAGCTCAGAAAAGCCCTCCACCTCATCTGTTTGCAACATCCTAAATGTTTTGTGCTTTCAGTGTCTTTTTTTGATGTTTTTTTTTTTTTTTTCTTTTTCATCCCAAATCCTACTGGATTTCAGAGCTAAGCTAATTGTAGGAGTTAACTTCTCTATGGTAGGACAAAACACCTGACGAAAAGCAGCTTAAGGGAGCAGAGGGTTTACCCCAACATTTGCTTTGGAGGGGGTCTTCACCATGGTGGGGAAAGCACTGTAAGAATCAACAGTAGGACATCACACCCTGCCTCGTCACCTGGGTGGAAGTGATCTAAGCACTGGGCTTGGAGGTGGATGAGTAAACCTCCAGGTTTGCGCCATTGACACCCTGCCTCCAGCAAGGCTTCACCTCCCCAATTGCTACCAGCTAGCACCTGCCTATGAGGATGAATTACAAACACATGAGGCAATGTGGGACACTCCAGACCAGAACACTACATTCCATGCAGCAAGACAATGGTGATCCCCCTTGGTGCCCACTCATTGCAGCTTCTAGACCTGTAACTAGATTTAAGGTTAAACAGGCCCCTAGAGGTGAAGTAGAAAGTAGAAAGCTGGGCAGGTTGCGCATGCCTTTAATCCCAGCACTCAGGAGGCAGAAGTAAGGGGATTGCCCTGAACTCAAGGCCACCCTGAGACTAAAGAGTGAATTCCAGGTCAGTCTGGACCCTACCTCTAACTGCCCCCCAGAAAAGAATGGTTATATCGGGGGCAGGGATGTGGATGTTATGTCTAGGCTCAATAACATGGACTTCAACTCACCAGCCTGACCTATCTATAGCTGCTGCTGAGTGCCGAATATGCCAGCCACAGAGACCAACACTGAGCTCCTGAGATGGCCTCATTTCCCTGAATGACTAGCCAGCAACCTGGTGACAGCCTGACACTCCTGTCATGGAGTGGGCAATATTTTGTCCTTACTATAGATACCTATTCTGGGTATGGACTTGCCTTTCATACATGCAATGCTTTTGCCCAAACTACCGTGTTTGGAGTTAACAGGATGACTTATTCACCATCTTTGTATTCCACACAACATGACTTCTGATTAAGGGACTCTACAGCCAAAAACCATGTATGACAATGGGCTCATTCTCATGGAAGTTACTGGAATTACAATGGTCAGTCTCCACCATCCCGAAGTAACTGGCTTGACAGAGTGGTGAAATGCCCTTTAAAGAAACAGGTGTAACATCAGTGGCGGTAGCCTGGAGGGCTAGGACAGGGCTCTCCAGAAGGCTGTATATGCTCTGAATCAACATCTAATATATGGTACCCTATAGGAAAATCTATAGCCCGGAATCACAGATCCAGAAATCAAAGGGAATCAAATCAAATGGGAATGGAACCACTCATCATCATCTCAAGAGACCCACTAGGCAAATTTTTGTTTCCTGTTCCACAACTTTATACTCTGCTGGCCTGGAGGTCTTGGTTCCAGAGCAGGGAGTGCTTCTGATAGGAGACACACACACACACACACACAAACACTGCATCAAACTGGAAGCTAAGACTTCAACCCCCCTGCTCCTGCTCCACCCCTGGCTGCCATTTTGGGCTCCTGTGGTCTTGAGTCAGCAGACTAAGAAAGGAGTTACAGTGTTAGCAGGGGTGATTGATCCGGACAACTGGGGGAAATCGGACTGTTCCTCCACAGTGGAGGTAAGGAATAGCATGTCTGGAGTGCAGGAGATCAGTTAAGGTGCCTCTTGGTGGTATCATGTCTTGTGATCAACATCAGTGGGAAACTACAGTAATCCAATTAAGGCAGGGTGATAAATTGTCCAGGCCCTTCAGAAATGAAGATATGGGTCATCCCTCCAGCTTAAGAATCAAGAGATGCTTAGTTGTTTGCTAAGAGTGGACATGACACCAAGTGGGTCGTAGAAGAAGGTAGTTACAAATACCAGCTAGGGCCATGTGACCAGTTACGGAAATGAGCACTGTAATTGACACTAGTGTTTCTGTCCTATTTTGTTAAGGGTGTTTATGATTATGAACACAAATATTGAGATACCTTTGAGCCAAGTGTGGTGATGAATACATTTAATTCCAGCACTCAGGTGGCAGAAGTAGGAAGGTTGCTGTGAGCCTGGAGCTACAGAGTGAGTTCTAGGTCGGCTTGGGCAAAAGTGAGACCCCCACATCAAAACAAACAAACAAAAAATAACTGATGATTTTCTTTTCCTTGCTCTATTTCTCTACCACATAATTATCAATTGAGGTAATTATATTATTATGAGATCAATTATTATTAATTATGTATAATTATATTATTATCAGCCTATCAATAGTTAAGTGTTATTAAGTTTATATTAAAATCATTGATTATTAGAGACTATACATTCCTCAAGGGACTGTGCCATGTGTTGGGGGTGGGAGGAGGTTAGTATGTTTTGGGTTGTATGTAGGATAGTTATATCATGTCTGGGTTAAGGTCTTGCTTTGTTCCAATCTTTCTTTGTTATGCTGATTCTTTCTCTCTGAAGTGGAAATGTTGACTCTGTGTCATTTTATATACATAACTTACTGATTTTCTGATTTTATAGAGGTTCACAGTTAACAGATTGCTTTGAGTCTCAGAAGAGAGTGTCAAAGTTTGAACAGTGTTAGAACTGTAAAGACTTAGGGGACTTTTGAAGATGAGCTAATTTTATGATGTTGGTGAGACATCATGAGCCTTTTTTGAATCCAGGGATGGGATGTTATAGATTAATGTGAAATGTTTGGGTCTCAAGTTGACAAAGGGTGACTTGTGATAGTTAATCTTCATTGTCAACTTCACTGGATTTAGAATCAAATCACTAGGAGGCACAGCTCTGGTCATGTCTGTGAGTGTGTTCCCAGAAAGATTTAACTGAAGAAGGAAGCCAACACTGAATGTGGGTGACACCATGCCACAGCTGGGCATCCTGGCCTGAGTAACAGGAGGGAGGGAGAAAGCAGCATGCCAGCATTCCTCACTCTGCTTCTCAACTGCAGACATGGCATCCAGCTACCTCCCGCTCCTGCCACCACGCCTTCTCCATTATGACGCACTGTACTCTCAAACCCGGGGCCAATCAAACCCTTCCTCCATTAAGTGCTTTTTAAAAGAAATCTATTTATTTATTTAGGAGAGAGAGAGAAAGAAAAAAGGAAATAAAAAAGAAAGGAAGGAAGGAAGGAAAGAAGGAAGGAAGGAAGAAATGAGGAAAAAGAAAGAAATGTAGGTAGAGAGAGTGAGAGAGAGAGAGTGAGAGAGAGAGAGAATGGGTACACCAGGGCCTCTAGCCACTGCACATGAACTCCAGATACATGCACCACTTTTTGCATCTGACTTTACATGGGTACTAGGGGATTGAACTCAGATTCTTAGGGTTTGCAGGCAAATACCTTAACCACTGTGCAATCTCTCCAGCTCCACAAGAAGTTGTTTCTTTTCAGGTATTTTGTTACCATTATGAGAAAAGTGACTAGTAAAACCATTATGATAGTATAATATACCAGCTTAAAAAATTGACTTACTGATACCATTTAGGGGTATTGGATTCATTTTATCTTCTAACTAATGGATTAAAAGACAAGAAAGTGTTTAAAAGAATAAAGTTGGGCTGGAAAGATGGTTTAGTGGTTAAGGCACTTCCCTGCAAAGCCTAAGGACCCAGACTTGATTTACCTGGACTCACAAAGACCAGATGCATAAGGCAGGCCATGCGTCTGGAGTTCATTTGCAGTGGCTAGAGGCCCTGGTGCATCCATTCCCTTTCTATCTCTATCTGCCTCTTTCTCTATATAAATCTCTCTCAAATAAATATTTGTTTCATATTTATTTATTTATTTATGACACAGAGAAGGGAAGAGAAAGAGAGTGAGAATGGGCACACTAGAGCCTCTAGCCACTGCAAAGAAACTCCAGATGCATGTGCCACCATGTGCATCTGGCTTATGTGGAACCTGGAGAATTGAGCCTGGGTCCTTAGACTCGACAGGCATACCCTTAACTGCTAAGCCATCTCTCCCACACTAATTTTTTTTTTTTAACAATGTTTATTTCAAAGTAAGAGGTAAAGAAAGCTGTGGGATTCCAGAACTGGAAAGCCCACAGTCCCAGTTGAAACTGGACTTTGATTGAATGCGGGAAGCCTATCCATCCAGAGTCCATGATTGGTCACCTTAAATGGAAGTGAAGGTTCTGATTGGCCCATAATACACAGGTCCCAGAAATCCCAACAAGCCAACCTATAAGAGGTAAAAATTCACCCAGGCTAAGGAAGAAGGAGGAAGTAGGGTGACCCTTTTCATCATCTTGGGTTAGAATACAGTTACCTATCATGGATCCTTTCCCCTATCTTTGCCTCGCCAGGAAACGCTATTAGGAAAATGGGGCAATGACGCTCTTAACTACTTTATGCTGATAAAGGGAGAATGTTAGGCCACAGCAGTTAGGGTTCCTCTGGAGGGAGGGCTATCTATCAAAGAGCCTGTAGTAGAATACTGTGGCCTGACAGTCACTTCTGGGTACTAGGTTGTCTCTGTTTTTGGCATTTGTAACTCTACCTGAAACACATATAAAAGAGTATTTGTAACATCCTAGGAAAAGACCTACATTCATTTCCAGCTATGGGATGTTTAATATTGTGAGGTAAGGATGGTCTGTCACCCTGTTAGGACTAGCAAGTTATCAGCTTCTTTAGGGTTCAAACTCTGGTAAACTTTTAGGCTTTAGAGGGCAATCAAGTGGATCCAGGTAGTTGTAGTTACATTGTCACAGGACCATTTAAGTATGGGATAATTGTTGACAAAAGGAAATAAGGTTAAAACAACAGTTAAGCACACAGGATCCAAAAATAAACAGAATTATTATTACCAGATATGATGGGCATAATTCTCTTTCACAATGAAGATCTAGCAATCTGTTTCTAAAGCTGTTCACCAAGTGGCATGGTCTATACCTGCTCTTGTAAAGCATATGAGACATTAACAGAGCACATACACAGAATTTGTCATTGGGGCTAAAGGGGCAGCCCATATTTTGGCCTTGGACCCTCAGTTCAAAGAGGTTCAGGAGATAAGGGGACACTTCTAGGGGTCCTATGGCTCTGGTAAGTCACCTATCTTCTTGATCAGGGAAGACACAGAGACCCAGAAATTGGACTCCAACCAATGTGCAGTCTGCAGAGGGAGAGTCAGAACAGAGAAGACCCTCCATGCTTCCAAGGAAAGGGAAGCCACATGGTCAGCACAACTTTGACTCATCCAAGTAGATGGCACACATGCTGAGAGAGGCATCTAGCTCCTCCCACACCCCTAAGAGTCATTTCTAAAGAGCCACAACTGAGCTTCAAAAGTGTATTTTAAATTAAATTTTGGCTTAATTGGTCTTCAGCACTCAGCAGAAAAAATAGTCAAAAAAGTGAAGTGTCTCTTAAAAGCTTTAGGCAACATAGCACACACACACCCCACCAAATTTCCCTTTTTAATCTCAAAGGTCAAATTAGAAGAATGACAAGTGTCCAAAATAGACAAAACTGTGAATTTAAATGTAACAACTAACAACTCGGTGTTATGCAATTAAAATACTTCTGAACCTTATTATCTGACGTGTAGACTTCATTCTTCAAATTCATAAGACAAGAATCCAGGGATACCCCAAAATTATTAGTGTGTTGGTGTATTGTATTGGTGCTTTGGCAAGGAAGCCCAATATTCCTGAATCATTGCCATCAATCTTGTTTCATGTGTATCCCAGCCAACTCACCATCAGGGAACATTTTGAGGAAAATGTCAGACATCATATAATTTTATCCAGGCACCTCAAAGGATAAGAACTCTCTGGTATCCATAGGCCTAGCTCCATGTCCAGATGTCTCTTCCAATTTCCCATTCAGTACAGACTGATGGCCTTTCCTCTTTCCCTTCAAATCTTAAGTCTGTGCTTCCCAGGAGACCCTCAGTTAAGCAGATGGCAAAAGACATTTACAATAATCTTTTCCATGAGATAATGTTAAAAGCATAGGAAATATCTTAAGGTAGCATACATTCATGTTCCTGAGACACTACTAACTAAATATGTTTATGCTAGTATGTTATCTACATATCTGTATGTTTGCCACTGTTGTAACCTATACAACATCCAAGCTATTTCTGTGTCACTTATCTGAAATAATGCCAACCTACTGTGATTCAGAAGTAAATGTGTCATGAATTCTCTTTGATGGAAAATTAAAGTCCTGGTGGTTGTTAGGACATTATGAGGAGAATAAACTAATGTTATGGCTTGATTTTTATAGGTAACTCTAATGATTATAAGAAGAAATTTATCTCAGACATAATAAAATGCTGAATTTTTTCCTATTTGACAAATCAACTTTCTTCCTTGCATATCTTTTGTGGCAGTTTATGAGTTGTATATTTAATACTGTTTTTTAAAAGCACATAACTCAAAGAGTATGTGTTCCTATAGTTATATATACTTCCTTGGAGGCTGGAGATATGGCTTAGTGGTTAAGGCACATGCCTGACAAGTCTAAGGACTAAGGCTGATTCTCCAGGACCTACATGAGCCAGATGCATATGGTGGTGCATGCATCTGGAGTTCATTTGCACTGACTAGAGGCCCTGGCATGCCCATCTCTGTCTCCATATCTCTGTCTCTGTCTCTCTCTCTCTCTCTCTCTCTCTCTCTGTCTGTCTCTCTCTCTCTCTCTCTCTCTCTCTCTCTCTCTCTCTCTTTCTCTCTCTCTGTCTCCATTAAAAAAAAAAAAAGTGGGAGCCAGGTGTGCTGGTGAACACCTTTAATCTCAGCACTTGGGAGGCAGAGGTAAGAGGATCTATATGAGTTCGAGGCCAGACTGGGATGAGTGAGTTCTGGGTCTGCCTGGGCTAGAGTGAGACCATTCCTCAAGGGGGAAACAAAGAAAAAGTGAGGAACCAATCGGGCCTTTAATCCCTGCACTCCAGAAGCTCAATAGGATGATAGAAAAGGTCAGCCTGAGCTTCAGTCTGGGCTCGAATAAAACCCTGCCTCAAAAAAAGCCTATACATACATACATACACATCTCTCCTTGAAATTAGCCTACTGGAAGAACCTAGAAAGAACATGCTAACATTCTAACATTAATCTCTAAAATGTATCACCCTATTGAGCTGCTTCTCCTGAAGTATTGAATACTATACATAAGCAGAGTACTTTGTCTTCCAGAATTTAACAATGACATCTTCATTTCTCTCCAAAATGGTGTTTTAATTGTTAGACAATATCCTTTTTGGTGTTGATATCTGCCCTTTTTTTTGGTGGTTTTAGTGGTAGGGTCTCCCTCTAGCCCAGGCTGACCTGAATTCACTATGTAGTCCAGGCTGGCCTCGAACAGGCAGTGATCCTCCTACTTCTGCAGATTAAATGGCTGTGCCACCACACCTGGCACCTGTATTGTTTTTATATGAATTTCTAACTATAATGATGTTCTGTCAACTTAAAAAAGTGTCACTATCTTATGTTGTATAAACAAGGAAAAGAAGGGGAGATTCATTTATAAAAAAGGGGAAGATTTAAGTAGCTGACAGTCTATTGAAGAGAAACTAAAAGACAAGACCACAATTTTTTCAGCCTGTTCTCTGCTGGGTTTTGCCTTCCTGTGCCCTTCCTGTGGTTGTCACTATGAACAGCTATTTCTAGTCTTCAGGGCATATTTGACCCAGGAAAGTTCCTCCCTTCCTTCTTCCCACACTTGCTCCTTTGCTGTGCCTCGAACTCTTCCTGCCTCATATGGTGCTGTCAGGCAGGGATAAAGATGTGTGAACTTTTGATCTTTATATCTGACCTTGACACATCGAGGGGAAAGCCCATTCCCTGAAGTGGAATCCAAGGAACCCTATAGGGGGTGGGGGAGAGTTTTTTGACACTGTGTGTTTAACAATAGTTTGTTGGTGATGCTTGACATCAGACACAATTTCCTTCAGTCTTTGTTACCAGAGCAACTCAAGGGACTCCTGAAGCTTCAAGCACAAGATTTTTATATGCCTTCCTTTACATCAATAGCTATTTAGTCCATACCCTGGTCCAACATTTTTTTTTTTTCTATTTGACTCAAGGATTTGCCCATCCTTTAATTATTTTTTATACTGTGTATGTTAGTTTTTTCCCCCCATGCTCAGTGTAACTGTCCTCACTTAAAAGTGGTTATTGTACACTGAATGATATTTTGAAGAAATACAGCCATTGTGACAGATATACATCTTCTAGAAATTCCATTACCCAATTGTGTGGAACATTTCTGAGTGACTTTCTGGAATTTGTGAACTCAAATGAAAGTGACTGGACTGCTCTAGGACTCCACACGTCCCACTCTCCAGCTTATAGAAGGTGACTGTTTACCAGATGTCAATTAAGATGAAAAGTGCTACACAATGGGGAATGGCTGGTCTTGCTTCTGTCCAGCCCTCATTGTAGCTGCATAGCCCACTTTCCCCATTGCTTATGGATAAATCCCTTCTTCACATGAGATGCAGCTCAGATACTACCCTGTTACTTCCCATATCGTGCTTTCCACAACATTCACAGAAGCCCAGAAGCCTTTGGATCACCCAGAGCACTTCACAGGTCTGCAAAGAAAGACTTGCTACATGTGGAATATGTCATGAAATATTACTCCACATTAGCCAGTTGAGCCATCAAAAAGAGCTGGTCAGATGCAAGGCACCATGTCCCAAATAAGCTAAAAGCATAGCAGTCCTGGAGGGAAATGCACTTACATATTTGGACCAAGAAGACAAACTCTGAAACCTTAAGGAACACTGTGTAATCAAACCCCATGAACTAAATACCTAATATACAATATTTTAGCAAAGCATCCATTATAGGCTGAATCTAGACATAATGACATAAATTAAAACCTATCAGAATGTTTCAAAATAATGCATTTTCACTGTTCAAAATAAGCACATGTATAATCCATATGACATTATCTGATGCTATCACTCCACTGGCATGAAGTCCTCAGTCTGGCCCTTGCATATAGTTTCTACAAAGGGAACTTCAAATCTGACTTGGAGGGCAGTTTTCAATACTAGACCTTTGATGCAGCTGTATCTGCAAAGTGTCAACTCAGTGGCTTGTTCCACTTGGGATGTAGTCATAGAGAATGTGGGAAGCTCATGGGATGAAGAAGAAGGAGACAAAAATTTGGCAAGCCACCTCACCCTAGTTGGACATAGGGTCAGCTAGAATACATCATCAGAAGGCATGGTAGTTTCTTTCTCTGGGAAGCTCTCTGCAGTGATTCTGTCTTCAAGGAGGCATCCCACTGTGGATCCTTAGCACTCATATCCCTTAACTCCAAGTCCAAGCCCATTGAGGTCTTGGTAGCATTGTCCATATGGGTATTTCAAATGACTTTTTATTTTTTATTTATTTATGAGAGAAAATGAGGGGAGAGAGAGGAAAGAATGGTCATGCCAGGGTCTCCAGCCCCTGCAAATGAACACCAGACACATATGCTGCCTTGTGCATCTCAAGTGTATCTGGGTATGCTATCATGATATTTATCTATATATTATCAATATATTTCTCTCTCTACTTGTCCATTTATCACTTTTGAATTATTTTTCCTAAAAAATCTGACCTATTTAAGAAATCACTAGAATCAATTTGATTTCTCTTACAGTTAGAAAATGAATTTTAAATTATTCATATTAACACCTTACAGATAAATTGAACTTTTAGATTATTTAAGAGTATTTAAGAAAAGCTTAATAAAAATCAATCTTTTTCACTAATGGAACCCATTTTTTACACTTAGTTTCACACAACCATTGGTTTTGACTTACCATCTCATCCACAATTTCAAGAATCATTAATGTTAATACGGAAAGAAGTAAACTATTACATTTTTAACACTACAAAATATTTTATCAACTTCTATTTCTAGCTACATAATTCAGTGGATATCTGGAAGAGGCCTTATGCCATATATTACCTAAAAATGCTGGCTAATGTATTTTTTTCACTCAAGAAGTGAAAGGTGATACCTTAATTAAGCCACAGTCACATAATGACATTTCAGTTAATGATAGGCTGCATATACCATGGTGGTCCCATGTATTATAATGTAACAAAACCATTTCTGTGGCCTAGTAACATGCCAGCCGCCATTATGTCATGGCATGGTGATGCTGGAATAGACAATACAAGAGCCAAGCATGTGAACTTGAGAACAGTGTGGAACGATGATCAGCAACTACATTGCCAGTTATGTATTGACTGTGCTATCCTTTCTACTGTGATTTTCAAGTTTACTACCTATCAGGTGTTGTGAAACAGTAAGCTAAGCTGGGCTGACATTGCCTTACTCTTCTTGTACTTACTGCATCTCTTGATGGCATAGAAAGGTCGGTGGAGGGGTTGACTTCGACCATCCCCAAAACAAGCTCAGCTGAGTGCAGTTGTCATGCATCCTCACTGTACACATGCACTGGAAATTCCACTCCCACATGGAATGCAGATGGCTATACAAAAATGTTTCTCCCGCCCTCTAAAAACAACAGATGAAGAATAGGAGCCGAAATCCTAACTTTCCTTGAATTTCTCTGAGAGCTGAAGTTATAAGGAAATGAAGAAATATATATACTAGCACAGTGCAGCATTCATCTGTATTTTCTTCCTTGTAGCATTTTATTCAGATTTGATTTTGAAACACCAGAAATTATACATTAATGTTGCTGTTTTACACCATCAGTGTTTGTTCAGGTTTAAACAGAAGTTTCCTTCAGGTCTTAATTTGTGTTCTTTTACTTCTTCGTAAAGAGCATCCTCATAAAGTTTATGAAGCTTTCTTATTAATCCCTTGCAGTGCTTGTTTGTAAGTGTATTTATTTTGTCTTTATTTGGAATAAAAATTTGGTCTTTGTTGAATTCAGGGCCACAGATACTTGCCCTCAGCTCTATGAAGGTGTGAGTTCAGCCTGTGATCGGATTCTTGCCTGTAAAAAGTTCACTGCTCAGCCAGTGATTGCTTCTGGGTTTTGTGGGTTCCCCTTGACATTTTTCTATAGTGATTCTAAATGTGACTCCATTTTTATTTCTTCTGCTCTGGGTTCATTTAAATAGTTGGAAGCTATCTATCATCTCCTTGAACACTACCTAGTCACTTCTGAAACCTCAATGTAGTGAGCCTTCTGATACAACGTTTGCTGCTTTTCTGCATTTTCAATGTAATCTACTGCTTATCAACTGAACTGAATATTATTTTAATATTTTAATCTGTAGAATTTTATTTTATCTCTTAGTCTTCCAGATGATTACTTTATGAGGCTCCCAATTCTTTTTTCCTAAGCCTGGGTCTTTTCTCTCTGCTTCTTCCAAACCCACTCTGCCATCACCTGCTATGGCACCCCAGAGCTCATCAGCTGGACTACAAATGCACACATGCATGCACACGTGCACACACATGCATGCACACACACATACAGAGGCACATGTGGACATGCACAGGTGCACACGCACGCACACACACACACACACACACACACACACACACACGCACACTGTGTCCTCATCTGGAGTGGTTTTTGCGCCTCCCCCACTAGGAGGAGATCTCTGTGGTTTTTGTATGGAATTCTGTCCCAAGGGGTTTTATGCGCGCACACGCTCTCTTTCTCTCTCGGCTTTTGTTTCTAATCCCCCACCAAACCAGTACATCTTTGCCTGAATACTAGGACACAAGTTGCTATGTTTGCTGTCCTGCCTCCCTCCTAGGGACTCTACTGTTTTCTGTCTTTTCCCAACACTTTTTTCTTCTTCTATAGACACATCAGGGCACAGAGGGAACAATCCCCTCCTGCATGCTATGCCACAAAAGGGCCCTCTCCAGACCTCTTATCTGTTGACTCTTGTTCAAGATCACCCAGTGGAGACCTGGTGGCCAGGTAGTGAGGTTGGGATGAGGCCCAGCCTCCCATGCTGCTGGATGACTAAGTTATGTACATGGATGTTCAGTCTCACCAATGCCTAATATCTCTGTGCTATAGGTAAAATGATTCCAGATCCTGAATCTTGTGGGGGCTGCTTTTCACCCTAAAATTGTTTCTTCATTTCCTGGGTTTGATTGCCAGTGCCCACATAAAGTCAGAACCACAAAGTGGTGCATACATCTGGAGTTGGTTTATAGTGGCTAGAGAGCCCATTCTCTGTCTCCTCCCTCTCTTTCTGTATGCAAATAAATACAAAATATATTTTTAAAAATATCACAAGCCGTAGGGGAGTGACATCTGCTGTAGTCTGGCAAATTGAATATATTATACCCACCAAACTTCCCCATAAGCACTTTTTAGAAATGTTTACACCCATATATTAATGCTACTCTCACTTTTGGTTAAAGAAGCTTCTCTTTTCAGGTGGCACTGAGCACTGGGATGACTTAAAAGTCACTATAGTGCTGAGAAGAACTGTCAGAGGACTGCTCAGCACTGGAACATCTCTATCATATCTTTCAAGGCTCAGAGTCCATTGCAGAAAAGGTGGCAGAAAGAATGTAAAAGCCAAAGGAAGGGTAGGACTGCTTACACTGCAATCCTCCAGACACAAAAGAGCCTGGATATATATGATCTCACAGTGCCTGGCTCTGCCTGCACAAGACCCTCATAAAAGGAGGAAAAAGATGACATCAAAACAAACAAGAGGCTAACTAAGAGATGGAGGGTGGATTTGAGAGGGAGGAAGTGGGGATGGAGAGGGAATTATCATGGTTTATTGTCTATAATTATGGACAAATTTTTTTTAAATCATGAATAAATTTGAATCTTTTAAATGAGCTAATCACACCAATGTAAAAAGAGTTTGTGTAAACTGATAGAATAAAAGACTTAGACATCTGCAATATTTCAAACTAAAACAAATAATGAACCAAAGCACATATAATCTACACAAGTTTGATCAGAGTGTGTTATAATTACCACAAATGTAAAGAGTCATTACAAACTAATAAGGAAGCTGGAGAGATTATTCAGTGGTTAAAGGCACTTGCAATGCTTAATGCCCTGGGTTTGATTCCCCAAGACCTATGTAAATCCAGATGCATAAAGTGATGCATGTGTCTGGAGTTTGCAGTGGCAGGAAGCCCTGACAAGCCCATTCTTTCTTATTCTCTCTCTCTCTCACTCTCTCTCCCCCATTCCCTCTCTCTCCTTACAAATAAAATAACAAAAACATTAAAAAACTAATAAGAACCTTGGCACACAAATTAAAGGGCACTATAATGAAATGACCAAGAGTTCGGCATGTAGATTTAGGAAATACAGGCCCTGCTCCTCATATTATGTCACTGGGCAAGAACCTTATTTTGCATATACCTCTTGTATTAAAAATGTCAGTATAATTTTTAAAAATATTGTTATAAATAAATAACTCCTGGTGTAATTATGGGGATTCAGTACTTATTTTTGCAAAATATAGAAATAAATAGCAGTTTACAAGAGAAATATAAATGACTAATGGACAAACAAAAAGTTTAATCTCACTTGTAATCAGTTAAGTAAAAATTAAGAGCTGTAAACGTCTTGTAGCCTTTGAGCAAGGCTGCCCTCACTAGTCCACGTCAGCAAGCACCATTGGTCGCAGTTTGCACTTGGCCTCCTGAGAACTTTGTTTTTGTGGAATACTGTATCTGGGTTCCTGCCACTGGCCTGTTAAGTTTACAGCAGTGAAGCCTAAGAAAATAAGTGGAAATACATATATTGTTTAATAAATGATGATTCTTCATTTTACAAAGGAATAATAAGGTAAATTACAGATTTATACAATGGAATTTTTATATTCCCATGAAAAAAATCATGTAATGAAGACCATGGAGTAATACTCAAGTTCATTCCAAATTCAGAGTAGGTTTAATATTGCCTCCAGGTTTTTAATTTTTTTTTTTGTTTATTTTTATTTATTTATTTGAGAGCAACAGACAGACAGAGAGAAAGAGGCAGAAAGAGAGAGAGAGGGATAGAATGGATGCATCAGGGCCTCCAGTCACTGCAAATGAACTCCAGACCACATGTTCCACCTTGTGCATCTGGTTTACATGGGTCCTGGGGATTTGAGCCTCGAACTGGGGTTCTTAGGCTTCACAGGCAAGCACTTAACCACCACTAAGACATCTCTCAAGCCCTTGTTGCCAGTTTTAAAAGTAAAATGTATTCATTTAAAAATGTACACAACTTAGAAAAATTAAATAAAGAAGTCACTAATAATTTTATATATAATAACCCCAAGACAGATATTATGATCTGCCTAACAAAGTTTCTTACACATGAAAATTCACATTACAACAAATATTAGCAGCAAAAAGCTAACTACTAAACTAATTTCCATAGGGGGAGAAAAACAACAAAAGTTTTCATGGACTTATCAATGGTGGTGAGAAGTGGTCGAATTTTTTTATTTATTGTCTTTTTAGCTACAAAATGCCTATAGAAAGCTTGAACTATTTTATAAGAAGAACATTTTAAATTATATCAGTGACTTTTTGTTAGGTTTATTTTTTTCAATGCTTTGAATAAAAAATATTAAAATTTGACAATATTCCTTCTGTCAGTGGGAAATAGCTCTCATTAATCATTTAGCCTTCTCCTTCCTAATGAAGACATGCAAATGCATATGCAAATGAGCTGAACTTCTATTATGAGACAGTGACAGGATGCTCTACAAAAGAGAAGGTAATGATAGAGTTTGAAACATCGGAGGGCACAGCAAGGTTAGCAGTAGTGGAAGATTTCTACTCTGAATGCCGAAAAGAGTTATGTGAATCTGATGGGGCTGTGCCTGACAATGCTGAAATAAGATCACAAATACTAGTAAGAAATGAAAGCTAGACATGATGATGTGACAGATTATAATAGAGTGCGGAAGCAGAAACTGAATGAAATGAAAATGAATAAAGTTGTAACATTGTTCATTCTTTTTCACACATCTTACCAGAGCATCTCATTTCACTGCTTGACAAGCATGGTCAGTGTTACCCACGTCTACCCCCAGGGTACTTTTTTTTTTCTTTAAATTTTTTTTTTCATTATTTATTTATTTGAGAGCGACAGACACAGAGAGAAAGACAGATAGAGGGAGAGAATGGGCGCACCAGGGCTTCCAGCCTCTGCAAACGAACTCCAGACGCATGCGCCCCCTTGTGCATCTGGCTAACGTGGGACCTGGGGAACCAAGCCTCGAACCGGGGTCCTTTAGCTTCACAGGCAGGCGCTTAACCACTAAGCCATCTCTCCAGCCCCCCAGGGTACTTTTATTCAATACTGCGCATTTGGATCAAACCCCCCCCCCAAAAATGATGAGCTGAATATTCAAACATTTTGCCTACACAATTATATACATTCACACGTCTAAAAACACAAATTGAGTAAAACAATGCTAGTGTTTAGGAGTCAAAGCTTGAATACCACAGGGTCTGAGGTATCAAGGGTCTTGAATATAACTGTCCCAAAGAGATAGGTCTAGCTTAAAGAAAATTAAATTCATTGTACAGAACAGAAGAGAATATGAGACAGCTTCCTTTTGTGTTAATCCTGCTTCTGCCCTTTCACGTGGAAAATCAGGGCGGCCTGCTGCTTTTAAATGACTAGGGATACCAGAGCAAAGATGAACAGCTACATTCTATAAACATTTCTGAAATTCTATTATAGAAAAAGCTCTTGAGGTAGAAAGGGGAGCTCAGAAGCCACTACACAAAAGCACTGCTCTCTGGGTTTCTCCAGTTTCATGAGGGTCAGGGAGGAGGACACCTGTGAAGCATTGCAGAAGTTACTAGAATGATAAACTGGTAGTAAACACAGAGAAATTAAAGGACAGTTTCCAGTTCCCTAAAGAGGGGCTCTGATCACTACATAGTGATCCTAGACGTTGTCATTCAAAGCAGCGCCCATGGATGAACAGCCTCAGCCTCACCCACCAGCTTGTTAGAAAGCAGGCCCTCATGTACCCCCAGATCTCCCGAGTCATCAGCTTTGACAGGGGATGGGGACCCACCCAGAAATTAAGGCTGATAGCTGTCAGGGTCATATTTATGGACCCTATTGATTAACAAGCATCATTGTTCTGAAGCACAAGCAGTGTGATATGAGGACATGATCTTTTTTGCTTGTCATAGTAAACTCTTAATAGCATACTTTAAAAAAAATCAGTGATTATTCATGTTCACTATAGAACATGTGGAAGAATACAAAAGGATAAAGACTTTAAGCCAATGTATCAATATACTGGTTAGAGATCTCCAGAGATGGAACATATATATATATATAATATAAAGGATATTGTGGAGGTGTCTGGTTTGAATGGGAAGTGTTCCTTACAGGTTTGTGTGTTTGATGCCCAACTGGTAGAGCTGTTTTGAGATATGGGGAATAGCTGGTGGATGTGACACTCAATTGTGATTCTGGCCTGTGCTGTCTACTTCTTGACTTACCAAGATGTGAAGAACCCAGCTGGTGCTCCAGCTACCATGAATTCTGTCATGCATACTCAGATGGATATCTGTACCTTGAAACCATGAGCCAAAACAAACCACCCCCCCCATTAAATTACTTTTATCAGGCATTTAATCAATACAAAGAGAACTGTGACTAATACAATATGTATGATATAATGTATACCTGTATGAGAAAGATATGAAGCTTATAGAATATATATATATACATATATAGAAAAATGTGTAGGAGATTCATACATATGATACATATGGATTATATTTAGGATATGTACACAGGATACATTACATAGTGTTGTGTGTGTGTGTGTGTGTGTGTGTGTGTGTGTAGAAAGGTGGATTTATTACAAGGCATTGGGAAATTAGGGAGGTCGGTAAGTCCCTCCCAGGTTGGCAGACAGTTTAGCTCCAGTCTGAAGCCAAGAAGATTTAGTATTTCTGTTCACCCTAGAAGTGAAAAGAAAGTAGATACCCAGTCTAGATTCCGAGAGGACAGGCTTTCCCTCACTCTGTGAAGAAGAGTAGTTTGTTCTGTTCAGACCTTTACAGATTGCACAGGGCCTGGCACACTAATGATTCTCATCTGTTCTACTCAGTCTGCTGACTTAGTCTCATCAAAAAGTCCCTGCAACTGCTGTGGAAATGGCTCAATGATTAGAGTCACTGGTTCTGCAAGCCTGCTGACTGGAGACCAGCTCCCTGGAATTCACGTAAAGCTGGAGGCACATACCTGCATCTGTAATCCAGTGCACCTATGACAATGGGAGGCAGAGTCAGGAGAACCCCAAAACTTACAGGCCAGCTAGTCTGGCCTTCCCACCAAAAAAAGAAACAACAAAAAACAAACAAACAAAAGTACAAGAGAGCCCCTGTCTCAAACAAGGTGGAAAGAAAGGAATGGTACCTGAGGTTGGCCTCTGACCTTCACACACACACACACACACACACACACGCATGCATGCACAAACATATACACACACAAATAATAATTTTTAAAAGTGACCAAACCACCCCTAATGAAACACTTAGAATAATATTTGACCAAATCTCTGTGCATCCCTGCCTGGTCAGGTTCACATAAAACTAACCTTCACACCTATTATGTGACTTGCACCCTTTCCATGTCAATCCTGAGGACTGACAGTTTACATGGGTAAGAATCAAATGTTCGGGTTTAAACAGTGAGCAAAAATACCTTTGTCTCAGTTTCCCTGTTGTCAGGTGGGTGGTGGGCTCATTCACCAGTTATGCTACCCATTTCTATTCAGACCCAGAGGTTTATTTTCATATATTCAGAACACATTAGAAGTTGAGAGTATTTTTTTCCCTAAAGTAATTTTTCTAGCAGTGGTGTGAAGTATTTCTCTGGCATAAACATTACCCTTCAACCCCATCTGAGCTGAAAGTCCCATTTCTAATCTTCTTTGTGATTGAGAAATGATAGGGGATTTGCTGAGAAATATCTGCCCACTGATAGCTGCCTGCCCTGAAGGGAGTGGCCCTCGAGTGAGTGCATATTGCTTACCTGGCATGTATTTAAAAATCAAAACACAGACTAAAAGCTGAAGATAAATCAACAACCTATTAATTGAGAAATTTCTGTCCTACTCCGGCATTCTATTTTCTTATATTGTGATGTCTGTCATATAAAAGACACTGACGAGAATCTGAGGCCTTCTCTTTCCTTTATGACCAGAAACAGAGCAGGCCTGGCCAAATTACCATTTGTAGCTAACCTTTCAATTGTATAATTTGTTACTCAAGTCTCCTCTGTCTCACCAAGGCTTTCAACCTTTAAAAAAACATATTGTGGCTTAAATACAAACAGTACATCAGTGTTCTTGCCCTTGCAGATGCTGATTTGATTATTTTGGGATGTTGTTTGGGCATTGGGATCTGGATCATTGGAAGACCACTGGAAGATTTTGACATGTATTCATAGTTGCCAATTATCACCCTAGAACCCTTGTTCTGTCACCCCTGCCTCCTCCAACCCCCACCTGGTGTGGGGGCTGTCAGTGTTGGGGGGGCAGGCAGCCCTTCCTACAGCTCAGCCGCTCTCCCACCCCCACGCCTCTCCACCCAGGCTGGCGGACTCTCCCCAGTGTGCCCTGGGTGGGTAGCGCCTTCAGTGGAGGGGGGTAAGTACCATGGTCACGCCACCCCTCTCCTCCACCACACTATATTAGGGTGAAAGTTTGGAAAACAGTGTTTCAAGCAAATGGTTCTTGGAAACAAGCAAGGATTGCTATCCTAATATCTGACAAGGAAGACTTCAGTTGGACATTATTTAGGAAAGATAAGGAAGGCCATTTTATATTGATTAAGGGCACACTCCAACAGGAGTACATTACAACCCTAAACATATATGCACCTAACATAGGGGCTCCCAACTTCATCAAACAAATGGTATTAGAACTCTGGTCACAGATAGCACCAAACATAGTTGAAGTGTGTGACTTCAACACCCCACTCTCATCAAGTAACAGGTTATCCCAGCAAAAAAAATAAACAAAGAGGCATCTGAATTAAATGAGGCCATAGAACAAATGGACCTAACAGCTATATGCATGACATTTCATCCAAATGCTGCAGAATATACATTCTTTTCAGCAGCACATGGAACATTCCCTACAATAGACCATATATTAGGACACAAAGCAAATCTTAACAAATACAGGAAAATTGAAATAACTCCTTGCACTCTATCTGACCACAATGGAATCAAACTACAAATCAGTAGCAAAAAAGCTATAGAGCATACACAAAATCATGGAAACTAAACAATACACTACTAAATGATGAACGGGTCAATGAAGAAATCAAGAAGGAAATCAAAGTGAGCTGGTGCCCAGCTCCCTTCGAGACTCGCTGCGTGGGGGTCTGTGCTGTAACATCTGTGGGAAGATTGAAGCTTGTCGGCCCTCTCCTGTATGCTGTCCCACTCATTGGAACGAAACTCAGCTTTGCGGGTGAGGGAAATGGGAAAGCTCATTCAGGTCAGAATAATTTATTCAGTGCCTGAGGCCCCTCAAAGGTGACTGAACCATGACAGGTAGTCACAATACGCTGAAGTCTGAGGAGTGGAAGTTGTCACTGAGAAGTTCAGGTACAAAGACAGTGGAGGACACTGAGTTTTTGGTGAGGAGGTACCCTTGGTTCTTTAAAACCCTTCCACATGGATAAACAGCACACTAGTCTCCATAGCATGTGCCTGTCCCTGCCTGTGCCCTGTCATGCAGAGCACACGTTACCTTTCCCTGGAGTCTGAGTCTGACCTGCCCTGAGCTTTGTGTTTCAGGTGTCACTAAAACAACAACAACAACAAACCAGCATCATCATCATTTTTAAAGACTTCATCTCTCATCTGAGTAAAGGCTCAAACCTGAAAATATTTACCCAAAAGCAGAACCTTTAAAAAAAAAAAAAAAACTAAAGGGTATATTTTCTCTTAGTGTATTCTGCAGAGTTGTCAAATCTAGATTCATATTGGAGCTTGTAACCTTGATAAATTATTTACCTTCACTCCCCTTTGGTTTTCTTGATCAAATAAAGTAGAAGTGATCAGCCTACAATGGGAGTTGCTGTAAATTTTGATCAAGACACTACATAAGGGCTGGAAGATTGCTTAGTGGTGAAGACACTTGCCTGCAATGCCAAAGTACCCAGGTTTGATTCCCCAGGATCCATTTAAGCCAGATGCACGAGGTGGTGCATGTGTCTGGAGTTCTTTTGCAATGGCAGAAAGCCCTGGCATACTCATTCTCTCTGTCCCTCTCTCTCTCTTTCTGTCTCTCTCTATCTGCTTCTTTATGTCTCTCCAAAAAATAAATAAATAAGAATTTTAAAAAAGACACTACATAAAAATTTACGCCTCAGTTTCCCCTAGTGGAAAATATAGACAGTGAGTGTCACTTCAGGATAGTGGTGAGTGTGTGACAATGGGTACAAGGTGAAGAGTACACTTTGGCACAGCTAATGATGGTGTGTGTGTGTGTGTGTGTGTGTGTGTGTACATATATTTTAAATATTTCATCAATTTATTTATTTTAGAGAGAGAATGTGGCAGATAGAGAGAGAGAAGAGAATGGCCCACCAGGGCCTCAAGCCATTGCAAATGAAATCCAGATGCATGTGTCACCTTGTGCATGTGGCTTACGTGGATACTGGGGGATTGAACCTGGGTCCTTAGGCTTTGCAGGCAAAGTGCCTTAACCACTAAGCCATTGTTCTTTTTGTCTTGTTTTCTGTATCATTTGTGTCTGGGAATGCAGAGAGAGAGAGGCAGTGATAGGCACAGTGGCAGCAATTCTCATAAAAGGTTGGTTTCCTCATATTTATCTTGGCACAGTACAAGTAAACTGCTGTGAAGAGCTCAGCCCGGGGAGGAAGAGGGAGGAGTCTCTGAGGACAGAGACCTTGTACTTTGAAAACTCTGCGCGTCAACACTCTAGAGATTCTCCTCTACTCTCCCCTCTCAGAAGCACTCACTCTTTGTCCAGGAACTCCAGTTGAAAAACACCTGCCACGTGGGTACTACTGAGTACCGATGACATGACTGTCAGACATAGATTCATTTACATATAGATGGGACAGACTGTCATCTCCATTTGTTGAGAAGGAGAGTGAGGACCAGAAAGGTTACCTCTCTTGTCCAAGGTCACCAGATAATATGTAGTTGAATTAGATTATGTCTGAATTCCAGGCCAGGCTTACTGGTCTTAATATTCTCCCGTGCAGGTGATATTGTTGGCAATGGTAGGTAGAGGTGAAAATTACTTTGGAATTAGACAATAATCTCTCCTGACTACCGCAGAAGTGCAGGTGTACGTACATTGTGCTTTGCCTTAGCCATAGACAGTGCCGACACACCACCCCTTCCCCAGCTTCTGTGCATTACACATCAGTGAGATTATTATGTCATTCATTCCTCACAAGCTGTAAATTGGGATTATTAGCTCCATTCAAAGATTAGGAAAGCCAGTTTAAGTAACTTGTTCAAGGTCACACTAGTAACAAATGGCAAAGTAAAATCAGAATCAGGCCTGCCCGACTCCACAAATGCATATTAAACTTTCCCAGAATCACTTCTTTTTATTACCTGCGTGTGCGTGCGTGTGTGTGTGTGCATACACATATATACATATACACGCACACATATATATATATATATTATATACATACACATATATATACATATATATATATATATACTCACACACGTGTGTGTGTGTGTATGCACAGTTGCATATTTGTGTGTATAGGTGTGCCCTTGTGTGTGCAGATGTGCATGAAGGCCAGAGAACAACTTTAGGAAGGTACCATTTCTCAGGAATGCTGCCTTTCTTTTGAGAGAGGGTTTCTCTCTGGCCTGGAGCTGGCCAATTAGCCTGCACTGGCTGGCCAGTGAGCCCCAGGGCTCTGGTCTTGTCCCCCTGGCACTGTGATTACAGGTGTGAGCTATCACATCGAGCATTTTTCTGTGGCTTCTAGGAATGGATCTCAGGTCCTTGTGCCTGCCAGGCACCACTTTACCAACTGAGCCATCTCCCCAGGCCCCAAATCGCTTTTCCATGCCTTATACAAATACTTGGAGACATTTATACAAGGCTAAAGTGCATTCTTTGTATCAAAAGACTGGCCTGGATACTGCTAACTTTCCTCCAGTGTTGATTTACTCTCTCTCCTTAGGAAAACTGTTTTCTATTATATTGTTGATTCTAATAATGCCATGGGGAAATAAATGAAAATATTGATTCATATTTTCTAAGAGTGGGAGCCAAGAGAACTCACAGCATAGCCACATGCTTATTAATGAGATGTGTTCTATAAACTGTATCCCTGGGTCAACTGTTGTTGTGTGGACATCATAATGTGCGTTTACCTAATCTAGATGGTCTAGGCCGATCTATACTTGGCCCCTTGATACAATCAAGAGATGTGATCATCCCAACATGTATATGGCTGCTGCCTGAATAACAAGCAGACACAATGTTCATAGTAAGCTTTATATTCATAGGTCAGTGTACACCCTGAAATCCTAGACTTATAGTGTAGTAAATACAAAAACCAAAGCAGTAATTTGTGTTCTTTAGCAAATGTGGGAACTAAATATAACTGTGTGCATTGTACTTTGGACTGGTAGGATTGATTCAACCAGCATCACTATAAACAGGCCATGGGTTGTGTTACCACCTGATGGTAGCTAAAATATCCATCCTAGATGATGGGACTGTTTCAGCTCTATTACATCTTATGGGACCACCACCATATGTGAGCCTAGGTCCATCAGAAATGTTCATAAGTGGCATATTTGTACACTATCCATTTGATTATATAGGCTAACAAGACAACACTGTGGCTTAGAAAACTCCAATTATATAGAAATAGCCTTTGAGATTTGATTTTGGAGGTTTTGTTAAAACAAACAAAAATAAAAATTCTAGCTCAAAAGAAAGCTATCACCAGCATGGGTGGTGGCTGTGGCACTCCACCAGAGACCATTTCTGGAGTAGGAAACCTAGTCACTGTGGACCGGGAAGGGTCCCAGGAAGGCATGGAAGCTCTCATGATGTGGGGTCCCTAGAGCAAGGTGTGGCTTTCCTCATGTCCTTACTCCCAGGGGTGGGAACACTCTCTGACACACCGTGAGTGCTTAATAATCCTTCCTGAGGGATTGCTTAATGCATGAATAAATGAATAGTGAGCAGAGAAGAAACCCAGCAGATGCTCTTATAAAAGCAAGTTTTAATAGTAAAAGTGTAAATAGCCAAAGGTACCACTAAGAAAACATGAAAACCAAACTCATTGCATATGTTTTCCCAGAGCAGGCTTACGGCTGTCTTCACTTGAGTTTACCCTAGGTTTCTCTTAGGACAAGGGCAGAAAAGAGTTTTGTAGTCTTAAACATCATGAAATAAAACAGGTTTGTGCAATTTGCTAAAGAAAGCCAGCACAAGGATTTTTCCAAAGTCTGTGCTTTTGTTCTTAAGAGAAGCCCTCATCTGTGTGTGTTTGTGTGTGTGCGTGCGCTCGCGCTGAAGCTTGCATACCCATGTGAGTTGTTAAAGAGATTATAACTAATGAGCATGTGCATGTATGATTCTAGCAAGCTAGGGAGCAAGAGGCCCTCAGCTCCCCTGCACTCCTCAGGCACGAGCCACATATGCCGGTGCCTGTGCCTGCCATGGGTGTCGCCACTAGGTGTCCCCAGCAGCAGACAACATGAAGTGGGAATTGGGGATGGAGGCGTCCTCCCTTTGTCTGCACCCCAGGTGTGGACACCTCTTTGTTTGCAGGCAGAGCTGGCACCTGCGGTGCAAGCTGGCTCCTTGCTCTGGGCCCTGCACACAGGCCACACACCTTCTGAGGGGTCTCAGGAGCTGCCTGCCGCCCTCCTTACTTTACTTACAAACAGCCAGTGTTTTCTGACAGGGTTAGGTATCTTTGGATTCAAGGCTTTAACTACAAAAGAAATAGTTTTCACAGCGACAAAGAATATATTGATGCGAAGAAATTGATGGTAAAAGAGCCACTTTTCAGTCTACAGTATTTGCCATAAAATATTTAAAGCTGCTTGGCAAGTAGCCCCTTTATTCTCCTGTGAATGCTGGCCACTGGATTAATCTTGAAAGTCAGGAGCATTTCATTCTGCGTTTAGTACAGGGAAAGGGAATAACCTTCACTAAGAAATGTCCCTAAGTCCTGAAAGGAGGGAGCTCAGTTTCAAACACCTCCCCAGTCACCCTGCCTGTCTGCCTTCAAACTTCAAAAGGAACACTAAAACAAAATAACATAGTGCAGTTAACATAAGAGCTACCCTGTAAACAATAAATTATGGGACCTGTAACAGTCCTGGCAGAGGATGGGAGACAGGGTGGGTGCTGACAGCCAACACTTGCTTCATTAATATTTTTTGTTTGTTTGTACCATTTTGGTTTTCCTTGTTCATAGCAGAGAATGTCCTTCCGTGCCTCTCCACTTCCTTTTGTGCTTCACATATGTTATAAGGGTTATATTGGTGCTCACTGGTCACAGACACTGAGGTGAAAGGTTATTGGTAAGCATGAGGACTGGTTAGGGTCTTGTTGATTCTTTAGTTAGCTCATTTATTCAGAAAATACCTCCTGACGGTCAATGGTATATAGAACATGGTAGATTATACCAGGGCTGTGACCACTCTGCCCTAGGAAGCTTTCAATGACTAGAGAGAAAAATGTGCCCTAGCACAACAACATCACCTTTAAAAGACGACACCACAGAAATGCTGAGCTGAGATATTGGGAGGTACAGAAAAACTGGGGCATCTTACAGGAGAACTGGCAGGGAGTCTCAGAAGACAAAGTGCATCCTGGTTGAACTTTCTCTGAAGGTTTAAAAAAAAAAGAATGGGTAACAGGGAGGGCCTGGACAGAGGCCAGCGCTGACAGCTCTAACGGGGGCAGGGCATGGAGAGAAAAAGTCACAGCTGAGAGATGATGAACAGGAAGTAAGGTTGAAAAGGGAGGCTGGAAGGATTTGAATGTAGGTGAAAGCTAAGTTTAAGGAAAATGATAGTTTTTAATTCTATGCAGACCGCAACTCTCCTTTTATACATAAGTCTACCACTTGAGAAAACATCGAAAAGAAAATGCTAACAGATTAGACTTCAAGAAAGTCTAAGATCATTCTAGCTTTGCTATCTTTTCCAGTAGCAAACTGGAATTATATAATTATATAATTATATTATATAATGCCATGTAGAGATGAATAAAACACACGAATGAATTTTTTCATTGTTTCATTTGGAAGAAACACTTCGGAAGTTCCACTGTCAGGTTTCCTGAGTTCACTGAGGGTGAAGGGCATAGCATTTCGTTCCCCTGCCTGCTGATAGACAGCATGAAGCATTTGGCGAGGAGTCGCAGCCCCTATTGCTCTGCACTGAAGGAAGGTGCTCATGAGCAGCATTGCCTGCTGAGTTCTCTCTATCAGTTATGCTTTAACAATCCAAATGATCCATCAACTTTGAGATTTCATTTCAGAACCTGGATCTTTGTGTTTATTGTGCAAAACAACAGGCTTCAGGCTTAGCATCCATCTCCTGCCACAGGCTGGGCCTCACCCTGTGCCTTCTCTCTAGCATTTGTACATGTTTGTGCAGCATAGGATAGCCTGGGGTGCCTTCACAGCAAGGTCCCCTCCTTCCATCAACTCAGAATAATAAAAACAACCTCTGTCACAGGGCTATGATATGCTTTTATAAGTACCTAAAGTTCTATGAAGGCCACCATTATCATTTGAAGTGCAGAAACAGAATCTGACATTGTTCTGTGAGATTTCAGAAATGAATAATGAAGCCTATCACCTATTGCTTAATTTGGGACAACAAAAAGTTATAAGCTTTGGGCCACAGAGGAGGCATTTCACCAATACATAAGTCATCTTTGGCTCATTTTCTCTACATGTAGGAGAGAAAGAAAAAATTGTTCAAACCATAGATTTCATCTTTCAAGTGAACGATTTACAGACACTTCTGGAAAGGAATCTATGCTGGACACATTGTGGCTTTAAACCTTTCACCTTGTTTAATCTTCACAATGCTTCACAATATCAGTGTCTGTGGTGCAGATGGAGAAACTGAGACTCAGTAAATCTGTATAATTTGCACAAAGGCTCCTAGCTGATAAGTGGCAGAACCAGCATTTAAACTAAACATCAGAGTTGTCTTTCTGCAAATCCAAGACATATGGAAGACACATCCAAGTCTACCATCTAAAGATCAGGAAGGGCTGGGGAGATGGCTCGGTGGTTAAAGGCCCTTGCTTTCAAAACCTGATAGCCTGGGTTTGATTCCACAGAACCCATGCAAAGCCATATGCATCTGGGGTTGTGCGCAGTGGCCAGAGGCCCTGGGTGCCCATACTCATGTCTCTCTCTCTCTCTCTTTCTCTCTCTCTCCTCACCAATAAACAAAGAAAAAAATATTTTTAAAAAAGATCAGAAGGGATTCATGTTCAAACAAGTGAATGCTGTCTTCCATCAAAAGGAAGCTCCATTCTGATAGAGACATCAATGGCATGCTGGGTGTGTGTCCCTGGAGGGCTTAAGACGAGGCTGCATCAACTTATATTGTAGAGAAAGAAAAATGGAATGGAGTGGAAAGACTAGGCAGTGCCTGGGTCAAGGTAGGCAGCAGGTATCTCTCAAGATCCATGCAAACAGGGCCCTGAAACAACCCACTGTAACTGGAGAGTGCTGAAGGCCTTTGCTCTTCAGTGAGCCATGCTTTAAAAGACAGGCCTTATAGGGCCGAGACACTGAGATGGCATCATGGGGGAAATTTTTAAGCCATAGTTTAAATCAAGTAGAAAATGTGAAGTGGGTGCATATTGAGATTAGTTAGCATTGATTGTTCACTGCAGTTAGGTGCTTGGTGGAAGGCGGGGTGTCCCTGGACCTGGCTTCGCCGGCTGTGTCACTCTTGATAATTTTTAAACGAACTATATCCTTTTAACCGTGTTTTTCAAAATTGAACCACCCGCAACGTGAACACTTTCCATTTTGCTATATAATGAGAGTACTTTCACTCCTTTAATGTTTGCTTTTTCCTTTGATCTAACAATTTCTGTTCCAATTTCACAGTTTTCTGTAGCTTCAGGATTGAAAGAAACGATTAGCCTGCTGGGAGCGTGAAACAGACTTTTTAAAAACGTGCATGATATTTCCTCCCAGTGAGATTAATTTAGGTTTAAATACAGGAGGGCGGCACACACCTGGTGCTCCAGCCGCAGTCAGCACACCGAGGCAGGTCCTTACCCGAAAGGGCACACTCGCTCCTAAGGCCACGCTGCCTTTGTGCGGCTCCTTCGCCAGGCTCAGGCTTCTCTGCTGCTGGTTCTCTGACACAGCTTTGTGTAGGCCTGGCGCTCCCTGGGGCATGTCTCTATTTCTTTAAAGGCCGGTCTCTCGCGCCCAGGGAGCTCACTGGGCACTGTGGTGGCCGGGGTACTTAGGTGTAGCGGGATTGGCTCCTTCCGTGTTTTAGAAACTCCTAGGGCAGAGCAGGGCAAGGCAGAGACCAAACGCTCCGGAGCAACAAAGAGCGGTTTGAAGGAGCGTGCCAGCAGCGCTCCACAGCCTCCTAGACAGGCTGGCCCTTTCTGCCCAGCACCAAGCCTTTAGGTACCCCACCTTCGCCCTCTAGCTTCCCAACCCCCACCTCCACCCCCTCCCCCGCCGCTGTCTCCTGCTCGCGAGCCCCCAGGGACGCGACAAGTCCCATTGCCCGCCCCCAACCCCTAGAACGCCACCCCCAGTGACCTCTCCATCCCCTCCTAACCCGCGGGCAGCGTCGGGTGCCGCTGCCTGGCTCGACCTGCGACCCCAGCGGCCTCCCCAGCACCTGGGAGACCGTCACTGAGTCGGGTCTCCCCCGTGCCCAGCTGTCCCCGTCCAGCCCCAGTCGCCAAAGCTGTCAAGCCCCGGAGCGCCCGCGTCGCTCTCCTTCCTTTGTGTGCGCGCGAGCGAGCGAGCGAGCGGAGTTGGGGCGGAGGGAGAAGGGGGAGGTCGCTCTGTCTGTCGGTCTCCCGCCGCCTCTGCCCCGGCCGCTCCGAGGCGGGATCCCGGGAGAGGGAGCCCGGAGCCGGCGGGAGCTGGTCCCAGCCTCCGGGGCGTGCGGGTGCCAGCCGCGCGCGGAGGGCGCAGACCGCCGTGGGGCTCGGCTGGGTCCGCGACCCTCCCACTCAGGTCACAGCTCGGCGCCCCTCCGCTCCCACCTACCCCCCGACACCCCGAGCCAGGCGCCGGGAGGGACAGGAGCCACAAATAAATAGCGGCGGCCAGCGCGCGTCATCTGGCGGAGCAGGAAGTGCACGCAGAGTCCCGAGGCTGCTGCTCGCCGCGCGTCCCCAGGACTTGGCCATGGGCTGGGGGCCGCGCCGGCGGCGAGCGGCTGGGCCAGGGCAGCGGCGGCGCCGCCAGCACCGACACTGAGCGCACGGCCACGCGCGGGCGCGACGAGATGGCAGCGTCCAGCAACTCCAGCCTGTCCGGCTCCTCCGTGTCCTCCGGTGAGTTTTAGCCCGCCGGGCACCGCGGCCGCCCCGGAGATCGCCTCTCGCCCTGCCCCGCACCCGAGGATGGAGAGAGCCTACCTGTGGCCATCCCGCCCACTCGCTGGGAGCGGGGGCCGGCCGCGAGTGGGATACTTGTTCGGGTGGCTCGCATCTTAGTGCCGATGTTGGCACCCCCTGGACTGACATCTGACTGTGCAGAGGGGGCAGGGCAGTGGCGCCCTTAGGGTGCGGACCCTGGGGTTTTCGGATCTTGGGGCGCAGTAGGCGAGCGTAGGACGTGCTTGCACTTTCTGGCGCGACCCGAGCGCTGGCGAGTCAGGGAAGGTGGGGACCAAGGTGGTGCCCCGACCTGTTTGCCTTGGTGCCAGCTACCCAGGATACCCAAATCCCAAGGAGAGGGGTGCAAACCCTCTCTCCTTGGAGACTTGGATTTCTTTGTTTGTTTCAGAAATTAGCTCGGTGGAGACCTTGGCTTGGGGCATGGGTTGGAGACAGTAGAAATAATAAGCCTTGCTGTTGCTGATTGAAGTGGGTTAGGGGAAAAGAGGTCAAGCCCAGCCTCTGACTCTTGGCACGTTTACAAGTGTGAGTGACTGTGTGTGTGTGTGTGTGTGTGTGTGTGTGTGTGTGTGTTTCCTGTGCAGTTCCTTAGACGTTTTTCTTGTAATACTCTAGAATTTTACTTTCAAGGCTTCCATTTCTTTTCTAGTTCTACATAGGGCTGGGCAAAAGGAGGGCTTCAGTGAGCTTTTCTTATGGTGGATCAGCAGGTCTAATTGAAGACAGAAAAACTGATAATGAACCTGAGGGAGTGAGAATCAATAGAAGCGGCCCCACCGGTTTCCAGCATGACAGGTTTCTAATAGGAGGAAGTATCAGGCACAATCCCTCTGCCTCTCTGGTCCTTGGAAACTTCCATAACAAGCACTGAAGGGACAGCTGAGAAGACAGTTACTGTGCCATCCAATATTCAAGGTTCAAGAAGATCTTGAAGTTTTACCAGGACTGCTAATCTATTAATATTGTAATGTGTCCTATTGTGTTCTTTTCATTATTCCCCCCAAAATGAACTCCAAGGAGTGGGAGAGGGCCAGGATTTACCCAGCAAGACAGACATAAAGGGAACCAGATTTCTGGATGTGTAACTAGTGAAGTCATCAATGTATGGCCATTGCGACCAAGGTACACTTGTCAGGCAGCACAAGGTGCTGTCCTGAAAACTGTGCGTCGCCTTTATCAGGTTCAGTTCTGGGGGAAAGACACTTCCTTTCAATAGCTGCCAGCTAGTCAAAACAGTGTTGTTGTTAGGTGTTGGGTGTAGTTGGAGTTTCTGGCAGTAGCAGCCAATGGGCAGAGCAGTCAGCTCTCATTAAGAGCAGCAACAAGTTGACCGCCTGTGGTTTTGATTCTGAGAACTCAGCAAATGCTGGAGCTTATTTTTAGTACCCTCAAACCACTGCCGCTGCCTTTCAATTCATTTTGGTTGACTAACATTGAATTTAAAATACAGTGATGTTGGCTTCTTATTAGCATAGAGTTCTCCCTCTCAGAAACTCCTCCTCCATGCATTGCTGGACACGGAAGGTGGCAAGGAGAAAGAAGAATGAAGTAAGGCAAGGAGGCACTGTTTCTGCATGATTTGTTGGAGTCATGAATCACAGATCCTGGGCCACCTGAATGTGTGGATCCTGGAGTGCCTTAAGAAATCTAACTTAGCCCTGGGAAGACTATGCTGGTTCAAAGCAGCACAGTGTAGGCTGTAGATGGTGGTTATTGCTTTGCAGACAGGGGAGAGATGCTTGCTTGCCATGTCTCTCTTTCCTACTTTATGGACCACTATGCTTAATCCTATTTGAACCTGGGAAATTACATGAAAACTGAAATTCAAAGAGAGGTCATAGATCTATTATTTGGTGTGAAGCAAACTGGCCTGGGAGCTTATGTTTTCTAGTTCATCAATTCATCTTCAATTTGTCTTGAAAAATTAGTTGTTCTTTGTAAGTACCCTTACCATTGTGTGGATCATGAATAATTCAGAGAACACAAGCAATTCACACCTGTTCGAGGTGTGGGGCAGGAAAGAAAAGAGCCTGTTTGTCACAGCAGCTGGGTTCTCTCAGACAAAGGCCAGAGTCTGAGAAAATAGGGCATGCCATGAGCCCATTAGTGACAACACCGTAGAACCTACTATGTGTCAGGCAGAACATCAATTTCTAGATTAAGTAGAAAGTGAGCTGGGCGCAGTGGCACACACCTTTAGTTCCAGCACTCAGGAGGTAGGAGGATGGCCATAAGTTCAAGGCCACCCTGAGACTATGTAGTGAATTCCAGGTCAGCCTGGGCTAGTGTGAGACTCTGCCTTAGGGGACAAAAAAATTAAGTGAGAAAGATAATTCTAGGACTCCTCCCTGCACTGAAGTACCCGGATCATTGCATTTGACTTGTGGTTCCATTACTGACCAGCCATGGGTCTTTGGGTGAGTTACTTAATTGCTCCAAACCCCAGTCCTCATCTGAAGTCAGGCTAGCACCAATAGTAATACCACATTGGCAGAGTCCTGTGGGGGTGAAGGAAGATAACAGATGTGAAGTAATTAGGGTAGGGCAAGTACGTGAAGAAGTGCTTGCTGAAAAGCAACTTTTCTTCTTTAAGGACTGAAAAAGACATTCATTAACTTCTACCTTAGGTGTAGAAATAAGCACAGTGCATGTAAAATGTGCTTCATTCAATCCAGACTGAATTTGACCTTGAGTTTGGTTCCACTAAAGAGGTATTTATGGAGTGGCTTGTACATCTCAGACACAGAACAACAAATCAGGGGCCTTCAGGTTCACAGCAGCAGCTAGGGACAGGCAAAGAGCTCTTGTGTCCCACTTTGCTCCAATGGATCCCATGAAGGAGGTGCAGGTGAAGTGGGACCTCTTCAGCATGGAGCGGCCAGTGGGGCTGGCATATTGAAGGGTCAGTGGTTTTCCAGAACACGGAGGGAAAGGCAATTCAGGACGAAGGAGGAACCTAGACCCAGGCCCAGAGATGGGAAACCTGTGGCCTCTTTTTATTTTCCTGGATGGTTGCTTTTTTTCCCCTGGTGGATGGGGTGCTCTCTCTGGACAGTCATGCTGACAGCAGTATGCAGGCATCCCCCAAGCACTCTCTTTCCCCGCCTGCTGATGAGGAATTCTTGCTGTTCTTCAAGTAGCTTACACAGACCCTGGAACCTTGTTGGGCAACTAGGCACTGGAAAAGCGATGGCTGACTTCTGTAGGGTTAAGCATCCAGAGAAGGGAACTCAACATTGGACAAACCTCTCTTAGCGAATGGTTGCAGGGGCTTGAGGTTTGACTGTGTTTGCACAGAAATAAAGCTGCAATAACTTACCCATTAATAAGCTCAAGGTGTCCTGTCTTTTCAGAAACGAGTCTGTCTCTTGATGTTGTTTGACTTCACTGTCCAAATGTGTCGTTTCTGCCGTTTTACCTATTGAGACATAGCAAGTGAAATGAGTGGGTTCACATTAGTTGAAGGATACATTTTCTGAGAATTCTTCAGAAAGTTTCCTCTGGAATATTTAATCATGTATACAATAAATTGTTATGCCTTTACTTCTTAAATTTTTTTATGCCAAAGACCAAATAGGTGTGTGTATATATATGAAATATTAGTTTTGTATTCAGCAAATACAGGCAGTTTGGTATCATTATTAGGCTCATCCATGACCTACCCCCTCCCCATTGGCCCCTCCTTGTTGAGGTATATGGGTCGTGCATTGTGGAGTTAGCCCACAGTTGTTGGTACAATAAATGTCTCTGCGTATCATGACCCAACATGTGGCTCTGACATTCTTTCCGCCCCCTCTTCTGCAAAAATTCCCTGAGCCATGTTGGGTTCATTTTTGGTTTGCTTCAGTGATGAGGTGTTGGGGGCCTCTGAGGCTCTGGCTCTCTGATTTGGTAGGAGTTGATTTTTTCTCTGTGTTGGTCTCCTTCCCCCTTGTGCTGGTTTCCGGTTCATCAGGAAAACAGCACCCTTGCTTGTTTCACCAATTTTCGTTAGTTTCAGCTGGGGCCCTTTGAGGTATGATAGGGTAGCTCTCTCCTTAGGAACTGCATATAGGCTGAAAAAGAGAAGCAGATTCTCCAATGGAGAGTAAGTTAGCACCAGGACAAATGAGATAACCCTTACTTTTTTTTAGAGAGATTTTAATAGGTGTAGGCCTTCTTGTAGTCCATGACTGATGGTAGCTTGATTTTGGAGCGTGGGCTTATGTTTGGATATGGTTCTGACTTGTTTCCCAGCTCCAGCTATGGGTCTTGTACCACTGAGGGGATCAGTTAACTAAATCAAGAGCAGTTGGTTCCCCACCATGGCTGTGTGCCACTATTGCATTTGTGTGGGCATCACATCAGGTTATTTGCTGCTAAGAAGGTTAAACCATGAGTTGCTTGGACAGATATTGGTTATTTCCCCCAGTTGCCCATGTAGCACTTTCTGGTACTTGACACGCTGACTGACTGGGGACTGACTCTCTCCTGGCTTCCAGCCATGCTGTTCTGTTTTAAGTGTCAGCTGTATATGGTATCTTCAGCTAGGGTCTTACCACTAACCTTTGTTGGGTCATCAAGTACTCTGACAGAAATCTGTCATTCTTTTAGGAAACCTTGTAGGTCTCTCTGATCAAAAGTTCATTGTGGATGATAGCCCCATGCTGGTACTGGGAGTTACAGGTCAGTGCTCACTAAGGAAATGAGGAAAAAGATAACTAATATATAAGAGTTAGAGAGGTAGGGAGAGGGAGGGAGGGGAGGGAAGATGTAGAAGGTTTAGGTTAGACTTGATCCTACCCTCTCCATTGTCTTGTGGTTCAGGTGTTTTCTATAAGGGCCTGGTGAAGGTTCAGCCATTTGGTCTGCCTTCTAGGAAGTAGAATTTTATGGTACCATTGCCGTTTGGGTCTAGATTAGTGTTTCCCACCCCTTCGATGCCCTCCCCTCCTTCCCCATCCATCCTAGTGTCTAGTCCATGAGATGCTTGCTGGGTATGTAAGGTATCTTGGGTAGATTCAAGTTAGGTGCTGTAGATGAGTGAGACTATGTGGCGATGTTTTTTTCTGTGATTAAGTATTTTTTTTCATTATTTTGTTCATTTTTATTTATTTATTTGAGAGCAACAGAGAGAGAGAGAGAGAGAGAGAGAGAGAGAGAGAGAGAGAGAGAGAGAGAACGGGCACGCCAGTGCCTCCAGCCACTGCAAACGAACTTGAAATGCATGTGTCCTCTTGTGCATCTGGCTAATGTGGATCCTGGGGAATCAAGCCTACAAACTGGTGTCCTTAGGCTTCACAGGCAAGCGCTTAACCACTAAGCCATCTCTCCAGCCCCTATTCCTTTATTTTTATGATAACTCCTAATAGTTAAATTTTGCAATCACCTGGATTGATGAGAAGGTTTGATCACTTTTATTACTTTTAAATTGCAAGAAAACCAATATCCTATAGCCTGTGCTAATTGACTATGTTCAGAAACAAACAATGACTGGTTTGTAAAACTTTTCTTAGTAATCAAGAATTAGTAATCATTAAAATAAAACTCTTTTGCATGTTAGTAATATGATTGCCAAATGGATAATTTCAGTCAAAAAATCAGCCTAATCAATGTTATTAATAAGATATTTTATAGTAACTGGACAGGCAGAATATTAAATATTAATGTGACCTCCTGTAAAACAAGTTAGTTTGGAGTTGGAGTGATATATCAGTGGTTAAGGTACTTGCTTGCAAAGTCTAAGGACCAAGGTTTGATTTGCCAGTACCCACATAAAGCCAGATGCGCAAAGTGGCATATGCTCTGGAGTTTGTTAGCAGTGGCTAGATGCTCTGTTGCTCCCATTCTTTCTTATTCTCTCTCTCTCTAGTTGCCTCTCTCCCAAATAAGTAAATTAATTAAAATTTTAAAGAAGTTCATTTTGAAAACATTAGCACATGAAATAAAGTAGTCAACATTCACTATATAAATTAAAATGCAGATGAGAGCAGGTAAAATTTAGCATGTGTACAGAGTCATCAAACCTTAGTTTGGAAGAGCGCATTGTTTAATGGCAAGGGTGCATATCTGGATTATTCAGCAGTGTTGACCACACAGTAGGTAGTTGCATTTTTTTGACTGTTAACCTAGTGTTGACCTTAGAAGTTGTAAAAGGAATTTTACAACTAGTGATGTAAACAAGGCATATGTTTTCTGAGATTCAGGTGGCAGAATGGAACTATAGTAATTTAGGCATGGATTAGGTGAGTGCAAAACAAGGTATCATCACCCAGGCAGGTGCACACAGCGAGAAGTCTTCCTTCAGCCCTTTGGAGTCTTCAGACAATTTCTTTTGGAATATTCAGTTATGTGAAAGAAATCTTTTTTTTTTTGTTTTAATGATAGTATCTGATGATTAAAATTTCATAACTACCTACAGTGGCAAGAAGGTTTGATTACCTATTTTAAGTCAGATGGACAAAAATTGTGATTAAAAACAAAATCTTAGAGCTAACCCAATGCTGAGAAATCTTTGCTCATGTGAGGATCAATGCTGCTTATTTTCCTAGTGACTTCACCACACCTGATTGAACTTCCTCAACTTTACTTCCACTTGTTATAATTCACATAGCCCTAATAGTTTGGAATCTGAGAGGTTAAAGGCACTTCTTACACACATTTGTTATGGTTTAGATCTCAAATGCCCTCCAAAAGCCATGGATCAAGGCTTCGTCTCATGCCTGCCTATTACAGGTTGCTGGTGGAATCCCAGGAGTGAGGGGACTGCAGCTTTTCACCCTCTGCCATCATGAAGAAACAGACCTCCTCTGCCACACTGTCCCCGACATGATGTTATGCCCAAAGCTGACCATAGACCAAAGCCTTTGAATCTATGAGACCAAATGAATCCTAAAATTGAACTTTAATTTTGTCAGGTGTTTTGTCATAGCAATAGAAAGCTAACACAATGACATATGTGTAGTATTTAACAAGTAGCCCACTGATTTGAGTATTTAGTTGAAATGCCAATTCCCACAACTAACCTCATGAAGTGAATGGATTTTCAGCCTTGGGTGGGGGCTGGTTACAGACATCAGCTATTTTTCAAGGCCAGCCTGTATGGAGTTCAGCTGGACAATGTGTTCTCTTGGCTACCACCTGGGGCCTAGCCCCCGTATCTCCCCCACTGAGGGCCTTCTGCTGCTCAGCAGGGTTTCCCATTCCTCCACAGTGGTGAAAAAAATGGGACATTTGGTTGGGAAAGCTGTACGTGGTCAGTGTCATATTGGCATGTTTTAGAAAGAGGTTTTCTGCCAGATGATCAACATTCCTGCCAAGATAGGTACAAAGGAAGAAAAATGGTTCTAATATGAGATAGGCATGTGATTAATAGCATTCACCTATCACCCACCAATCATTTATTTTTATGAATGTGTTAGGATTTCATAGTTTCTGAAATGCCATTAATTTTTCAAAATAAATGTTTCTTCCATTTCTTTCCTTCCTTCTATTCCTTTCTAATTACCTTTCCTTCTTCCCTCTCTTCCTTCATTACCTCTCCTTTTTCTCTTTTTTAATTTTGTCTATTGGATTTTTATTTAGAATTTTTTAAATGAATCTTATATCTTGCTTACTTGGCTGCCACAATTTCCTAAATTCACTAGGCATCATTCTGCCTCCCCTTCCATATGGTATTTGGGAAAGGATGCCAGTATTCTAACTTTCAGATAGATTTGAGTCAGTGGTCAACGTGGACACCTGTGTCTGGTTCAGGCTGGTTGGAGGGACAAAGCACAATGATATACCTCAAAGTTACTAACTCACAGTGTAGAAGTTTGTTTAAAGTCTCCATGTCTAGAGGAAGCTAGCCTCTATTAGGTATGTGCTAGCCTATAGGAAGTCAGTTCTGCTGGGGACCACTGTGACTGTTCACAGGGCCTGAGGCTCACCAGGTAAGGTTAATAGTCATGCAAGAAAACTTCCTCCTGGGCACCCAACAAGAGCTGCTACAAAACTCCTTGTGCAAATAAGTGGCTTTCTTCCTAACAATTAATCATGCACTATTGTGGGGGCTAATCTCTGGATTATGTCTCTATAGTATGGTCTAATCACAGCATTGACTGTTTTCTTTCAATAGCTTGGCCTTTTAAGGTCACCACACCTTACCATTTTGCAATATAATCAGCAGCAGCACCAAGTATGTTTCTAAATCACCCAGTGCCTGAGACCCTTTGTCCTCTAATAAATAGCAAGATAGACTGAGTTGATTCAGAGCAAGGCAGGAGCTTGCAGATTACTCAGTAGTTCCAAGCAAGACGAGGGCCCAAGGAACCCAGGACTGGGCAGTGTCACGGCACTGTGCATGGGGGATCTAGAGCTGGGATGGTTGTCCATGACGCTAGCTCCCCAAGGGTCTAGTCGACACCCCTCTTCCTGGTTCATTTGAAGAGTACCATCGTCCAAAGAGAATTTCTTGCAAACTTTTCTGTCTGGCTTTATGAAGGTTGCTCTATTTAATGATTTAATACTTAATAAACATAATAAAATGTTTTCTATTTTAAACAGGACTTTCATGTCAAGACTCTTGTTGACATGGAAGTGCAAAGACTTATCAAACCAGGCCTATCCCTGTTCTGTATTGTTCACAGTGGTGATTACTAGCCATGTGTAGCTATTTCAATTTCAGTTAAAAAAATCAATTCCTCAGCTGCCCTAGGGAATTTTGAAAACATTTTTGATTTTTATTTACTTATTTGAGCGAGAGAGAGAGGGAGGGAGGAAGGGGAAAAAGAGGGAGAGAGAGAGAGAATGGGCACTCTAGGGCTCCAGCCATTGCAAACAAACTCTCAGATGCATGTGCCACCTTGTTTATCTGGCTTACATGGGTCTTGGGGAATCGAGCCTGAGTCCTTTGGCTTTGCAGACAAGTGCCTTAGTTTCCTAGCAATCTTTTCAGCCCTCTAGGGTAATTTTGAATGTCCAAGAAACATGTGGCCAGAAGCTACTATATTGGATCACACAGATTTTTTTTATCATTGAACAGAAAACCCTGTTGGATGTCCCTAGTATCTCCAGCTCTAAGATGGGGACATAGCCAATAAGGGCTAACAACCAAGGACAGGTCACTTGATCACTTGGACTCCACTTTTGTGTTTTTTTCTGTTTTAGATATTTGGCTTGTGCTTCATTAATTAAAAAAATATTAATTTTATTTATTTACTTATTTATGAGACAGAGAGAGAGAAAAAAAAAGAGAGAATGGACATACCAGGACCTCTAGACACTGGAAATGAACTCCAGACACATGTGCCACCATGTGCATCTGGCTTATATGGGTTCTGGGGAATCAAACCTGGGCCCTTAGGCTATGTAGGCAAGTGCCTTAACTGATAAGCCATCTGTTCAGCCCCCTGCTTCACTAACTTTGCAAGCTGACTTTTTTAGGAAAGTAGTTTCTTCATAAGTTTGAGGGCAACTGTAGAAGAATGGCTGAAGGAGGATGTTGGAAAGGATAATTAAAATTTCTGTAAAATTTCTCTAGTTACTGAGGTTTGATTCAATTTTTTTTTAAAGGCTCATCATTTCCCTAATGGTAACTCAATTTCTTTTTGAAATAAATCCACTGTGAGTTTTAATTTCACCCTCAATGAGGAAAAATAATTCCCGTGTCCAAAAAAAGTTTGGATCATTCAATTGTATCTCTTCCAAAGCATCGTAAAGAAAATAGGAAAATTGTGATTGTGTGTACTGAGGTTGCTAACTGCATATCCAAGCCATGTTATTTGAAAGAGACTTTCTACCAGCCTACCCTTCAGCAGCTTGGCGGGAGCTATTTTGCTTCTGTAAAAGACCCACATACAGGATGATGCAAATGCATTTTTTTAAAGTCAAGTTAACTTTTAGAGTTTTGAGTTCATGTAATTAGGAAGAAATACATGCAAATAAATGCAGGAACATGACAGCTCCCAAGAAAAGAAGCAGTTCTCCTCCTTAAGCTTCTGTTACCATCTTGAACAGTGTGACCATAGTGGAAAAGAAGAAAGCATCTTTCAAGTGTCAAGTGACTGTCAAGAAACTGGTGGATGTTGGGAACACTGGAGTCTGAATCTTTAATAACCCAAAGGCATACAAAGGCATGCAGACTTGTTTTCTGACATAAACTCCGATTAGAGACTAAGGCCAGTATGGATCTCAGAATATGTGAAGTAGTAATCTTATGCAATTCTTTTGTCTTTGGAGAAAAGCCCAGTTCCTGGATTTCATCATATTCACTTTTGCTCTCTGTGCCCTCATGGTACTGGCTCAGTTTCAAGGAAATGAAACCCTACGCTTCCTTATTATTTCAGATAATGCCACACCAGCGATGTAAAGTACTTTGTGCTTAAATGATTTTGCTTCCAAGAAATAAATCTGAGAAGCCATGTCAGGATAGCAAAGGCCTAAGAGCAAGGATATGGCTTTGGAACTAGCTCTGCTGCAGCATGGATGAGAAGGTAGAAGCTGCAGGTTTACTGACAAGGGCCTGGTTCTTGAGATGCAGAGATGCAGACCTGACTGATCACCACAGCAACATACGGCTAGGGGCTCCCAGCTCCTGGCTATTCTGAACCTGGATGTGCAACATGCACAGAACCACACTGAGTTTAAAAACAGTGCAAACAAAACAGAAGCAAAATATCGTACTCACCACTAACCTTTAAAATTACAGACTATGTGTTAAAACAATAATACTTAGGGGAAATAAAGTACACTTTAAAAATTAACTTCAGCTATTGATTTTAAAATAGTGTTGTTTCTAGAATATTTAATATTACCTATGTGACTCACAATCTATTTTCCCTCACTACCCAGCCCACCACCCACAACACACTGCCACACAGTTGGTGGCCTCCCATGGTTGTAGCCTTGTGCATGTTCCAGACCAGAAAATGACCTGCTTTTCCACTAAATCAGCAGAGCCCATATTCTGAGGTCCTGATTTTTGACGCAGGCATTTAGAGATAACATGAGCTTTTCCTGAATCTGTGCATGGAATTTGAAGTAGCATGCTATAGACAAGGATAGTATGCACATTTGTCAAATTTTTGACATTTTTCTCTTTGGATTGTTTTGTTTTGCTTTTACTATAATTCTAGAGTTTATACATCTAATTATTTGACTTATGCATGGGCCTTTCTTCCGAAGAAAGCCTGCAAAGTTGGAAAGAGGGGCTAAGCAGACAGTGGGGCATATTTTCATTCATCTGTACAGAAAAGTCTTCTCTGATAGCTTTTTGACTGAGGCATCCTGCCATGAATCTGTGTGTGTGTGAGTGTGCACACAGCTATATGTCTTTGTGTGTTTGTGTGTACATCTACACAGAGAATGGAAGTGGGTACATTTTAAACAAAAGTTATTTCTAGCCAAATTTATGTCATATATAAGTTAATACCAAGGGAAATGAAAATCCAAGCCTAGCATTACTTTTAGTAATGAAAAAAAAAATCACTGGAGATTATGCTAATGATGTGTAGATATTAATACACATAATTTTGCTGCCTAATATTGATTTAAGTTTCTCATTCAAATTCACATTATTACAGAAAAATTAGCTATTTTGTTTTACAATGCTCCACAGACCACACTGGGAATACTAAGCCATGTTTACTAGGTAAATAATACTATTTTGCTAGGTTTCATATGCAGAGAGCTGTGGTATGTCTCCTTGGGTATGTGCCCTTTGGATTGTTCGTTTCTGATTGGGGCCCTGGTTGCTTCACTCAGTGTCCTTTTTTCATTTCCCATGTGATCATTATCTATGGTTGGGTTAAAGATACTCTGTGACCAGTGCAGGGTTTTTTTTTTTTTTTTTGTTTGTTTGTTTGTTTTTCCTTTATAATGTTACTATGCCCTAGGGCTGAACTTTAGCCACATGAGAGCTCTATGCTGGTTTTCCCCAGCTAGACTAAACCACATGACTTTTTCCAAAATAAGAATCTTTCCTCTGAGGAAAAAAAAAATGACAGGGGTTTTATAAACTCTGCTGAAGCAATTAACATCAGATTAAGATTAGTGACACAGCAAATCCTAGACAAGTACACGTGTAAGACATAGTTCTGAGTTAAAATGTCATTTGCCCTATAAACATGATTGCCACGTACTGACTTGGTTCTGTTGTGTAAAACTGCACAGCAGCCTTCCAGACAAGGGATGCCCTGCAGCATCTTAGTTCCTTTCATACAGAGCTGAGTGTAAATCTGTCATTAAGGAGTTCCTGGAGACATGTCTGAATCCATCTGGAGTTTCAGCTGTGTTCCTTTTTACAATAATGAATTCCATCCATTTCTACCCATAGAGTGGATTCCTATTTGTTTCTGTGGCTTTAAATTTAACTCTGAAATTTGTTTCTAACATCTGCTCTCAGGGGTTGTAAATGAAAGTGGGTGCATGTGAACCATGGACTGGCAGTGTGGTGTTGTGTGGAAACACTGGGCAGTCATGGGTCTGGCCCAAGCACCAGCAGCACCAGTGAACTGCACCCCTCCAAGCTTCCATTCTCTTATCTGCCTCATAAAGCTGGCTGTGAGGATCAAATCTGTAAATGTCTGTGAAAGAGATGTGAAACATCATGAACAAATCATGAAAAAAAAAAAAATCCCTGCTCTGAAGATGGTTACAGTCTACTAAGATGCTTCAAGGTTCCCTTCTTAGATGACAAGTGACACTCAAAGCTCAGGATCCTCTACCATCTGGACATATTTTCCCTAAATATATTACCTTCCTCTTAATTCAAACCCTTGAAGTTTGATGAAACCAGGTTAGAATTTCTCTACCCCATGTATGATGCCAGGGTGTATGCCGCATTGCTAGTGACATTTTAAGTTAGCTTACACAGCCCTGAGGTTTGGCACCATTTAAACTTTCCCATCCAGTGAAGTGGTGCTTGATCTTAAATTAAATTTGATATTATACTGAACGTGAGTCTCCTTTACTTACACTGGGGTGGCATCCAGTAAGCTCATCATCACTGTAAAGTACTAGAAGTTGTAAATGCGTAGCCTACGCCTAACTGGCCAAGCACTGTAGCTTAGCTAGCTCACAGCACAGTCAGGTTAGTCACTGGTCACATCCTGCCCTACACTGTGATCACAGACAGGGATGGCTGGGAGCTGTGCCTTGCTGCCCAACACGTCCAGAATATTGTTAGCCAGGAAAACAGAAATATTTGAGGGAATTTCTAATGAATGTGCTTCAGTTTTGCATTGCCAGTAGAGGACTGTCTGTAAATGTAAAAGAAGGCTGGGAAGATGGCTTAGAAGTTAAAGGTGCTTGCTTACATATGCAAAGAATATCCTTGCTTACTCTGCAACCTGTGAATCACAGCAACCCAATGACAAGGAAGCCAGCATGCCATTTAGGGACGTTCCTCATCCTTGCATTTTCCTCTCTCTGTCTCCCACTTTTCCCTGTCTGCTTTCAGCCCTCACTCTAAAGCTCACTACCTGGAACCTTTTGCAATCCCTTTGCTGTTTCTTTTCAAATAAGTTTATCATGAACTACTAAAATCCATGCTCTAGCAAAGAAGCTGTTTTTACCTTTTCTTAAAAAAAATAAGTGCCAAATTCACAATGCTGGGCAGTGTCTGCCAAACATGGACACTCAGCAAATAGGTGCTGGGGGAATAAGCATATTCGTATGCCAGATGCTCTGTCATAGGAGTGTGTGGTGTAAGACTCCATCACCCAGTCACACTGGTTTCAATAGTCCATTCATACCAGCAATGGTTTCCAGAAAATTGGTTTTCCTTGAAATCATAATATTTCTCACTTGCAATCTGTGTCAATAGACTCAATAGAATCAGGACATCATAACTTGATTTGCAGTTTATAGGCACTTTTCAGAAGAAAATAGTGGACACAAGAAATTTAAGTATAGAATTCTTCAAAAGTGATGTAATTGAGCCTGGAAAACATTATGCTAAGTGAAAGAAGCCATTCATAAAAGAACACATGTTCTATGAGGCCATTTTCATGAAACATCTAGGAGAGACAACACATGGAGTAAGAATGAGTTGGTTGGTCTCTGGGGCTGGGAGAACTGGACTGAGGAGCAAATGGCTACTAACAGATATGATCTTACCCTTACAATTCTGAAACTATATAGGTTTGCCTTGTAATGGTTGTATTTATCTGTGAGTATACTAGAAGTCATTGAATTATGCACTTTTAAACAGGAGAGTTTTAGGATATGTTAATTACAGCTCTTACTTTTCAAAATACAAAAAATTAATACAGTACGAATGAGAAATCACTAGGCAAGCTTACAGGAAAGCCGGAGGTTTGGTCCATCCTGGACAGATGCTCCGAATCAGGTAAGAGACACTTCAGTCCATGCTCACTGATCACTTGCTCACCACATGGTGAGGCCCGCTCTCCTTTCATTTCTTATGGGGCTAGGAATTGAACCTAGGGCCTCATGCATCCTATGCAGCACCACTGAACTGTATCTTTAGACCTTGTTCCACTTTTTACTTGGAGGCAATATCTTGCTAAGTTGTCAAGATGTAAGTAGATGTTGGGTGCAGAAACTTGCTCTGTAGCCCAGGAAAGCCTTCAACTTGCAACTATCCTGCCTCGGCCTCTTAAGTAGCTGAAATTACCAGACTGTACCACTAGGATCAGTTTGGGATCTTTTTTCTTAAACAAATACTTTTATTCCCACATTCTTCTTTTGTTTCCCTACCAGCTCCACAGAGGCCTGCTCTCTGTGGCTGTTCATGAAAGCAGATCAGGCCCTGGTGGATAAATGCCTCTCTTCCCTGTTCCTCTAAAGACCATGCATTCTCCTTCCACTGAAAAATGAGCATCAGGTCTCCTCTGCTGGTTCTGGCCAAAGCAATTAGTGTATTTCTCATGACCAGTTAGATTCTTTTCTAACTTGCCAAACCTGGGCACAACTCTTAAGTCCTAAAAATAGAATGTAAGTTAGCCAGCAACCAAGCGACTCCATTCTTTGCTGCCGGTGCTCTTGGGACTGTTGTTAATACAGCCATGTGTCTGATGTCGCCTCCTTATACTCCCATGGACGGATGCCTGTGCAAATGCTTCTAAGGATAGCTTCTTGTGCCTGCTCTTTTATGGTTTCTCATCAAAGAGCCAACACCCTTTGATCACATTAGATCATAGTGTTGCACTATAAATACTATCTTAGAAAAGACTGAGAAGCTACACATGTATAGCTGCCGCAGACGCTCTCGTGGTGGTTACTTTTACCTTGAGCAAGCAAAGACAAAAGCGTTTGATCATATCAGAGTTATTGACAAAAGGACATTTTCTAGACCCACATATAGCATGCTCTCCTGATGCCAGTTAATAAGCTTCTTGTAGTCACCTGCTGGCTTCCAGTGCTGGCTTGTAGGAAAGCCCCTCCTCTCCCTGTAGAGTTTCTCCCAGATATTCTTTCTGTCAGTTGGAGAGACATTTATCTCTGGCATGGAGTTAGTGGAAGTGAAGACTTGTGTCTTTGTGGAACAGAGTCCCTGTACAGCCACCTTCTTGGACAGGCTTCAAACTTGAGCGTCCTGTGGGACTTCATAGGTTGGCGTTCTCCTTCAAGTAGTTCATGGCCTGTCTGCTTTTTCCCCCATAGGACAACTGAGCCATGTACCTCCACAAAATACAAATGAATGCCTGTTCTCAGAAGGGCAAAGGCTAAGCAAGTGCTGGAACTTCTTGGTGAGTGGTTTCCTTAAGGTGTCACTTGAAACCTTTTCCTGGCATCAAGAGAAGGAAGTTAGAATGGGCCACAGTGAATTTATTATTCTGTGTCCTTATCCGGGTAAGCTCTGGCTGCCCTGTGTTCCCTAAGGCAATAGCACACTTGAGGACTTGAGGTAGTATTGTGCCGGCTTCTGCGGCTCTGCGGCTGTCCTGACATGATATGCCACACACAGCCTTTACACCTGTCCCTCCTACTTTCTAATGGTTCAGGCTGAGCTCTTTAACAAGAGAAGCACGCTTCCAGGGGTCTGCTATTCATGCACACTCTTCTTATATGTGACGCACATGCACACCTCCACTTCCTGTCTAGGATGCAAGAATCAGATGGAATTAGGTTCCTCATCTGCGATAGGAAAAACAATACTACAGAATAGTTCTGTGCTGGGCGACCTCTGGCTTCGTCTGCTTCTCTGAGGTGCTCTAGGCACTGCCCTCTATGGGCAACCTTTCCTTAGCCTCATTTTGCAGTCAAGATGACAACAGCTGTCCATAATATCTAGGATCTTTTTTCTTCTGATTCTGTGGAAAATAAGATATTATCAGATATCTCTCCTTCCAACAAATTTCCCTTTTCCTCATTGGCTACAGTTTGGTCAGTTAGGTATAGATAAACCAATCACTGACAAGGGAGTAGGATGCCCATCATGCACTTCATCCACTCCTGACTCATGACCTCTTCCTGGAATGGCTCAGCGGTTCCTAAAGGGATGGGGAGAGAAGAGAAGGGGAATCAAGAACTCATTGATAGACACCTTAAAGTTAGAGTTCTAAGACACATGACCTCTTCTGTTCAGAGGGCTCATTAAAGCTTAGTTGAAGACCAAGCAATTATTCTAACCGTTCACTTTGCAGTAAAATCACTTCCTTAAAAACTGTTTTTGTGCTGGGCATGGTGGTGCACGCCTTTAATTCCAGCACTTGGAGACAGAGGTAGGAGGATCGCTGTGATTTCGAGGATTCCCTGAGACTACAAAGAGAATTCCAGGCCAGCCTGAGCTAGAGTGAGACCCTACCTTAAAAACTAAATAGATAAAAATAAAATAAAAACTGTTTTTGCATTCCCATTGAATTAAGATATGCTCCAGCTTTTACTGACCTGCTGTTCCTCTTGTTAATGTTTTATGTTTGAAGCACTTTGCTTATGGCTACGGAGAAATATAGCTCCATTACTTTAAAACATGGATAGACTATCTCCAATGAATGGTAGGATCATGATGGTTAAAGGTTTGATTCTTGATAGACTAACATCCCTGGGACAGACATCACTAGGGATTGCATCATTAGAAAGTCAAGGAATAATAGTAGATGAGATAACTACTCCTGGTTGCTATGGTAAGGAGTTTTTAAGGCTTTCATTTATGAAAAATTATAATCATTAGCAACTCTTTGTTATTAAAACAAGAGATTCCTGAAAAGTTGTCAAGGTTTTCATGGAATAGATGATTGGCACCTCATTGGAGAAAGAATCTCAACCTATGCGAAGCATAGAGAATAGGTGGATGCTTCTTGAGAGCAGATTCCTGTTTCTCATTTTAGTGCAGGCCAGGGTGCTGGCTGAGGAGTCACATGACCTAAGTGTCCACTGCTTCTTTTTTAGCATTGACTTAACTTGTGGCCTGGGACAATTAACAGTATCATTTCAAAACTCTGATGCTCATGTGTTGAATTATTAGTTGGAACCAGAACATCTGTGAGGGTCTTGAAAATTTTATGATTTTTCTGACTGCCTATTTCTTCTTACCAACTTACGGTACTATCATTGCTCCCTAAGGGAACAGCCTTGTCACTAGCCACATCCACACATATTTCAGGCAGTAATTACAATCAGCATAGTTTGTCCATCTTTAGGATGTGAAGCACTGATGGGCATGTGTGTACTGCACTGTCTTTTTATTCCTCATGCTAAGAAGTCCAGAGGTGCCTCACATGTGGTACAGGACCGTGACATACAAGATTCTTGGCATGTGACCCACACTAATAAGTATACTTTATAATCACAGTCCAATACTTATTTACTCACAGAAACATATTACATACATGCACACATATTTCATTCAGTGTATGTTTAATGAGGATTTCCCATGCCCTCGATGTTACATAATACATTACAAGGTACTGTGTTAAGTTCTATAGAGTAAAATGAACCAGGAAAGGGAATAGGAAATGCCAGGGGTAGAGTCCTAATTATAAATTGTGGGTTCAGGGGAGGCTATTCTGAGGTAACATTTGAAGGAGAGGGAGCCAGTGTGCAATGGACAAAGAAAGAGCATCCTAGAGATGGAACAGTAGGTATTGAGCCCATTGGAGTCTATGCCTAGGGTGTTATAAGAGCAGAAACAAAACCAGTGGAGCTGAAGTGAGAGGTGATGGGACTAATCAGAAAGGAGGTGAACAAATCATGCTTGGCCTCCTTGGCCCTCATGGGGACTTTGATTGGTACTCTGAATGTGATAGGTTCTCCCTAGGTACTGCTAAAAGAGAATTCCATGACCTGACTTCAGTTTGAAAACATCCGTTCATAATGAGAGAGAATGCAATACCAATTCTGCATGCCTGGGCTCACGCACATATGCGGATGCGTGTGCCCACTCCCGCGACAGCACAGCTCCTTCAGTGCGGCATACGCTGATAATCGTCTCTTCTTCTTTGCATTCATTCATTTATTAGCTAGTCATGCCCAGAATATTTCCACTACGTCTTGGAAACAGTATAACTTGGTCTCAAACCCAAAGCTATGGTAAGATAACACTTCGTTTCTCAGTGTGTGGCCATCGTATGCAGAGCAGCATGTGGAGACCTCATTGTCATTCATAACAGTAATTATTAAAGTACTTTTGTTCATTTTTAAACTTACTACACTGAATAGCAGTATTTTATTGGATGAAAATTCAAATTTTTCATCTTTTCCTACATGTTTGGAAGACTTTTTATTCTTAATTCATATTTTAAATAATTTTTTGTATGTGACATTTCAAATATACTGAAGAGGAAGCTAAAAGCACCTCTCATCATAGTGATTTCATCACATTCCATTCCCTGGGTTATTTTAAAGCAATCCCCAGGCCTGGTGTCACTTCATCTATAAATATTCAGTTGGTATTTTCACAAAATAGACATTCTTCAAAAGAAAGCTATCCTGCATGACTGAAGTCTTGGATGTACACTCACACAGCAACAGTTCCCTCTCTTTGGTCTGTCAGTAATGTCTTTATTCATTTGTCTGAAAGGGAAACACAGGTGACCTTCACGGATTGAAGCTGCAGTTGCTTTCTCTACCTTAGTTCTAGACGTGGGTTTCTGGATGCTCCCAAGGCCACTAATGAAGAAATGCCTTCTTACCTAACCCCCAGATGCATTAATTTAGTCCTGTCTCCTTTTTGTACTTTCATTTATACTCAAATCTAGCCTCTTTTTCTGTGACTTTTACTCAATAATAAATGCCTTGAGGAAGGGCCTGGTCTTGCTCATCCGTGTACTACCCAGTGACTGAGCATGGTTCTTGGTACCCAACAGCCCTCACATTTTTGTTAACATTTTGCTTCTTGTCCTGTGAGGAAGGTGGAGGAACCTCTCCCCTGATCTTCAGTCTACCACTTCATTTTGGCCATATGTTACAATACCATTAACTGACTTTTCTAGGAAACTTCATTTCTCCCAGGATGAAAAAAACTCTGAATCAGCATTGCCTCTTTGACAGAAACCTCCATGTTAATCTCAGTTCTTACAGAATCCTTTTGTCCTATTTTTAAAATTTAAAATTATGGCAGTTAAATAACTATTAAATATAGTTATAATTTCAGACAGAGGTATGTGAATTTAAAAATATATTTTTCGGGCTGGAGAGATGGCTTAGCGGTTAAGCGCTTGCCTGTGAAGCCTAAGAACCCCGGTTCGAGGCTCGGTTCCCCAGGTCCCACGTTAGCCAGATGCACAAGGGGGCGCACGCGTCTGGAGTTCATTTGCAGAGGCTGGAAGCCCTGGCGCGCCCATTCTCTCTCTCCCTCTATCTGTCTTTCTCTCTGTGTCTGACGCTCTCAAATAAATAAATAAATAAATAAAATTAAAAAAATATATTTTTATTGATATATTTTGAGAGAGTGAGAGAGAAAGAGAGAATGGGTGTGCCATGGTATTTGCCACTACAAATGAACTCAAGCGTGTGCCACTTCACTCATTTGGCTTTATGTGGATACTGGGAATTGAACTTGGGCTGGCAGGCTTTGCAAACAAGTGCCTTTGACCACTGAGCAATCTCCCCACTCCATAAGTGGTTATTTTATGCTAGAGAATGTGCTACATACTAATCTACCACTTACTATCCCTTTTTTACTCAGTTAAATTCCCAAGATATTTCATCTATCAAGAGTATCAGGGAGATCCAATGCCTTGGATTTTATTCTTCCCATGATTTTCCTTACCCTTCTCCTTCCACATATATTGAGCTCATGGTACTAGCCTCGCTTGGCTCTAGGAACACAGAAAGAGGAAGCAGCCCACTTGCACTCTTGATTTAGTCTCTTCCTACTGTGCTTTCAATCTATAAAGACAAGCCCCGTGAGGCCTCCAGGTAATAGCAGAATAAGTTCTTAAAAAACTATTTTTGTATTAAAAATGGGTGGAAAAGGACATAAACCTCACTGTAAACAGTTAACTGGTTTAGAGAAATGGCTAAGTGGTGCTAAGTGAGCTTCCTGCCCAAGGATGAAGGCTCAAATGCTTTTCCCTCAGCACCAATGTGAACTGCTGGGTGTGGCTGCTCACATCTGAAACCCCAGTTCTGTGGGGATCCGAGACCAGAAAATCGCTGGGGCTTGTTAGAAAAAAAGCAAGTGCCAAAATCATATAGACTATGTCTTAAGAAAAAATAGGGTGATGAGTGATGGAGGGGGCACTTAACATTCTCCTCTGGTCTCCCCAAGCACACACATGGGGAACTGCTTCAGCTCATATATGTGCATATGCCACAACACACACACACACACACACACACACACACACACACACACACACACACACACCCCACACACCACACACACCACACATACACACCACAATCCTATGTACACAGAAAAATACAAATATTTCACAAACCAAACATGCCTGGGAGTGAATGGAGACTTAATGAAACTCTAGAGAACTTGAGACGTAATCAGTTGTAAATTCTTAGGGCTCAGAGTTTCTACTGCTTCTGAGATTCTGGAGGCCAATCATAGGCCAGCAAAAGTTCCGCCTGAAAATGCTTACACACAGTGGCATAGAGAAGGACTCAAAACTGAGGAGATGAAGGCTTAGAGGAGAGGCTGGCCGCTTCATTCACATTTCCTGTCATAGACAGATTCTGCAGCTCAATGGTCCCCTCCCACTTTCTCCTTCTCTCAGCTTCTGTAAATGTCACAGTTTTAAGAGGCTTCCTGGATGTCCTGAGTTAGGGTCAGGTTTAGCTTGGAGCTAGGACTGTGGCTGTAAGCCTGCACCAGGACGAAAGCCTTTCCGAATCCAAAACACAACTCTAAGTCTATTTCCCAATTGTATCTGAGTTACAACTCTGTTTATGTTGTGCCAGGAGACATTTACTTCTGGCTAAATGGAATTAAAAATACTTGTTGCCATGTCACTACAAGAGAGGGATTTGCTCAGGTGGAGTTATGTTATATCTTTGGTATGTGCACACATGAGTCTTTGTGTCATTAGGCAGATAAATTGCATTCTGGAGGGAAAGAAAACCCTTTAAGGATCATAACCTAGGGGGCAAAACTATCTTATGGTTATATATAATTAATCTTATTATATAAACCCATTTTTTACTTAAATCTCCAGGTAGAGTTTGCAACTAAGCCTGAGGAATTCTCCATGTGCAATGACTGACAGGCCTGTGAAGAATCCCAGAGAAGCATCAGGGAACAAGAACTTCCCTCTCTCCCTCCTCTCTCCCTCTCTCCTCCCCCCGTCTCTATTCCTCCCTTCTCCCATCCCCCTCTCTCTTTTTGTCATCCTCTCTCTCTCTCTTTAATGTAAGCTTTTGGCTTCTAAAAGGGTTCTTGTAGATACGCTCATTTTTTAAAAAGCAAGAAGAGGAAATTACAATTGATAGCCTTAAAATTCCAATTAATCTCTCCAGTAGTGATTAATTTCCAGAGACATGGAGACTGCGGTATATCTGAGAGAAAGGAAAAGACAATTAGGATTGGGGAAATTGGTGGAGGACACTGAGGTAGGTGGAAATCCCACTAGTACTGATATAATTGATGAGGTTGGAAACTTGCCAAAAGGCAGCTAGTTTTCTCTCTCTCTCTCTCTCTCTCTCTCTCTCTCTCTCTCTCTCTCTCTCTCTCTCTCTCTCTCTCTCTCTCTCTCTCTCTCTCTCCTTTCCCCATCTCTCTTCTCTTTCTCCTTGATGAGGCACATGATGAGGCACATGTGCCCATTTATTTTGAAGCCCACTGTCCATGTCTGCTAAAACTGTCTTTTGTCTCTTTGTGGCAATCTTCAAAGATCTGCTATCAAATTGCACTTCTTTCTTTGTCTCCTCATCGTTTATCATTGGCAAGGCTTTGTCCTCCGCCTACTCCATGCTGCAGCATACTTGGGCTTTCCCCTTCCCTAACAATCCATGTCTCAGTGTGAGTCAAATGTGGATTGGTTTGAGACCCAGAGCGCTATACATTTCTGAGGCCATTGGTGCATCCTGGAACTCCCAAAGACTGATTGCTGCATCTTTCTTCCATCTATAAATTCAAAATTAATGCCATTGTAGTTTTTTTTTAAGTACAAGTGATTGAGGGTCAGTTAAATTGAAATAAGGGGAAATTGGCATTTTCTCATAGACCTGTCTATACTTGTGAAAAAAAGCAAGAATTGAACATGCAGATGCTGCTGGCACTGATAAGTGGACTGAGTCTGAAACAGCTCAGGCTTGGTTTGCATGTAGTACTCGAAATTTCAGCTACTCAGCAGCGAAGGAGGTGGTTGCCTTTTGCTACAGGATGGCTTTGACTTGCTTTCCCCAACCTCACATCACTTACTAGGAGGGAAATCCTCCACAGGTGAGGACTAAACACCACACCGTCCCTTGAACATCCACATACATGCAGCACTTTACAGAAGTAATGTAAGCAAAGTAACTATTCATGGTCTGCTGTAAAACTTAACTTTCAGAGGGATTTGTCCAGCTACACTGACCTAGAAACTAAATAAGCAGTTTGGAAAATCTGGTTTGTGCATATAATTATTTTTATATCATCTCAGGCTGTGCCTTGCAAAGAGCAAACCACAGTAGTTATCTGACCTATTGCTCTGCCACGGTCTTTTCTTCCACACAGTAATTATGTAGGACTCAGCATGTTTTTAACTAGCTATGTGCATGGGGAACATTCTTTCCCATAGATAGTCCTGTTCATCTGGAAACTACTCAAGCACTCTTTGTCATCTCCCAGTATGAATGGAAGAGAAATGTTAAGTTGTGACCTGCATTAACATTGGTCGACTGGGAAGGCCATTGTAGAAACACAAACACTTGGCCCATGTGTCAGCTGGAACTGTCTTGAAAGTTGTAGGCTATCAGATATTTTTAATTAAAGTAGAAGATCAATCTTCCAGATGAAGGAATCCTAACAATGCTTTTTATTTGGATATAAATGTTTAGTTGGGAGATAGGTTACAGGACATGTTTAAGGCCTTGAAGTCCCCTGGGCTTACTGTTTTTAACTCTGCTTCTTCCTTTGGTAGCTTGGATCAAACAAGTGATTTCCTTTAGAGAAGGTGTCTAAGTAAAATATGCAGAGCTGATGATTTGCCATCTCAGCACCACCCCTGGGCAGCAGGCTGGAAGGCGGTGCTTTAGCTGAGGAGGAGGGAATGAGGGAATGCCGCTGAGCAATAAAGCACAAGTCTCTTCCTGGATTTGAAAAGACAGACAGAAGCAGTTCAATCAGTACAACCTGAATAGCTTGTCATGCTGCTGAGTCCCTGGAATCAGAAGACATTAACTTTTGTTTCAAATGTGAAAATGACTGGTAGAGTTCAGACATTAATGAAACTAGTCTTTACCTTAATTTTAACTCTTCATCTTGCATCAGAAAAACAAAAGAGCTCAAAGAAAATAATTTATTGCAATAGTTAAAAACTGTAAAGTACCCTGGATGAAATCAGTCTCATTTGGGATTGTGATACTCTCTTCTCTCAATCCCTGGCCCTCACCCCTGCCTCCTTACTTTCACTAGCATTGTGGCTCCTTACCTTCCCTCTGTATTGTAGCCACAGATACTGGCAATAGAGCCCATGTCCAGTGAATGCAAGTGTGTTCGAGTGGAGTCCTTAAAGATCTCTGCTGAAAGGTTACGTCCTAGTAGGGTTCACTTTTTAGGTGAATTTTTGATACAGACCCGGACTTTGAGCCACTTGCAGTCAGTGTGGGCACCGTCAGAGCTGACCCCGTGTCTTTGTCTTCGCCCAGAATCATGGGGAGACGGTGGCTCTGACACACTGCAAATCTGAAAAGCTAGAATCTGGCAGCAATCAGTAAGGCCTGTACTCATATGAAGTAAGCACAAGAAACATGCAGTGGTTCCTCAGCCCTGTTTAGGAAGTCCTTCAGGGACATTGTTTAGAAAGAGGGAAAATGGCTAACACAGAAGTCTGAAATAAATCAAAGATGTATTTTTATAAACTTCAGAGTCACCAATAAAATAGAAAAGAAGCTACAACTGAAATGTTAACAAGGGGGAAATAAGTAAAGTATGACAATCTAAAAGACAACAGAATGAAGATAAATAAAAGCAAAGAATAGCTGAGATGAATGGGAAACAGATGAAACGATGTTAGAATTAGGGCAGGAAGGCGGTGCCACGGTGACTGGCACCTTCTCGGCAAGCTTGCGGGTTTGCCTGCTCCCCAGCACTCACATCCGGCCGGGTGCAGAGTGCTGCATGTGTCTGTAATCCCAAAGTGCTGTGGAAAGCAGAGCCATGAGAATCCCATAACTTTAGGGATGAGCTACGCTGACATGCCCAGCAGAAAAGAAAAACTCAAAAACCCAACAAGCAACCAAAAACAAACAAAACAAGAGAGGTTCTGTCCCAAAGAAGGTGGAAGGGGAAAAAGGTCAACACCTCAAGGCTGTCCTTTGACCTTCACACACACACACACACACACACACACACACACACACACACACACACACACACAGGGGCAGAATTAACAAACTGCATCAGTAATCATATTACATGTAGTGGCTTTAGCATTCCAGTTTAAAAAAAAATAAAGATTGACAGTCTAAATAAAGATGACCAACTGAAGTATATTTAAACTTTAGGCTACTCTACAAAGTTTAAAGTTTAAGATATTTCATGTAGATTCTGGACATATAACATTAAATTAGATATATCATGCAAAAGTGAAACAAGAGAAAGCTCTATCACTATTTTAGTGAGTAAAATAGATATTAAAATATGAATGATTTTGAGAGATAAAGAGGGGCATTTCTTTTTTTTTTTCTTTTTCTCAAATTACAAACGACTCCCTGCTGACAGTGCTTCATAAAGTGGGTCTTGGGCTCTACTCATGGGCCACATTCATCAAGGGAAAGGCCTTGACATTTGACCAGTCTGGTAAAGACCCCATAGCAGGAGCAACAGCTAACAGGCATGGTGGCGAGATAGGCTCAACAGCTGTTCCACAGTCAGGCCTGAAGGCCGCGAACCAAAAGAGAACAATTAAGGCAACTGCTCTTCCACTCAAGGAGCTCTTCCTTCTCAATAACTGATGCAGTTTCCCTATAGATTTCGTGGTAATGAAGAGTTATGAAATCATTTATGGTTAAGAAATCAGCATTACTATGCTCAATGAGCATAGTAATGTAACTGAAGGAGTAGTTAGTGCATGGTTGGGTGCTACTAAATCTTAACTAAGTATATAAGCTGTGATAAGAAATAGGGCCACTATATCCAAAGGACTCATCTCATTTCCTTAGAAGTACATGCTCAACCATGTTTATTGCTGCTCAATTTATAATAGCTGGGAAATGGAACCAGCCTAGATGTTCCTCAACAGATGAGTGGATAATGAAGATGTGGTACATTTATACAATGGAGTTCTACTCAGCGGTAAAGAAAAATGAAGTTATGAAATTTGCAGAAAAATGGATGGACCTGGAAAGGATTATACTAAGTCAGGTAACCCAGGCCCAGAAAGCCAAGCGCCACATGTTCTCTCTCATATGGGGATCCTAGCTACAGATGACTGGGCTTCTGCGTGAGAATGAAAATACTTAGTAGCAGAGGCCAGTAAGTTGAAAAGGAGACATAAAGGGTGGAGAAAGGAAGGGAGGAGGATACTTAATAGGTTGATATGGTATATATGTAATTACAATGTTTGTAATGGGGAGGTAATATGATTGAGAATGGAATTTCAAATGGGAAAGTGTGGGGGTGGGGAGGGAGGGAATTACCATGGGATATATTTTATAATCATGGAAAATGTTAATAAAAATTAAAAAAAAATAAAAATAAAAATAAAAATAAATTTTTAAAGCTCAAAAAAAAACAAAAAAAAAAAAAAGAAATAGGGCCAGGAGTTTAGCTCAGTAGTAGGTTATATGCACAGCATGTGGAAAGTCTTGGGTTCCATCTCCAGCATGAAAAACAAAAACAAAAACAAAAAATTCTCAAAGTAAAAGTATCATTATGTTCCTTAAATATACAAACAAGATTTATTTCTAAACCTCCATATTGTTTAAGAAAAAATTATAGAATTAATAGCTAAGAGCACATGGGCTATTTCTGTGTTACTGACTTCGTGACTATAGTCAATGTCTTTTTCTCGCTTTTAGATATCTATTAAAACTATGGCAATCACATATTCTCTATTTATTAAAAACAGTATGGTAAGGGACAACTTTACTGACCTAAAACTACTAACCCATATGGTAATTTAAGGTCAACGAAGTGCTCATTTTGTCTTCCACTCAGGCTGGTTTTTTAGTTAGTAAAGTACTGTTCAAAGGTTGGCCTCTTTCTTCTTCTGATAAAGTGTGGACCATCTTATTGGTTCTGTGCTGGGATGAGCAGAGCTGGCGCCAGCAGTGTGTAAGCTAAGCACATCTTGCTCTTCCCCTTGGCTTCAGTAGAAAGGAATGGAGAGAATGAGCCATAATGAGTAAAACACATATCTCCAGGAGGTCAAAAATAAGGATAGAGGCAGGTTTCCATTCTGGAGGAATCATTTGGACTTTAGACGTAATTTAATATGCTGATTCCCTCTGTCGGAAATTTGTAGCCTACTTGAGTTGACACGTCCATTTTCAATCAAGCAAGATTGCTTTTAGTTGCTGTGGATTCTGAAAGCCAGAGTCCCCTTCAAATTCTTTAGACATTCAGAGCAGACAGAATGACTGCCTTCTTCTTTCCTGACTTTCATCACATTTCATGAATTAATCGAATTAATAGATAATCTGTCCAAATCCAGAGGGGAAAGGATAGGTGTGTATCGCTATAATCCCAGCACCCGGGAGACTAAGATAGGAGGAGGACTTCTAATTTGAAGTAAGTCTGTGCTGCATAGCAAGACCTTATCCCAAAATAAACACCAACCAAAGAACAAACAAACTAAAAAAGAAAAGAACTAAATCTGGAAAAAATTTTCTACCTATGAAAGTAAACTTTCTTGGAAAGGGGTTATATCATATTGTACCTCTGCTTATGTGTACAGAGATGCATGCATTATGTTTAATGTGAAATCCCCAAAGCGTGTTCTATAAGTTCAGTTCTCTAAGAACTGTAGTTTAGCATTTATTTTGCTTTTACCTGATGTGGGCATTTAGGGCAAAGCTGGTAAGCCTTGCTGCAGGCCCCAGGAGCAAGGTGCTGGTGCTGATGCGATGTCCTACTGTGAGCCGTGAAGCCCACTAACCACGCGGGGATGGTGACTTACTTCACTGGTGGGCAGTTCTAACTGTTGACATGGTGTTGGAATCACTGAGCTTTCCTGTAGTTAAAACATTATTCTGCGACATGTCTTACAAGCTGTGGGATTAGGCCTTTATTAATAAAACTCCCCAAATAGTGTTTGCAATGTGTCATTCCACTTGAAAAGATAAATAGGATGGAATTAAATGAGCAGAGAAAGATTACTTATCTTATAATTAAGAACATTGTACAAGAGTGGATTTTGAATTCATAACAGTTTTCTGGGCTGGTAGGGAGACATTAAATCACTTTCCGTTTTTATAAAAAAATGTCTTTTGAGACATAAATTCTCTGTGGGAAAAAACATAGAACAATGAGCTGTCTTTTCTTAATTGACTGCCTGTATCATTCTGAATGCTTTAAAAAATGAAGGGAAATTTAACATTTTGAATTATCTTTCAGAAATCTGTTATTATAAGTGAGGCAAAAAAATAAGGCAAAGTCCTAAAGTATGCAGACTTCTTGGAAACTTCCCTGATGTAAGCAAGTTACATAGGTTTGGGGACTGACCAGAGAATCAAGGTTGGTGACATGAGAAACATGCATGAGCTTTTGAGTTCTATGGTGAGCTGAAAAATAACACATTTGCTATGAGCCTTTAAACTGAAAAATAAACAATATTTCCTGACACAAAACCTAGTTACTGTCTTAGTGCCTCCCTGTAGCATGAGCGTGGGTCTGTGTGTTTTAAGGAATTGATTGAAACACCATGTTTCCTTACCCAGAGCAACATGGAGCAGTTGAAATTCACCCAGTCTATACTACAGGAATAAAAAGCCAATCAGAAATAAATTTTATCGATTTACCTATGCCATGAATTTTCAATTTCTCTGGAATTGTCCTGGTGATAGTAACTTTTCCTTCTCTTTATTCCTTTATTTCTCCCTTTCTTTTTCCCTTCCTCCCTTACTTTCTCTTTACCTTCCCCCTTTCTTTCTCCCTTCCTTCTTTCTTCCCTTCCTCCTGCCCTTCCTTCCTTCTATATTTCCCTCTTTTCTTCCTTCCTCTCTCCTTCCCTCCCTTCCTTCTTTCCTCTCTTAGTCCCTCTCTTCTTCTTTCCTTCCTTTTCTCTCCCTCCCTCCATTTCCTGATTTCTTTATTTCCTTCCCTCATTCTCTCCCTTCCTTCTTTTTCCCTCAGTCTCCCCCTCCCATCCTTCTTTTCTTCCTTCTTCCCTCTGTCCTTCCCTCCTTTTCTCCTGCCCTCCCTTCCTTCCTCCTTCCTCTTCCTGCCTTTCTCCCGTTTACTCTCCTCCCTCCTTTCCTCTTTCCTTCCACCCTCCCTCCCTCTCTTCTTCCCTTCTTCCCTCCCGCCCTTCCTTCTTCCCTTCCTCCCTCCTTCCTCCTACCTTCCTTAATTTATTGAGACTATGGGCTGGCCTCAAACTTGCGATAGTCCTACCTCGACCTCTGATTGCTGGCATACCCATACCCAACTTCTTTTAATGTTCTTGAGATATATTCAAAATAATTAATGTAAATCGTATGATGTTAATATAAAGTTTTGACAATTGGATTTTGCTTTGTTTCTTCTTATTTTAGATAAAAATTCTTTTACTTTTCCAATATAAAAATCAGAGAATGAAAAAGGCTGCCCAGAGCCATGAACTGTGCCAAGGTTATTGTGTTTCCAGAAGGAAATTGTAATGAGCACACACAGCTCTTGTCACAGGAAAGGAGCGATGCAGTGTTTGGGACCTGCGGTTATCAATGCTGTGGCCCTGCCGTTCTGCAAGCATAGTGCAGCTCTATGCATTTTGGTGTTGAGTTCAACCTCACCTCACACTATCAGTATGCTTTGTTTTCCCATCAGCTCTGCTTTACTGGGAGCATCCTCCTAGGTCAGCTCTTCAGCAGAGGTCTCCCTGCCTTAGCGACACTACAGCCCGCCTGTAATTATCATTTATCCATTTCCTAGGTTCTGACTTGGATTCATTTTCGCACTCCTGAACCTCCTTTCTGCCATCAGTCACCTGCTTTATGTGGATGTGATACACTTAGTTCTTTGATGAGCTTTGTCTGTTGTTCCACATTGTTTCTCTTTCTCCTGGTGAAGGCCCATATTTTATTCTGGGGGTATACTTTTTCCAGCCTATGTCTCTGGGTCTGTGGCTTCTGAGGGAGACTAATGGGCCTGCTGCATGCTGATTCTCAGGGATTTGGCCAGGAAGCACGCATGTCCCCACAGGAACCATCAGCTATTTGCTCTGGGTTTTGTTTGCTTTGATAGAAACAAAGCTGGGATGGAAAACTGAGTCTTGATCCTTACTATCTGACCCTGAATCCAGTAGTTGCTTAAGTTTTATTCATGATATTTTGACTACACCAGCCTTTCCTCTCCATTTAAACTAGTTAGAACTGGGGGTTCTGACATTTGTCACTCACAATAGCAATAACCATTAATAATAAAGACCAACTATATGTAGTCTAAGTTCAGAAGAATATCACTTTTTCCTTGCTTAATCCTGAGTATTTCTGCTTATAAGTTAAGGTTGCAAAATCTTTATATGCTAGAATTCAATAAGTTAATTATTGTAAAAAATGTTTTCAAGTTATAAAAAAATAGTTTTTAGTCCTATTTGTTTCCTAAATTGTAAACATAATATCAAATTACTTAAAATTTCAGTATCTATAACTCATTGCTTCTAGTGAGCAGAAAAATTATCTTAAACCACACAGACACATATACACTGGCATGTGCACACACATAGGCACTTATACACTGGCATGTGCACACCCCCACACACAGACACACACATACAGACACACATGCGTGCATGCGCACACACACACACACACACACACTGGGCCCACTGTGGCATTGCACCTGCAGATTTAACCATAGATTGAAAACATCCACAAACATATGCATTTGCGCTGAACATGTATACTTTGTTCATTCATTCTTATTTTCTAAGAAATATAGGAGAACAGCTATTTGCATAGTGCTTATATCATTTCCAAGACCATAAGTAAATGAGGCTATTTAAAGCATCTGGGATGATAAACTCAAATTATATGCAAACAGGGTGCCATTCTGTATGAAACTAGAAACTTCGGTAACCACAGAATATGTGAGTGTGATACATACATACATATTTGTGTGTACTATATCTTCAGAATGACTAAGCCAATAGTATTTTATGTATTTCACTTATTTAGACTAAAAGCCCCATAGCCTTCTCACTGGGTCATACCAGGAAATAAATACAATTGGCAGAGAATCCTATGTGATCAAAGTCCAAGGTGATTTGGCTGCAGGCACAGTAATAAAGGAGGGGGTGTTTGTCTGCTCTGACCTAGGGTTTCAGGGAGGCCAGTCCGCCCACCAGCCTCAGGGCAACATGCCAAGCAATGCACCTCCGGCACTGTGGCCCCATCTCCTTCCTGAACTCTCACTTCACGCCCACTCTTCCTTTTCCTCCCACTCTCTTCCAGTTTGGCCTCATTCCCCAGCATACTGACATGCAATGCACTCTCTTCTGGCCCCTGAACTCAGGGACGGCATCCATTTCTGGCTTTACCCCTTAGTACTCCTCAAGATATGGTTTTCCCAGCTCTGGTCCCCTCAACTGGTGGGGCCAACTACTGCCTACTCTTGATCTCTCTGGCCTGGAGGTGCCGTTTCAGTCTTCTTTATAGGAGTGGGAAGGGATGAAGAAGAAGGTTGAGATGAAAGAATGGCAGCTGGAGAAAGGAGAGAGGTAGTATCTTCCCACACATGTCCTTACCTTATCTAAAAATGCTTCCTGCTGGCAGGAGGATGAAGAACCCTAGCATATGGCATATGCTGCTTAATGTAGCAGATTGTAATATTGTACGCTTGGATTATAAAGTCTGGATATTATGGCAATAAACATATGTAAACATTTTTATGTTTTGCTAAAAAGGAAAAAGACATTACCGATGATATATTGCCTGGATGTACTGATTTCAAGATCAAGTAATTATAGTCCCAAGATCTTAATAGGAAGAACTGACAGTAGTATGTGATGGAATCTTCCCTTTGGTTGGGTTATCACCATTTGCTAAGGCTACATTTTACAGATTACAATTCTAGAACTAGAAGGAATCTTTAAATAAGGAACAGGAAACCATGGCCTATAGGTCAACCCAACCTGGCGCTGTTATCCTGGACCACAGCCAGGCTCATCTGCCTAAGCATTGCCCATGGCTGCTTTCTCACTGCACCAGCAGAGCTGATCTGAGTACGGTGACAGTGACCATATGCCCTCACTGCCTAAAATAGTTGTCTGAACCTTCATAGAAAAGGTTTGTCAGCTGTGCTTTAGCAGGGCAAGATCATGTGTATTTTTTGAGAATGCTTGGATTTTATTGCCTCAGATAATTATTTTGTCTGTTTAAGATAGATTTCTAGGTTTTAATATTGTGCTGTATCTCTGTGTCTCCACTTTGGCCACTCAAAATGCCCCTATCAAGGAAAGTTACCTAACAGGCTTATAATATAGTAAAAGCCTGGTTCCTCTGTATCTTAGTTCTGTTGTCTTGATGGTACCATGAAAGCTTTTCATGCATAGAAAACCTATTAAATGCCCCAATTTTTGTCCCTTTTCCACTACAGAGTAATACCCATCCTTGATGACATTTCCAAATCTTGACATAGTTTTCATGACTTTACTACAGAGACATTCTTGTTTTCTATAATGACAGTCATTTGTTTCTTCATTAGAACTAAAGCTAGACCTTGCACTTTGGTAATAGTGGCCTTTTATGAAATGCGTCAGGTGTATAACCAATTCCCATCTTCAAATATCTCATGAGGCCAGCAAGCCTTTGCAGTAGACCCATCTTGCATATGAGAGAGAGAGTTTGCATTAGGTTCACTTTGCAGATGAGGCATGGGAAAGTTGCCTGGTTTGCGATCACACATTGTCCAAGACCCTTTTCTCTAGCACAGCACACTCACTGATGAGTATATTATGAGCCTGTTAGGAAGACCTCTAACAATTCCAGTTAACTCTACTGCATATTTCTGGCTCAGGACTGTGCTTACTTCATAGAATCACACACACACACACACACACACACACACACACACACACATATAAAACTTGTTCTATACACATACACATATATAAAACTTGTTCTATACACACACACACACACACACACACACACAAACACACACACATATATGGAACTTGTTCTATATCTGCTGGCTTAACTTCAGCTATAATTGGTTACACCTGGGCCTGGTAACCCTTTGGTTTTTGCTGCAAAATTTTACTATTGTTATTGAGCTCTACAGCCGCAAGAAACAGGTTGTGTGTCAGCAGAATGGGAAGACAGTGTGGTTAAAGGAGCAAAACTCAATCATTAGAAGAAAAGTGTGTATGCAGGGAGGAGAATGTTCTAGGGTGTTAAATGCCTATAGAATGCAGCATGCCATTAAATTTTGCAGGCTTCTTTTTAAACAATTATTTATACTACCCATGAAAACTTTTATGATGGGCATTATTTCAAAGGAAGAGTAGTGACAATGACTATTCATTGATTATTTTCATTGAATTGTCCTCATGTGTCTGTAATAAAATTCAGTTTTCTGAGCATTCCTTGTGACAGCCTAGCTTAATTTTACTTACCATCATTTAGCTTAAAAGTGTACAGTATTTTTCTATATAAAGGACAATCTTATCTCCATGTCTGTTCTGCATTACTCATGACCATCCCAGTCCTCACATTCCAGATTATACTGTTTGTTTTTCCTCTTTTCATTCATTGAACTTAGTCTATCTGCCCAAAATTATTTCGACTACCCTTGAACATAGATATTTTCTGCTGTCCACTTTTCTCATCACCACTGATGTTAAAGTGAAAAGTACCTCAGTCATTGGTGGAAATGTTAAGCAAATGGAATGAATTACTCTCAGCAAAACACAAAAGCCATTGGGGCACTACTCTGGAGCTGAGGGGACAAAATTGTTCCGGACTTTTGGGGGCGGGTGGATCTTTTCCACTGATTTTATTTTATCCTTTTAGATGCCTCCTTTGGGACCAAATTGTACTACGGATCCTATCTTTAGCACTTCAGATTACTAGTTGCACTGCATGAGAGACTGATCTTAAACATTTTGCATTTTTAGTTAAACATCATGTTTCCTTTTCCGATCCCAATATTTACTTCCCTTCATTCTCACCTAGATCTCACTTCATACATGAACTGGTCATCTCACTAGTTGCTGACTGTGTTATCTTCAGGTTATTGAAGTTGGAGTATTTATATTGATCACTAGGAATAGCAAAGAGCTCATCCATCATTTGGCATAAGCCACCTTTCCTGACACAAAGTGTAGCAACTTTCCCTGGTGCCTCTTGCTTCTGAATCATGTAATTGCTGGTGATTTTGTGAGGAGCAGAGAGGGCACTTGGGCTGCTCAGGCCCCTGGCTGTGTTGAGAGAGGCCAGAGCAGAAATCACCACTGGATCTGTAAACAGACTTGTAAACCTGACACATTTTATGAGGACATCATTAGGAGACAATAGATCCAGGAACTTGCTGTCATTTTTACAAAAGTCAGGATTTGAGTGAAATGGGAGTTTAAAATGGAAATTTTACTTTTCTTATTTTTTTCTTCCAGTCTTCCTGTCAATTCTGTTTCCAAAAGAGTCCTTAGCATTTGCCTAACCTTTTCTCCAGTTTAGGTACCAGCTCATATTCTCATTGTGTCTTATTTCTGTCCATGCCAGGAAGGCTTTCTAAATCACTGCCCCAGAATCATAACTCCCTCCTTGGTGAAACATTACACGAGCTCTCTTTCTCCCTCACAGAATTGCATTCAGCATATGTAATTACCATATCTAGGAAGCAGTTGGCCTTGCTTTCTGTAGACTTCATTTCATTCCAGTAGCTTCAAACCTGAAGGTAGGTAATTAGTGTGGTGTGTGTCTGTGTCTCCATTTCAGAGCAGAGGTGTATCTTTTCATGGTGACAGGGCCTGGCCCAGGACATTGCTTTCCATCTGGGCTGATGGCCTGTCCCCTCTGTGTGCACTCACATATTTCAGCGCTGTTGAATGCCCATGGAATGCAGCATGCCATTAAATTTTGCAGGCTGCTTTTAAAACTATTATTTATACTATCCATGAAAACTTCAGTTATTTTTATGATGGGCATTATTTCAAAGGAAGAGTAGTGACAATGACTATTCATTGATTATTTTCATTGAATTGTCCTCATGTGTCTATAATAAAATTCAGTTTTCTGAGCATTCCTTGTAACAGCCTAGCTTAATTTTACTTACCATCATTTAGTTTAAAAGTTTACAGTACTTCTGCAGATTGCTTTTATTTACTTTTCTTTAGCTGATGTAAAAGAACAAGCTAACACAGGCTCGATACTCACATTCCAGAGTCTGCATTTAAGCCCCACTTGGTCATCAAACTAGCCATATGGCCTGCACAAGAAATATATATTCTCTTTGTGCCTTGTTTGCTTTTGTTCAAAATGGCAATAATGCCATTGTCTGACTCCTAGGGTGAATGCAGCCAGACGGGCCTTTTTTATGAGAGAGAGAATGATTATCATGCCAGGGACTTCAGCCACTGCACTTGAACTCCAGATGCATGCACTCCCTTTTGTGCATGTGTGACCTTGCATGTTTGTTCACTTTATACATCTGGCTTAGGTGGGATCTGGAGAGTTGAACATGAGTCCTTAGGCTTCACAGGCACGTGTCTTAACCACTAAGCCATCTGTCCAGCCTGCCTTCTTTTTTTTTTTTTAATTTTTTTTTTGTTCATTTTTTAAAATTTATTTATTTGAGAGCGATAGACATAGAGAGAAAGACAGATAGAGGGAGAGAGAGAATGGGCACGCCAGGGCTTCCAGCCATTGCAAACGAACTCCAGATGTGTGCACCCCCTTGTGCATCTGGCTAACGTGGGACCTGGGGAACCGAGCCTCGAACCGGGGTCCTCAGGCTTCACAGGCAAGCGCTTAACCGCTAAGCCATCTCTCCAGCCCCAGCCTGCCTTCTTCTTATAAGAACTCTTCTGATTACATTCAGCCCCTATAGGTAATTCATGATAAATTTCTAGCTCAAGTCCTTAATTTAATCATGTCTGCACACTCACTTTGCCATATGAAGTGTCATCTTTGGAGCCATTATTCTGTCTGTGTCAAGAAGACACCATTAACACAAACCAGGTAGTTTCTTTAATGGACTTAAGACCAAGGCCTCCATCCCACCAACTTGTGGAAGCAGATAAGCAGACAATCCTAAGATGGTCAATTTTTCATTATAATATGTGCACCAGCAAATGTTCAGCGTGATTAGAGTTAGCAGTGTCTTATCTTAGCCTTGGCTTGGCAGGGTCGGCTTCTAGAAAGCAGTAAGCTGCCTAGCTCTGGGCTTTGTCTTTGCAGGTCTGTGGATTCCTCATCAGATTCCTGACTGTCTCAGTAACTCATCATCCTATTGCCTTTTATAGTGAGCATTACAGTTTTAGACAAACATGACATGATTTTTAGCATGCATCTGTCTGTTCCGAACATGTCAACTTTATGTTATCCTAGTTCAGCATCATCATAAAACTTCAGCACTTTTTTTCCAGATAACTTCAAAAACTGGTGGAAAGCAGAAAGTAGGGAGGAAGCACCTCAGAAACTTTCTTAGGCTCCATTCTGCCTTGCATCTACCCTCCTGGCTAAAGCTGAGTGGAACTCAGGATACAAGGGTGAACCTGGAGGCCAGAGATATGATGTGATCTGAACCAGAGATTAGGCAATGGGGCTGGGAACTCTAGCCAGCTAGGCAAAAGTTCCCCAGCTAGAAAAGTGAGAGATGCACAGAAGAGACAAACAGGACAGAAGAGGGGTTAAGCAAGGGGGAACAAATCTTGCACTTTTAACATTCTAGCTCCTGCATCATTTTTACATGTCTCCAAGGGGCCAGGGAAGGATCTAAAAAGAGCTGGCCTGATATTTCCTACACTGTTATATGGCTATAAAAGTTTCTATCACCCCATAATTTGAATCTTTGTCACTCACACTGGATCATTTATCCCTTTTTAAAATTAAAACTTAGGCCAGGCAAGGTGGTTCATGTCTGTAAACCCCAATACTTGGGACATGAATGCAGGAGGATCAGGATTTCCAGGCCAGTTTGAGCTACATGATATTGTCTTAACAGAAAATAAAAATAAAATTTGGCATAATACAAGTGTCAGCCACTAATTTAAATTTCCTATTAAAATGTTACTTATTAGCAAGGGGAGATGATAGAGAGAGATGAATGACAATGAGAATGAATATGAGGCCAGGACCTCTTGCCACTGCAAGCAAATTCCAGATACACAGACCACTTTGTGCATCTGGCTTTAATGGGTACTGGTAAATTAAACTCGGGCTGTCAGGCTTTGCCTTTAATTACTGAGCCATCTCTCCGGCAATTTTTTGTTTCATTTTCGAGGCAGGGTCTCACTCTAGCCAGGCTGACCTGGATCTCAATCTGTAGCCTCAGACTGGCCAGGAATTCATAAGATCCTCCTACCTCCACCTTCCAAGTGTTGGGGATTACAGGCATGACCAGTCTTAAATTTCTTTTTATAATGATAATGATCATATTAAAGTATGATCTCAAAAATATATATTGATTTGTAAGACATGCCAAGGCTTCTTCTGGACACAGAGAACATGGCAGTTAATGAAGCATGGGAGGTGTCTTAAGAGAGCTTTGATCCTAGCGGGGCATGACAGACAATACACAGAAGTACAAAACAATTAGGGAAGAAAAATTGCATAAGGACAGTGCTGTGGTTTGAATCAGAAATATCTTGCATAAGCTCACGTTTTGGTGCTCAGTCTCCCTAGCTGTGGCCTCACTGTGAAGGCTGTGGCAGTGGGGTCTGGCTGGCAGAAGTAGGCCACTGGGCTGGCCTTTGAAGGTTAGACCCACTTCTATGTCTGTACATCTGAGGAGATGGACCACCAATTCCTGCATCAGGCCTTCCCCACCATGCTTGAATTGAGTGGGGATGGGTAATCATTGTAGGGTGCTAAACTTGGCAATGATGTGACCCGACCTATTTTCCTAGGGTTAGCGTGGCCTCTGTGTTAAGAACAGAAGACTGAGAAGAGTCAAGGGCAGAAGCTAGGGAGCTGCGTCAAGAAGGCGGCAGGGCGGTGCTGGCGCAGGTCAGAGGGATGGCAGACTGCTGGCCAGGTGGCACGGGCTTCTGGGTTCACGTTCAAGTAGAGCCAGATGTGGATGCACTAGGGGTCTAGAGTTGGGAGTAGGAGTGTGGAATCACAGTGACCTCCGGGGGTCTGACACAATGCCTGGAAATGGCATTGACTAAGGTGGAAATGATGGCAGGAGAACAGGTTTGGGGAACCCCTGAGCACTTCATTTTTGGGACATTGAGTTTGACATACTCATTAGGTAGGCATGCCAAATAGGGTCCTGGATATATGAGTCTAGAATTCAGAATCCTGACTGGGATTGTAAATTTATACACTACACACACCAGAAAGCTATCAACTCTGGCTTCTATTGTAGTATTGTGATATCTCAAGAAACCATCACTACTAGACTTGGCACTGCCTTTTGTAGCACCTCCCAACCTTGGCCTGAGTAACAGATATCCTACAAACTCCTGTTGTTGAGCTGGGAACATAGCCCTGTGGTAGAAGAGCTTGGCCCTAGCTGCATGAGTGACCCTAGACTCTATCCCTGGCATTATAAGGGGAGTTCTTGACCCCTGGGGTCAGGGTTACTTTCCACACTGTGGTCCAAGTCCTTCAGCTCACCTCTTCTCAGATCAATGCTTGGATTTCCTTGCCCAACCTAGCCTCAAACTTTGAAAAATCAGTACCAAAATGCTCCAGAAATAAGATTGAGGTGGGCTGTGTGGTGAACTGCAGAGAACATGCCTTACCTAAAGTGGGCAGCACTGTGCCCCTCCCTCTAAGACATGGTGGGGCACTCCTTGACAGCCAGCAGTTCTAAAAGTTAAACCAGAAAGTTTCTTTCTCCATTAGTTCCCACTCTCTCCATCTTTAAACATCAGTAGCTAATCCAAACATTTTTAAGCCCCTGTGGATCAAGGAAAATATATCAGGGGCCCAAATGCATTCCACAGACATCAAGCCTTTGACCACTGAAGACCCTGTTGACAAGGCAGGACAGCTGGACTTGGAAGTGGGTTGCTGGCCAGCACTTCTTGGGTTTTCCACCTTGGCATTCCCTAATGCAGAATGAGAGTGTGAACCACCTCAGTCTAGGAAGGTTGCTGGGGGACAATGAACTTGAGGTCTGGCACCCCAAATTCCTGTTTCTTCAAAAAAAAAATGAGACACCTAGCCCAGTCCTCACAGGAGCACACTTGGTGTCCTGCTCTCTCCCCTCCAGGTTTTAAATCTCACTTCAAAAGCAGAATGACTATTGATTTTATCTCAGAGGTGAGACAGGTAGGTGCTGTTGAATCAGCACCTCTCTGCTAAATGCCAGATGGCAGGTAAGATTGCAAAATTGTGACTAAGTTACAATTGGAGGGAGAAAGCAAGTCTCAGGGTAGCTAGACAGAATTATATTTTCCCAACAATTATATATTGAATATCTGCTAGTTTCCAGTTATTTCACTGCGTGCTGTGTGCACAGGAAAAAAAAAAAAAAAAGATGAAATGCAGCCTACCCCTCAGAGATTCACAGCCTCATACAGGAGACAGACATGACCAAGAACAAATTACAGCAGTGTGAAAAAGCGGTAAGATAGCGAAGATACAAAGCAAGGAAGGGGAGGGGGGGTAGGGGGGTTCAGGAACTAGGGGTTTAGCTCATTGGTAGAGTGTGTGCTCAGAATGCATGAGGACCTACCTGGATTTGATCCTCAACCAAAAGAACAAAAAGAAGGGAAAAGAAAAGGACTTAGGGGTGGTGACAGCTGAGTAAAGATTTGAAAATGAAGATGTGTCTACCATAAGAAAGAATATTCTGGAAACTTGAAGGAGTTGAGGAACTCTGTAGTCATTACAGGGGCTTGAAGTGTGAGAGTAAGTTCAAAACCAGCAGGGGAGGGACACAAAGAGGAAAGTTCCAGGAACTGAGTTCCAGAGGAGGAAAAGAAGCCTAACCTTTCCTACTTGTAATCCCAGCATTTAGGAGGCAGACTTAGAAGGATCAGGGGCTTAAGACCAGCCTTGGCTACATAGCAAGTTCAAGACTAGCATAGGTAACATGAGACTCTGCCTAAAAAAAAAAAAAAATCACCAACAGCAAAAGGCACCAGATCCACATCACAAAGCCACCAGGCTACCGAGGTAAGAGAATCCAAGATTCCCACGTTTGGTGCTAATGTTCTTGCCAATATATCCTTTCAATCTCGAATTACATAATTTAAATAAGCCTGAAGTCAATTGCAGAACTATTTATAGATGCCGAGTGCCTAAGTAAGAAGCACAGCCTGGGGTTGGACGTCCAGTGCCGCTTTGTAAGAAATGGCCCTGTGAACCAGCACACTGGATTGTTCTATTGTTAACAATGAGGAGGGAACTTCCTGGGTTTTTTTTCCTTCATTTTTATTTAGTGGTTTCTAAACTGAAAAGGAAACACTGAATGGTGATTAATTTCATATCTGTTGGCTAAAGTATTTTCTTTCCCCACACCCGTTTTCCCCTTTTCCTACCATCATCGTAAATGAGGTTTACTTATTTACACTCATTTCTGAGTGTGGGACTTCCCCTTCTTTCAGTTGTTAAGTTTGATGCCTAAGAGAAAGTGCTGGGGTGAGAATGTTGTGTAGAGGGCCAAGGTGGCCAGGGTAACCACCCTTACTGCTTGAGGACAAACATTCCTAGACCATGGAGGGAGAGTCCACTTCCCACAAAGGAGGATGTACTGAAACTCTAGGAAGTAGCTTAAATTCCCTGGTCACTTATGGCCCTCTGTAGAATGTTAAGGCTTGCTGCTTCATTTATTTATTTATTTATTTATTTATTTATTTATTTATTTATTTAAGCATCTGGCTAAGGGCACTAAGGCTGTTTGGATTAGCGCCACCTATCGGCAGATACTGGAATATTGTGCAGAAGCTAAAGCAGGGTGTGGACTAAGAAGTGCTGGGATAGATTAGACAGTGTACCCTGGGTGAGGGATAGCGAAGCGATGTACACAGCATTTATTAGCACTGTCTTTATGGAGATTACATATTCTGACTGATAATCAAGAATCTGGGGCTTTCATTCTAATTCTGCCCTTCAGAGCAGTGTACCACCAGCAAGTTAGCTTCTCTTGGCCTTGGCTTCCTGGCCCTGTAGAAAGGTGTGAAGCTTTCAGATTCAGGTCTAGGATCTCAAGCCGTGGTACCTGTGTGTACACTGTTCATGAGATAAGTATTGAATGTTTGTCTGGACCTGTAGGTTTTTCTCAGTCAGGCACTATGCTAGTCTCCAGACCCCTTCTTCAAGTTCCAACACACTGGCTTGTCAGATTACCCAGTTTCTAGAAGATGCTCCATATGTCACCATCAGGGTATCCCTTCTTTATTAAGTAATATCTACATGTAATGTCCATTACCTTTCCCTCCTTTTGCTTAATGTTTTTTTTATTTATTATTATTATTATCATTATTATTTTGTTTTTCAAGGCAGGGTCTCGCTCTAGCTCAGGATGACCTGGAATTCACTATGTAGTCTCAGGGTGGCCTCAAACTCACAGCGATCTTCCTACCTCTGCCTTCCAAGTGCTGGATTAAAGGCGGGCACCACCACACCCAGCTTATTTTTAATTTTTATTTATGTATTTGAAAGGGAAAGAAAGAGATATACACAGACAGAGAAAGAGGATGGGTATGCCAGGGCCTTCAGTCACTGCAAATGAACTCCACCTGCATGTGTCACCTTGTGCATCTGGCTTACATGGGTCCTGAGGTTACAGAAGGCTGGGTCCCTTGTGTTTCCAGGCAAGTGTGTTAACTGCTAAGCCATCCCTCCAGCTCCTTAATGTTAGTTTTAGATGTGGAGTCTAATAGCATTTCTTTTATGGAATTTTTGTTACTTCACTACTTATTACAATTGACTATGTATTTATCACACTGTCCCTAGTTAGTTTGTAAGTTCATGGTGGTTGAACCTTTGCTATTTATGTGTTTTTCCTTGTATAATCAGGCTAACAAAATACAGTAAACATTCCTTTAAGAAGGAAAACAAAAAGCAAGGAACAGTGATAGGAATACAGAGGAAAGCAGACTTATTTAGGGCAACACAACCTTAGTACCTGTTAAATTTAGGCAAAATAAATAACAGATAGTTAGTATAGGTAAGTAAGAACAGGCAATTATCTTCAAAGAGCTATGACGTGCCATTAATAATAATCATTATTATTAATGATGTGCACTAATTTCATGCACTATCACATTTTTGCCATATGTCCTCCATTCTTAGAAAAACTGCAGTTTACTATCTCTTTATACTAGCACTGGTGCTCTGAGGATTTAAGGAACTTGCCCAAAGCCACACAGCTGGTGAGTGGACACCTGGCTTCAGAACCTCAGCAACTTCCAGGATTGGCAATGCCTTGCTTGGGGGAGCATGTGACAAGGACAGGCAGGTCTCTGAGCAGGCTTTCTGCCTTCTCATTTCCAGTCCTTTGTTTGTTTCTGCTCTTCGGGCCCTTGGTGAGTTCGCCCCTTCCCCAGGTCTCAGCTGCAGCATGCCTCCTGTGCTTCAAGCCCATCTGAGCCTTCTCCCTGAAGCCTTCCCTGCCTTCATTGTCCAGATACTGTAGGCATGCATATAAGAGCATCATGAACACATTAATGCCAAGGTCATCTCTTCTCCCATTAGGGTAACTCTATGATGAAGTAAGTAAGAAAACATAATGAAAAATGATCAGAGAATTCTACTCCATTTAACAGATCTCCCTGAAGTGCTTGGTAAGGTCCTGGTAACGCAGAGAAAGATTCCCATGTAGAAATGCTTTCTCTTGTTTTATAGGACTGTTGTGACACCCAGAATGAAGTCATTGGGGTTGATGTTACACAGAGAATTACTTTTTGTCTTAGGATTTCCAGAGTTTTCTTGTCTTGTTCCTAGCACTTATCTACATAGCTCAGGGGGGTCAGAAGAGACAGACACTGACATGGGATGGACAGAATCCCAGAGGGAACTTACTTTGCTGGAGTTGCTATCCAGAATAGGCCTCTAGGTATATTCTTGTTTCATACCTCCATGTTTCCTTTTAATCAAGGTCACACCATTATTGGCTTAGTTTTTGTTCACTGATCTCATTAGTAAGTTGGTGAGTCCAATGTGTGATTATATACACCTTTTACAGTAGCCAATTACACTAGAATCTAAAATAAATAAGGCACAGCCAAGGCTGAATCCTGGCCCCAATGACCTAAAGACATGGCTCAGTCTGTTCAAGATTCTGTAACAGAATACCACACACAACCTAGGTAATGTATAAACATCAGGCATTGGTTCAAGACCAAGGCACTGGCAGATTTGGTGCCTGGGTGAAAGCTTCATAGATGCCTGTCTTCTCACTCCAGCCTCATACGGTGAAAGAGATAAAGAAGCTCTTTCTTTGTTTGCAGGGCTGGAGAGATGGCTTACAGGTTCAGGCACTTGCCTACAAAGCCAAAGGACCCAGGTTCAATTCCCTAGGACTCACGTAAGCCAGATGCACAAGGGGCATATGCATCTGGAGTTGGTTTGCAGTGGCTGGAGGCCCTGGCATGCCCATTATCTATCTCTCTCTCTCTCTCTCTCTCTCTCTCTCTCTCTCTCTCTCTCTCTCTCTAAAAGAAATAAATTTAAACAAACAGGGCTTTAATAAAGGGACTAATCTCATTCATGAGGGTTCCACCCCCATGACCTGATCATATCCCAGTACTGTCACCAAAGGGGTTAGGATTTCAACAGAGGACTTTGGAGGGGGGAGCTCAAATGGTCCATAGCAGTGAACTGTCATATGTCATGATGAAGTGTTATTCCTAATGCTGTAGAAGGTAAGATCTGTCATGCCTAAGAGTGTCACACACATTTCACGGAAGTGGTGATATCATTGCTGGATTTGACAAAGATAAATGATCTTTTATCAACCTAAGAATGAAAGGTTACTCCAGGGGGTTCAGAGAAGAGAAATCAGCTGAGCATAACTGGAGCATGGGGAGTGGAGATGTGTGGTGCAGCCAGAACCGCATATTTTGGATTTTCTGTTTGAAATATTGCTGATATTTCTATAATACCACAGGTAGCTGAAGAAATGAAAATCAGCTTTTCCTCCCTCCTGAAGATGAAGGCATGCTGTGGCCTCGCCTTCCATCTTGCTTCATCATTTATGATTTTTATTGCCCAGCATCCTCCACCTAAGCAAGGGACCTTTTGCCTCATGAATTCATGTCTCCCTAACCTGCCCAGGCCAGACTACTGAAGGCAACAGGTATCTACTGCACAGCCAACCCCCTCTGGTGATTGGAATTGGCTAGCTATCAGTGGTCAGTGTGCAGTGGTTTTAAGGGAGGACATTGTTTTTCTAGGGACAGCATTATTGTGTGGGTCCTTGTGCCCCCTGGCTTACTCAGAACCCTGCACAGAACACTCTTTGGTGGTTGGAACTAACCAGGGCCAGAGCTGGTTTTCCACTTACTAGCCCCTGGGCTATAGAAGGAAACAATAACAACAAAGGCCTACTGTGCCCAGTGGTACATCGAAAGATCTGACCTTCTCATTGCTAGTCTTGACCCTCATCATATCTCCTCCTGCTCCACTGGGACCTGAGCACTACACTGTTCTATTGTTTCCTCTGCTAGCTTCCCCTTCCCATAGCTTTGCTTTCCAACTAAAAACAAAAGAAAGCAAAGCAAGAGTCAAACAAACCAAACATCTCTGTTCTTTATTCTTGGGGTGGTAGGTGTGCACTGCTTTTCAGGGGGGGGGAGCATTGTTTTTGTAGGGAAAGCATTATTGTGTGGGACCCATGTGCCCCTGACTTACTCAGGCACTGGTGCCTACAAGGGCCGTCCCCCAAGTCTATGAGAACAGAATGCAGAGGCCAGTATCTAGCAGTGGGGTGAGTGGGGTCTAGAGGATGTCAGAAGTTTGGAAACTTCACTCTGCATCATAGTGAATCTCAGTCTTTGGATCTGACATTGTTGTAAGTAATGGAGGAGACAGCTGAAGAGTGAGACAAGAGGTGAAGAGCAATGGCTCTAGGAGCTGGGAGAGAAAGCAGATAACAGTTCTGGTGGCTGGAGGTGACATCAGGAAGAAAGGACACTTGCTATTGGCCTTAGACTGGCCTCCAGGTCTGGTCCTCACATGAGGCTAGCCTTCAGGCACGTCCATATCAGTAAGACTTTCTGCTCTGCCTCAGCTCTCAAAGTGAGTCCAGGTCAGTCTGCCCACATGGGCCTCATAATGACTTTCCTGCCCCAAGTCCCTCCCACTGAGTCTGCTTTTTGGACCACCATCAGATGTTTTTGCCAGAAAGATGGTTCAGATTTTGTTAGTATTATACCCACAGATCTTAGAACCTGATACTTCAGGCCTCAAGCCATCTGCCTAGCCTTATCTGTGCTCTGGTTTTTCCTATACATTCCTATCATATAGATTTTCACAGACCAGTCCTCAGAAGACCCAAATGGGGAGCTTGTTAAACAAAGAATACTTAGGCTCCACTTTGAGGGACACTGGTGCAGTCAGCTTCACATTACTGTCAGAAAGCACCTGACCAAAATAGCTTGTGGGATGAAAGGGTTTATTTTAGCTTACAGACTTCAGAGGAAGCACCATGATGGCACAGGAAAACAAATTATGAGCAGAGGCTAGACATTACCCCCTCACCAATATCAAATGGACAGCAATAATAGGAGAGCATGTCAAACACTGCAAGGGGAAGCTGGCTATAACACCCATAAGCCCACCCCCAACAACATACCTCCAGAAGGCTCCAGTTCCCAAACTGCCATCAGCTAGAGACGAAGCATTAAAAACACATGAGTTTATGGGGGACACCTGAATCAAGCCAACACAAACACAATACAGTAAATTGGGAGCTGGGAGCTGAGTGTTTTGTGCTTTAAACCCTTGACACAAAAGTGCACATGAGTCATTATTGGAATACAAGGCCTTTGCCATACAGGTCCTGATGTGTCTCAGCTCTCTTCTCTAGGGTTTAGTTGTTACTTCTTTGAGGTGCATTTTATTTATCCATGTCTATTTGGTATATAACAGTCACTTCAGTGTGAAAGATATTCTATAATCACATAGTCAAATAAAAATATGGAGGCATTGCATTTACTTTTGTGATATTTTCAATCTAGGGTGAAGAAATAGGAAAAACATCTCTGCAATAGCAATGAAATGAATTTCAATAACTGATTCCAGATTTTTAAAATTTAGAAATCTGAATTGAAGCAAATATCACTTTTAGCTGTAAAATCAACAATAAGAATGATCTTTCCTTCTACTTTCTTGCCTGTGAAGAAAACATAAGACTTCTCAATAGCAATGCCAAGGCTTTACTGACAACCTTATTTAACATTAAGTATGTGATTTTATTATTCATATGCAATGATTTCGTCTATTATGCTTGCTTTCACTTACCACCAGAGACTCCAGTTAGCTCAGACTGCTGTGAACAGCTCTAGTGGCATTCTCTGAGATGAAAGAAGCTTGCCAGGATCAGTCCCAGACAGTTTTTACAACACTTTTATTGATGATTTCTCTTTTAAACATCCTTTCATCTATATTGAAAAAAATGAAATTATATATCCATTATCGAAATTAGATAGGTTATTGGATCAGAGGTGCTTTCTTTCTAATCCTTAAATGACCACAGGCTTTCTTTTGATAATTCTGTAAGGAAATTAACATTTCTTTTTATCCTGAAATGTTGCAGGCAGATTAAACTACTTACATTTTGCTCATGTAAGGAGTGCCTCTCTTGGGGAGCCAGAGGATGCTGGCAGAGGTTTCTGACTCAGAAGTGTGCAGAAGACAGGAAATGTGCAAGACTTGCACTATGAGTCATTGAAGAACATACAGACACCTATAATCACAAGATTTTACCTTTCTACAAGGTCTTAATACACTCCCATTTGTTCAGTAATATACACATGTGACCTAAACTTCTTTATAATTTATTAAATAATTTGTAATCAGTTGTAAATGATGAGGGAAGATGACAAAATTAAATACAAATGCTAAAGTACATAGGCAGTTGGTATGATTTTACCAAGTAGGATTTTTTTTTTTTTTTCGAGATATGGTCTCGTTCTAGCCCAGGATGACCTAGAATTCACTCTGTAGTTTCAGAGTGGCTTGAACTCAGGGTAATCTTCCTACCTCTGCCTCCCAAGAGCTGGGATTAAAAGCATGCACCACCATGGCCTGCTATAATGCTTCTTCAAGGGATTGTGATTTCAAATAAAACCCATTCCTCTAGAAAATCATTTTTGAAGATTAGGAGGGGATCAGATGCATATGCAGCATCTATCATGAGTACTGAATAAATGCTCAGTAGTAGTTTTAAGGAAACCTTGTCTATGGAACACATGAAGGATTTCAGGGAGAATGGAGTAAATCCAGACATATTAATAATGTTCAGATCAACAGAGATTTCACCCTCACCCAGCATAATATTCTAGTATTCAAATGAACTGTGTTGATACATGTTAACTGTGAATACTTATTTTCAATGGTGAAAGTGAAGCCAAATTTGCAACTACTAAGGTATTCATCACAGAAATGCAACCCAATTATATGCATCTAGACAATATAGTCAAGACAGTATAAGCCTTGACACATTAAACTGGTTTCAACTTATCAAAATCAAGGTGGCAGGGTGAATGTATTTAATCAAACAATTAAAAGCCTACCACGTTTTGAAAATGCTTTAAATTTTATATTCATCTCCAGAGCTTTACATACTGTGAAATACAATAGTAAACCAAACACAACAGTAAGAGGAAGGCCAGGAGTGTGGAAAGAAACCAGCCCTTAGGTTAGGGCTCTGCCAAGACAGAGAGGTAAAAAATGGACCCTCCTCCAGCTTCTAAAACCACATCATGGGATTTTACTTGGAAATGGAAATGATGGCTTAGAAGATGTAATTAGTGAAGCTGAATTCACACAGAATTATGGAAACCCTAAACCCAAGATAATTGGTGTCCTTCCAAGAAAAGGAAAAAGATAGCAACCAGTATAGAAGGTTGCACAGAGATGAAGGGAGAGATTGGAAAGATGCTTTCAAATAAGGATTAACTAGAGAGTCTCACAAAAGATGGTGGGAGTCACGTCTCCAGAGCTAATATGGAATGCAGTCAGGGACCCACAATCCTTTCATTTTTCCGCTCTTGTCTTCTTCCCTGTGACTTTCCCCCTTGCTGCCTAGAGATGACAGTCCTACCTCTAGCTTCAAATGTTCCTTCAGCAAGAAGAAATGCCAAAATCTGGGTGTTCAACTCCCTTAGATAAATTGAAGTAATATCTACATATAACCAATACACATCCTACTGTATACTTGCACTTGTCTCCAGATGATTTATAATATTTAACACAAGTAAATCATTATAATGCTAAAGTATTTGTGGAGCAGTGCCACGGACAGAATGTCTGTATATAATTAACAAAGTCACATGTTTTTTAAAATGTATTTTTGATCTGTAATTAGTTGAATCCATGGGCATGGAATCCACAAATATGGAAGCCCAATTATATAGTATTTGTTACCATAGAGGCTAAATGTTGCAGTTAATCCTCTTCTTCTGGATGGAGACTGCTATGAAGACCAGAAGTGTGTCTAACATGTTCATCATGACAGCCTCAGTACCTTTAACAGATCATTGCTGGAGAAAGAATGGATAAGACAACTAACTGCTAATGCTGAAATAAAGCATGTTCAAAATGACAGAGAGTTTTCACTTCTTAATTAAGATTTGCACATATCTGAAGCAAATCCTGAAACAGAGGACGGGCCACTACTTTAAGGGTAAAAAAGGTAAAAGGACAAGAAGTAGTTTCTTCAAAACGTTTTTATTGACGACTTCCATAATTACAGACAATAAACCATGATAATTCCCTCCCATTCCTGCTTTTCCCTTCACAAATCTGCACTCCATCATATCCCCTCCCTCTTCCATTAGTCTCTCTTTTATTTTGATGTCATCGTCTATTCCTCCTACTATGATGGTCTTATGAAGGTAGTGCTAGGCACTGAACAGTCATAGATATTGAGGCCAATTTCTATCTGAATGATTGCATTCTAAGCAGCCCTACCCTTTCTTTGCCTCTTACATTCTTTCTGGCACCTCTTCCACAGTGGAACCTGAGCCTTGGAAGATATGATAGAGATATTTCAGTGCAGAATTCTCCTCTGTCACTTCTCAGCACTATGGTGCTTTGGGTCCAGTGGTCACCACCATCTGAAAAGAGAAGCTTCTCTAGGCAAAAGTAAGAGTAGCATTAATATATGGGTATGGACATTAAGAGAAGGGCTTACAGTGCAGTTTAGTGAGTACAATATATGCATTTAGCCAGACAAGACCATACTGGAGTCTATGACCTCCCCACCATAGGCTTTTGATTAGGTTTTCAGTAACAGGTATGTGTTTCCTCCTATGGAGCAGGCCTCCAGTCCAATTAGAGAGTGGTTGGTACAAGAAGTATAAGTTTAAGCAGTAAAATGAGTGATTTCAGGAAATTAGGGGCCTTGAACTATGATTGCTCCCAGCAATAACTCCCTTGTTCACTCATGCTCAGCACTGACTTAACTGGGGACTGATGGTGAGAATCTGTCAGTTATCCGAGACAAACTGCGCATACCATTTCTATACAAAGGGTCAATCTTCCTGTACAATCACCACTTCACTTGTCCTCCTTCCAAAGTTCACCTGAGCGTGTCTGCTTTTCAGAGCCCAGTGTACTTTTAGCCTCCTCTTTGCAATTTTGCATGAATCAGACAGGCTTGCGTAAAGGACAAACTTTAGCCAGGGAATGTTAGCTGGACAGATGTCATTCTGAACAACTGTGTGCAACCGTCCCAACAAGACAGCTTGCGGGTCACAGAGTGGTGAGGCCACTGGAGGAGGCATTGAGAGATGAGCAATGAAGAGTTTAGGAAGCATAGCCCAGGATCCCCCAGGGAAGGCACCGGAGATGGACATGAGCAGCATATGGGGGAGGGGCAGTAGTGGTCCCTAGCAGTGTGTAGGCTTTTGAACAGGAGAGACCTGCTTATGTGTTTTCCTTTACCTGTTCATTGTCAAAGGGGCTCAGCTTCAGACAGAGGTGCCACCCAGCAGGATGAGCAAGCTCCCCACAGACCAACTCAGCCCATTCTGGCAGAGAAAGGCGGGCTTGTGAGGCAGCTGTGCAGTGTGCTCGCTACATGCTGCTTGTCTTGCCTTTCCCTCCTTCCATTCTAAAACTCTGGATAAGGAAAGGAATAGTCAGGGAAGAAGGGGACAGTGTGCATATCACACTGAGCAACCTTTCTTCCAACCTCCCTGGCTATACAAAAAAAAAAAAAAAAAAAAATCCTGAGTAATCTTCAGAAAAAACAAATAGCTTGGATGCCATTTTCCTTTCTCTTCTTTCCTTTTGTCTTTTCACTTTCTGTGTTCTGTAGACTGTGTAACAGAGACTAGGACAAATGAGCAATTAGTTGGAACAGATCTTGCAGACCGCTAAGATAGCAAGCCGGGTAATTAAAGTTCAGGAAGGATCTTTTATACAATGGAACAAATAGGCATGGTTTGTCCCCACTCCTACTTTCTATATGTTCTTTTTTTTCTGCAGGCAACTGTGGGGAATTTGACTGATTCACTAACATTATTTCTTTTATTTTGCAAGCTATAGTTAGCTTAGTTCTCTACTTTGGTATGTCTTGGGTAAAGACAGACTCTCTAAATGCAACTTGTGTTATTAAAACTTATTTTCTAGAAACAGAATCTGTATAATGCCATTAAATGTAATCAGAAGTTACCAAGCCTCTTACAGGAATGTTCTTCCAAATGTAACGGAATTCAATTTACTTTTCCTCTGGTATTTAAGTTCCTGACAACCATAGCAGACGTCTCTCAGACAGAGCCATTCAGCTGATAACAAGTACCTGTTTCATGCCTCTGTGTGTGTGTGTGTGTGTGTGTGTGTGTGTGTGTTTCTTAACATCTTGGAATGATGTCACAGTGAGCTGTAACTATTGGATTATAAGCAGTGCCAGGCACAGGGAGGTACCATGATATCATGAACTTGACGTTAATGGCACAGTGTGTATCATAGGTATGGGGTGAGTGAATGGGAGACATAGACCTGCCTTCATCAGGATCAGCCCCATCATTCCTCTGTTGTTCTTGTTACTAGCCTGGCGATGACCCAGTTGCCTTCTTTTCTAACTTCTATCATATGATTGGTAGTACCACTATGTAGGATGGCTGACTGTATAATTTATCATCCAAACAACCTCTTGACACTAAAAGAGATGCTGAGGAAATAGGAAGAAACCAAGACTGTTTGGACAAGCCAGAACAGATGTGCCTACTATTATAGCCTAAGGCCAGAAGACCAAACAATTCCTATGGAATTTAAGGTTTTCTATAGTCGGACCTACACTACATTTCTTAGCACTGTACTCAATAACTGACATCACATTTTGCTCTAATTTGCTCATTCTTCTTGGTGTGTTTTATGTATATCTTTTGCTTGGGAACCTGGCAGCCTTTCCCTGCTTACCTAACTTCTGATTTTTTCCAGGGCTTGGTCCAATCCCTTTGCTTCCATAAAATCTTCTAAGTCAATTTCATTCACTTGCTTTCTGTATGACTAATGGGATGTGAATGGAACAATGAGGTGCTCAAACTTCTTCATTGTAGTGAGGATAGTCTTTGATCAACCCCTACAAATATTTATGTTCCCAGAGCATAAGACCTACAAAATTACACAGAAGGAACACATTACTGTAAGCAAAACTTTCAAAACAGAAATCATAACTCTATTTTACTGACAAGTGTGTGAACTTATACAGCCTCTACAAAAGGAAATCTGACATTCTCTGCAGAAGTAAAAATACATTTTCATTGCCTTCTATGTGCACTAACATAAAATAATATATTATGTATGAGGTTATTGGTGTGTCACTACTATGATCTCAAAAGGTGGGAAACACCAGGGTCCCAGATATAGGGAACTAATTGGGTATACTGTGATACAGAAAACAATGGGTATAACAAAGGAGATAGGATGAACTCTGTATGTGAATATGGACCACTTTATAGGATAGAAAGAAGGGATAAAGGCTGAGAATGTGCTGAAATCTATATGCTAGAAAGGACAAACGTGTGGAAACATGGATATTGTATGTTATGCTTTGTGTAAGAAAGGATAGACAAAGAATATTTATGCAATGTGTGTTTATATATACACATCTAGCATTTGTCTTATTTGTGCATAAAAAGACTGTGCTGGGTCAAAACATAAAATTTGCAAGTATTAGATAAATTCTGTAGATTTACATATATTATTGTGGCTATAATTAATATCCCTGCATTGTGCATTTGAAATTTACTAAGACAGTGGATCTTAAGTGCCCTTGCTGCCCATCCATACACAAAGAGTAACTATGTGGTGATACAAGATGGATGTTAGTTGGTTTGATTGTGGTAATCATTTCACAATGTCAGTGGATACCAAATTACCACACTGTGGAACATACATAATATTATTTGTTAATTATACCTCAGTAAAGCCAGGAGTAAAGCCGATAAGCAATGCAAGTATAAATAGAAACTAATGAAAAATGATTATTTGCAGAAGATAGGAGTATAAGTAAGACTTTTCTGTGTATGTTCTTTTATTTCTGTCTAATTTGGAATTTGAATTATGAAAATTCATTTTCTACATAAAAATAACATAAAATATTACAGTCTTTTATGCCATTCTTTCACCCATGAAACAGAACAGTGTGATTAATCTTGCATTTCCTCATTGGAAATGTTTCCACGCTTGAGTCTGTAGAGCTGGGTGCCCATTTGAGGAGGAACGCTGGAGCTGTGCTCAGGGTGCTTCTTGGGGCACTGAGTGAAAGCATGTAGGAATAGGGGAGAAGCTTGGCAGGGGCAGTTCCAGGGCCTCCATCTCCCTACCCTGGATAGGAGTCCTCAATGGATAGGAGTCCTTACTGAAGGAAGACATTGGACAGCATGCTATCCTGTGGTTCTCCCATTGTCCCTGGTCTTTTGCTTGAATTTCCAGCCTAATTGTGGACACCATTCTTGCTGTACTTGGACATGCATTTCTCCTCACAGAATATGGCAAGGATGTTTTGTGCACTTCATCACACTTTATTTCCCCCTGATAAATTTAACTTATAGTGAATGCTATATTGTCTATATTGTTAATAAGCCACTTTGCACTTGCTTTCTTCTCAATACACTGTCCCTTGCAGGATATTGTGGTTTATGTAGGAAGTATCCCTTAAAGTGTGGTAAAGGTGGGGCTCCCAGCTGGTGGGTCCTGTCACTGAGAGGCGATTAGATCCTGAGGACCAAAAGGTAAATGTGTTGGTTGTAAGAAGTCTAGGTCGCTGGGGGTGTCTTATTGAAGGACATTGGTTACCCTGGACCCTTGTTCTCTTCTCTTCTCTTCTCTTCTCTTCTCTTCTCTTCTCTTCTCTTCTCTTCTCTTCTCTTCTCTTCTCTTCTCTGTCTACCCTCCTCCTCTCTCTTTTCTCTCTGTCTCTCTCCTCTGACTGCTCTACCCTGAGATTCTCTGTGCCACTACACCCACTCCATCATGTTTCTACCCCAGCACTGTCCCACAGAAAGAGGCCAAGCAACTGTGGGCTGAAACCTTTGTCTTGCATCTTTATAAAATCTTTTGTTCTTAACTAGAGCTACAGTTGGCTTATTCACTTTGAACCACGAAACTATTTGGCAGGAGAGCCCAAGCAAGATGAAGGCTAGGGGCAGATGATGGACTGTCTTTCTCTCTGGTCTTTGCTATTTCACAGCAAAGTTCGTACAGCCCTGATTCCCTTCATTCTTCATGACTCTTGAAGCACCACTGACTCAGAATCGAGCCTTCTGGGCTCCAAGTTGCCTCCTGACTGTTATGCAAGGTATTCTTGGTCTTCTGCCAGGCCTTCTTTCTGTCTGATTACTGACTAGATTTGGAACCTCGTGCCCAACAAAACAGCCCAAATTTCCCTTGCTCTGCTGAACCTGGACTGACCAAACTTCCTCAAGCTCTGGTTTTCTTATTTACTTTTCCCTCCTTCTTGTAAGGCAGGGCCTCCTTGAAGCTGAGGCAGCTGTGAATGAAGGAATGTAGCTCTGTACATTCTGACATTATGGACAAGCATGAGGGCCTCCTCCAAGAATGACATAGTGATTCAATAGAAATCCCAGACAGACTAAGATCTTCCCTCTGAGAACTTACTGTACTAAGTGCAAAGAATACTGTTTGCTTTGACAGGTGAAATACAAGGAAGACAAAGGTTTTGCATTTCAGTCAACATATGAAGGTTGTTTTAGATGGTAAAAACTGGATCAGCATATTTGTGAAGAGCCACCTCACAAAGAACCAAATTAGACCCCCTTGCTGGAAGACTGTCAAGATGTATGCATCCTCCACAAAGTCAGCTAACTGCCATTATAATGCAGGGCTCACAGGGATGGGGAAGTGGAGCACCGTCAGGCCTTATGAATCAGTAGGCTAGGTCCAGAGAGGGGAAGATTCAGTAGTTTCTTCTGCCCTAACTTCTGCTCTCTTGGTTCCATCATACTCCCTTGCAAAGTATGAGAAGAATGGATGACCACATACTAAGATGATAAACACCTTCTAACAGAAAAAAAAAGTATTTGCTCAGTCACAAATGGTCCACATTGGCTGTTAGATGGAGAAACAGACAACAAGAGTTCTTGAAGTTTCACTTTTCATGAGAACATGCAGGACTTTTCATCTTGGTGAGGATTATTTTAATGGACAGCAAGATGGCCTAAAGACAGTTGAATGAAATATACCATTTAGATGCAAAATATTTAATTTTAAACTTTACCTACATTAGTTAATATTCAGTGTTTCCTACCATGTCAGACATCACCCTGTATTATGGATGAGAAAACCGTTTTGGAAGGAAATGTCATTTGTAGGATTACCCAGCACGGAGAGAGGAGCATGATGCTGAGCCCAGCTTAGTGCCCTGGTTCTCTCCAGTATACTCACCTTCAGTTTGAGCACACTGGTTCTGAGCATGGCCAGCCTCTGCCCCATCCTGTCCACACTGCTGACCACATCCACAGCCAGCAGTGGGACCAGACCTCCCTCTGCATCTCTCCCAGGCAGGCATGTCATGCAGAACACTGCCCTGCATCTCTTATCCAACTAGTGAGCAGCCCTAGCCCTGCTCAGCTTCTGAGATCTGGCTTGCTCAGGGTGGTTGGCTATAGAACCTGGATCTTTACAGGATAGCTCAACTCTGCACATTGTGACCAAGTGAAAGTTTCCCAGTGGTTTGGAGGGACACTTATAAGGTCCTAGACCCCAGGACAAAGCACTGGTAGATAGCTTTTTGAATTTTCCCTGGCCTCAGGGAGTTAGTTTGTTGGTATGCCTGTGTTCTGAGAAACTGGGATTTCTGGTTTAGGTGAATAGTACAAGTTGAACAAGGCCATTCTTCATACCAGAGTCTTCCCACGGTGCTGGACGACGGCGGGTTCCAGAGCTTTCCACATTCATGTGCCAGGATTATTGGAGCCTTAATTTGGCTGATATCTAACTTGGATTACTCTCCCCAAATCATGATAGCCAAATCAACTTCTTGTTAACATTAATCAGATTTTATAATCCCCACTTAGTCATACAGAGAGGCAGCCTGAGATATTGACCTGGGATGTACTAGGTTCCTTTCCATGGAGAAGGCTGAGTATTTTGTGATGAATCTTTTTCTTCCCTGTGCCCACCATAATTTTTCTAGGCATGCTATGGGACAGATGTCCTTAGCATCTTTTTTATTTGCTTCATTAGAACTCTGGGACTCAGGGTTGAGTAATAAGACACATCTAGTGTGTGTGTCTTGCTCAGGATGTCATTCATTCTAGGTAATAGATTATTTGATAGTGTATTTGCCATTTTCAATTATTTTATATTTTATCTTTTATATTTTATGCCACTTAAAAACTAGTGACTCCCGGTGTACCAGCATTGGCTAAAGAGAATTTTTTAAGTGTTACTAATTTCTGTGTGCATTTCCACTTCTAATCTTTGCACTTGGAAGATAGTATTCTCTAGGAGTCTTGAAGCTAGTAATAGAGGTGAGTATGCACCAGTGCTTCCATGTGGGTTCCTTTCCCAAGAAGGCTTTGACAGATGTGAGATTCCAAGGGGCGCTGGCTTGATAAAGGACAGCTGGAAGCTTATAATCTTCACTGCTACCTTGGGGAAGGAGCCACAGAAAAAGAGTACAACCGCTGGGCTGCAGGAGCCAGGTCCCTGCACATGACATGACTCTGCTCCCTCTACCTCCCTTCGAGGAGGCCTGGCCCCTAAAGCAGTCTGTGCTGCTTCTCCTACAGGGAGGAAGCCTGGGTTACCACCCAGCTTACCAGGAACAGCACCATCCACTTCTCTGATGGAACAGAGTTGAATAATTGGAGATTTACTTTTTATTGCCCCCTCTTCAGTGTTTTATTCATAAATTTTCTTAAAGATTACTTCTTAAGATGAGGTAGGGCCATGGAAATAAAATCATCGACGTTATGACCCAAAGAGAGGAAATACCCCCTTCAGGCACTGCAAATGATGTGGCTCCTGTCCTGCTTCCATTTCTTCTCCACTGTCTCAGTCCTGCCCAGAACTATTGTACTAGCTTTCTGATGTCACTTCCTATTTTATTAGGTTGGATAATGCAACCTGTCTTACCTACGTCAGAAAATTTTTCTGAGGACCAGAAAAATTAGTGTAAAAGTCCCTCATGCCCTGTAAAATTTAAACAGAATACATGGATGGACTAAGAACCAGTCCCAGTAATATATAGTTTCTTTCTACTTCTCTTCCTCTTCTGAATCATGGCCTAAATTTCAAGTGGCTCCTAATAGTAAGAGCAACTATTTGACATCCACTTGTCATGCTGCAGACTCAGCACCGCACAGAGCACTTTGTGGGCCTGGTGCTATGCAGCTCTCAGGACCGCCTTGCTGGTGGGCCGGAACAGTACACCTGGGCGTTCAGCTCACACCGTAGGGTGCAGTTCTAAATCTAGTATGCTTTTCAGAAAGGCTCACTCACTCTCTTACAAACTGTCCTATAAAGGCAGGGGCTGCAGTCACCATCTTTGATTTTAGCCCTTTAAAAATGTCCTAGAATTGCTTCAATTGTTGAGTTAGCCACACATGAATGTAGGGTAATGCACAATGCAGAGTGGCTGCTGAGTACAGTGGGAAAGTGAGAACTCAGGAGCTGGAGAAAGGGGTGAAGAGAGAAATGCAGGAATTTGTGGCTGTAGGAAAAGATTTTTTTTCTGGTATGAGGGTGATTCTGTGATGTGCACTCGAATTTATGATCTCAACTAATAATTTACATGCACACAACTCTTAAAAGCATCCGACAAATTAGTTAATGAGCTTTTGATTCTCTTAGTGCATCAGATTGGGAATTAATGATCTTGATAAAAGCCAGGGGAGGTATAAAGTAAGACAGTTGCCAGGATTTTAAAACTTCATTGAACAGAACAGAATTGGTGATAGTTGAGATAGAGGTGGCAGAGGTGAGGGGATAGGCCAGATAGAGGTGAGAGGATGTGGAAGAAGAGGTGAGACCTAGTAGAGGGAAAAATCAGAGGGATTATTAGAAGGAGAGTTGGCTGGGAGTGGAAGGAGAGGTGAGGGTTTTGTCCTTGGCCAAAGCAGAGAGGGAGATGAGAGGAAGTGGAGAGATGAGACAGAGTTGAGGGAGAGATGAGAGGCAGTGGAGGGAGATGAGTGAGAGACCAGGGCGAGGTGGGTGGGAAGTAGAGGTGGATGTATAAAATACCTTCAGAAACTGCTTTCCCATACAACTCCCCAGTGCATCTTCTCAGGCTTCATGTGGAATGTGTTGTAACTCAGGCTGCGGCAGGTCTCTGCCTGACTGGACATCAAGTAGACAAGCTGCAGCCCCTGTCCATTGTTTGCACTTAGCAGGCCTTTGCTCCTAGCCATGCTGAGTAAACAGGTAATGGCGAAATGTGTTTTCATGACAGGCCTTTTAGCCCAGAACTTTGTGATACCAGAAAAGTCCCCCAAGATGAGGAACTTTGCAAATCAAAAGTTATACAGTGTCCTTTCCACTTCTCTGAAGGCTTCGGGCTGGGTTTGTCGTTGCCCAGAGCTCCCTATGGGTCTCTTTCAGTGAGTCCTGCCTGGGAATAGGTGCCCCCCAGGGTGGCCAGGCAGCTGTCAGTTTTTAAGGAAATCAGGTTGTTTCTTTGCAAGCATTCAAGTGAATTTGAGGAAATTACATTTATAACAAAACACAGGGGAACAACTTTTGCCGAATCAGTTCTTATGTTTCAGATGTTGACTATTCATTGTTGTGGCTGATCTTGGGCCTCCGTTTCTCTGCTTAGTATTTTGTTGTTGTTGTTCTTTCTCATCATATTCTCATTTTCTTTAACAAAGTGGCAAAGTGCAGAAATAAGTTGAAACTGTATTCCTCTGCTGAAAGGCTCTGGAAAGGCAGAGGGAGGGACTGCTCCACAGCCATCTTTGCTCTCCTCCCGGGGGGTCCTGGAGCAACTTTGGGCAGGTGAGTTAGGTGAAGGTGAATAGCTCACTGTGGTACAGGAGGGAGATGGAGACAAGGCTTCAGCTTTGTTTGCCAGGAGTGGTGCCAAGGTCCCTGGAGGCCGAGAGCATGTTTCTGCCTGTGGCTTGCTGTCAGTCACAGTGTATTTCACACACTGAAAGGGATGCTTAATCGGCAACCCTGCCACCCACTGATTGATGGTCTGACAGCTCCTGCCCAGCACTGATGATTCATGGGGTTCCTTTAGTCTCAGAAGCCCAGGCTCAGGATGCTTTCTTACTCCCCGGGTCTAGATGTACCTCCTATCCATTGGCAACCCACAGAAGCACATCTGTCTTTGTTGATGGATGGATCAGGCTCCATATGCATTTGGATGGTGTCTGATTGACAGCTGAGGGGCTGAGGAAAACCATCCTCTGTCTTGTCAGGGAAAATAAACAGCTTTGAACCTCCACTATCAAAGTTTGGGGCTGAATAAAGACAATACAATGGTAAAAGTCTGAGACAAAGCTATTTCTAAGGCTGAGAAGAGCATGTACCCAGGACCAAGATGGTGGTGAGTCTGTATCAGATAGTCTCTGCTGATGGCTGAGGAGAAGAATCTGTCCCCTGGTGGCAAAGAAAGTACCCAGTTCTTCTAGGTCAGGGGCTCCAAATGTTTCTCGGCTCAGCTCCTCTTTATCCTCTCAACGATGATTAGTGGCCCCAGCAGTTTATGTAGGTCATCTTGCTTCACATTTACTATATCAGAAACCTAAACTGAAAATTTTAAAAATTATTGGGCTAGGGAAATGGCTTAGTGGTTAAAGTGTTTGCCTGCAAAGACTAAGGGCCTAGTTTGATTCCCCAGGACCCATGTAAGCCAGATGCACATGGGGGCACATGCATCTGGAGTTCATTTGCAGTGGTTGGAGGCTCTGATGCGCCCATTCTGTCTTTCTGTCTCTCAAATAACAATAAAAAAATTATTTACCAGTTTAGTTTAAATAATATGACTGTAATTTAGAAACAGTATATTTTAAAATAATGAGAACAGTGTCATTATTTTACTTCACTGCAAGCCTCCCTAGGGTTTTTTTTGTTTTGTTTTGTTTTGTTTTGTTTTTGTTTTTTTTCTTAATGGGAGATGGTTGGATCTCACATCTGCTTCTATACTCTGCTATATCACATCATGTACTTTCTGGAAAACTCAACCATGCTTGTTAGAGAAATGAGAAAGAACAAGTCAAATAAATAACAACAACAAAAAAAATGTGACCTCTCAAATCTCCTGTGAAATTCTCAGGGACTCCCAGGACACCTCAGACCATGTAGAAATGTTTCTGTATATGCTGCCCCCAACACACTAACACACCGAATTCCTCTCTACCTCTCTCCAAGTAACATGTGGCCCCACTGTATGATGATGTTTTATCATTAGCAGAAAATGAGTATGTGAGCCAGGCAAATCATTTTATAGCTTTTGACATTTGTATAGCGCACATGAGCCTTCCAAAAATGTCCCAGAGTCAGTAAAACAACATTGACATTGAAGGCCTTGCGAGGCAGTCTGGCCAAGCTATTGTTCATGGACCAGAAAACACGATAATCCAGGGCATGAGACAGTCTCCTTCCCATGCTTTTCAGCAAGTAGGCCTCAGATTGTAAGTACTATGCTTAGTCTGGACAGTGCCTGTATTTTTTTTTCCTCTTTCCAATTGCACAGAGCTTTATAATAAAGAAGTTGCTGCTCAGGCTCGCAATGGGTTTCTGTTTGTAGGACTTAAGAGCAGCTGAAATGTGTGTTACTCAGCTGCTCAACAACTCTGCACTTTAACCAACTCATCCACAATTTCCTGGGTGCAGAACGGTCTCAGTCCATTGTAACCACACCCTCACCTCGTTCTAACCAAGACAGTGGCAGGGCTGGGGCAACATGAACCTGCATGGAGGGCAGTGGGTTATAAGGGCTGTGGCTAGTTCTGCTCAGTGCCAGGCTTTCCCTGCTAGAGAGAACCACCGTGGATACAGCCAGTCAGTCTGCAGCCAATGCATGGAACAAAGAAAGCCTGTTCCCAAAACATATCATGACAAAACAAAATAAACCCATTCTTATGCTGTCCTAGTATAAGACCATCATTGTAACGAGGCTGGGAAAACATTCAGCTTCATGCTCTATTCTTTGGGAAAATGACAAACATCGGGGTTCTGGCTTCTTCCAAAGTAGCAGGGGATGACCTCTATGGATTCACTTATAATCCTGGTGTGTGTGAGAGAAAGAGAGAGAGAGAGAGAGAGAGAGAGAGAGAGAGAGAGGGAGAGAGAGAGAGAGAGAGAATGTAGGCAGGAGGTATAGGGCAGAGACTGTGTTGTCACAGCAAAGATCCCTGGTTCTTGACTCCCTGACTCTCTTTATCCCCTGCCAAATTTAGCTAGCGCCCCACCAGTGCATTGGGGAATAGGTAAATTGGCATTGTCTGTTGATCCCTGTGACTTCTGGATTAAAGGTGTGAGCCACTGTGACCCCAGGCTCCATCAGGGCCCTTTGAAGGAGGTTCCTTTGTCATTCTCAGTTTATGCATCAGGACAGGTCAGATAGGGTCACACAGACAGCTCCTTGCTGGTTTTAGAGTCCCTGTCTTTTAACCAGTGGCCCAGAGAGACCTAGAGAGCTTATGACCTTGGCTACACACTGCCATTCCCTGGGAAGCTTTCAAAAGGTTTTCTACCTGGGTTGGGCCCCAAAGATTCTGCTTGTAGTTGGTCTGAGATATGGTTGGAGGCATTTCCTAGACTACAAGTTGGCCATGCTTTTTGTAAGGGCAAATAGCACATATTTCAGACTTCAAAAGCTATTGTTGGAACTACTCAGCTCTGATTGAGTTGAGAGAAAACAACCAGAAATGAAACATAAAGGGATGAACATGGACATGAATGTGTCCCTCTAAAACCTTGTTTATAAAATCACATGTCTGGCAAAAATTAGCCTGTGAGGCATATCTTCACAAAGATTAGTGTCAGTGACGTCAACCACTGGTTGGGTCCCATCACTAGGAAAATGAGAAAGTAGCCTGCGATGTTTCAGACCCCCTGTTTGTAGTGTCCTGGGAAACCCTGGACCACCATGCCCTTCAAGCCACCAACCTCCTGCACACTGAACAGGTTCAGCCTGAGTTTCTACGATGGCCTCCTTTTGTGTTGAGGACTCTAGTTCCCTGGTGGGATGGGAAACCTGCCATGAGCCACCACCTGTTTGGTGGGGGTCCTGCCAACCCTCCCCCATGAAGAGTTAAAACTGACCCCCTTGGCATTGGCCACCAGCCCAGGCCTCTGTAATTAGAAGGATTAGTAAGACCACGAGGGTGCCGCCTGTTTGATAAGGATGGTGGCCCGGTCATGAGCAGGCCTCCCCTTGCTGCCTGTCCCCCAGCCCTCCAGGCTTGTCTTCCTCTAAAGCCAGTGTGCAGGTAGCCCCTACCCCACCCAGGGTTCCTTCCTTCTCTTTTAATCTGATCTCTGTGCTTGCTCTGGGCTTGTAGCTTGAGTGATTCCATCCTTTTCCCCTGAGAGATCTCGTAGATCAATTTTCTCTTGGTAATAGTAGCATACAACCTCTGAAATTGTGGGTTGGAATTATATGTTAACAACAGATTACCAGGAAATAATGCTTCTCAGTTGTTCATGGTGATTGAAATTATATTTCAGCTCTTAAAAATATCAAAATCAAAACATGTTTTCCATAATCATCTTCCCTGTCTTGTGAGCTGTCCTTGATGAAGGGCTGTGTAGGGACAGCATGTAAACACAGGCATGGAAGAAAACTGGGAGCACAGGGGGCTCTGATTGTGACAGCTCCTTGTGCACAGCATGTCTTTGTAAGTTTAGTCATTTAGAGGCTGGAATAAGTTTGGCCAACAAATGTTTACTGGGACTAGTTTGCTCTAGGTGTCAGGCCAAGCTCTGTCTCCACAAGAGCATGCTTTACACAGCTACAGAATGGCTTCAGCAAGGCTAACCGTCAGTCAAGAACACAGCTGTGGACGAGAAGCTAGAGTGGGCCTGGCTGTACAGGGCTCCTCAGCATGAAAAAGGAGGGAAGGCACTTTGGATAAAAGTACCCGTCCGTCAGAGGTAGGACTAGGATGTGACCATGTCTCTGGAACTCATGTCTGTGTGAGTAGCGTCTGGAAAGCAGCAAACAGATCTTCCAAGAAGCCTGATGCTCTGGTATTTTGTAGAAGGTTCTTGGGGAGAAGAGGAATATGGGCACTTCTCTGTTTTCAGACATGATGTGGTTGGTGGTAGTGGGGATCCCGAATCAGATTGTAGAGGGGGCAAGGAAAGGAGCAGGGTTGTAATAGGAGGCTGTTGTAAAGAGCCCCCCCCCAGCTAAGGAAGCAGAAGGTAGGATGGAGGGGTGCAGGAGGGAGAAATTATACCTGGAGACCACCTAAGTGATTAAGAAGGAGCTCTATATGATTGTGAGTGCAGAGGAAGGTTGGGAGGAAAATGAACTGAATTCTAGAAAGAATTGAGTTTGAGGAGTGTGACGATATGCAGAGGAAGTTGGCCATAAAGCTGTGAGTAATGTGGTCCTGTCCCAAAGAAAAGACTGGCAAAGTGAACTACAGATGGTAATTCAGACTGTGGAAGTGAATGAGTTAACCTACAAGGGTGGGTGGGGGAGCGGGAAGGAGAGAGGAAAGAAGGGCTGGGCCTGAAAGCAGTGACCTAAGTGACACCACCATTGAAGGAACAGAGAGTAGGACAAACCCAGATGAGACGACAGCGGTTTGGGATGAATTAGGAGCTGCAGGAACCTATTCACACCTGTGACTAAAGGAAGACACACTCATCTGAGCTACAATGTATTTTATTCCACCCAGCAACATTACTGTTACTCCTGCCACTCAGGACATTAGAGTTCATTCATTGGTTCCTTCATCCGCTTATGTAACAATGATGCAGCTAAGTGCAGGACATCCTACCAGGCACTGAGTACACATGTTCTGTTGCTTACAGCTCAGTCAAGAAGATAGATTTTCAGCAACACACTTAGAAAGTTGTTCATGAGAACAGCCTGTGACTATGAACTGGGCAACAGAAAGTCACTTCTCGGCCAAGATCTTCCACTTCATTATTAAACAGAACAACAAGATTTATACAAGACACAGCAATAGTTAGGCATTTATGGGACTGATAGTTTGTGAATGCTGTTACATACACTAATTGATTGCTTAACAGTGACAATGTCAAGTGCTTTTAAAAACTATATTTTGAATAAGCAATATATTCACGTAGTTCAAAGCTCAGAATTAATGAAAGAGTCTTGACAAGTCTCCTTTTCCCTGTCCCTCATCCCCAGTACTCTCCCCAAACACCATTTTCTTTAAAAAAAAAATTTCTTTATTTGAGAGAGAAACAGAAAGAGGCAGAGAGAGAAAGAGTGAGTGAATGAGACAGACAGAAAAGAGAGAGAATGGGCATGCCAGGGCCTCTAGCCACTGTAAGGAAACTCCAGACACATATGCCTCCTTATGCAGTTACCTTAAGTGGGTACTGGAGAATTGAACCTGGGTCCTTAGGCTTTGCAACCAAATGCCTCAACCACTAAGCCATCTCTCTATCATCCCAAATACCATTTTCTTGTAAATCTTCACATTCTTGAGATATTACTGCTTCTTCTTTTTTCTCTTTCTTTCCTTTTCTGTTTTAACAAAAATGCTAGCCTACTATTCATTATTCTGTGCCTCAACTTTTTGTTGAAAAATATAGCCATTGAAGTATACAATACAATTTTTACTTAAACAAACCCCTATTAATGGACATTCTGTTGTTCCTAGCTGTCTGCTATTATAAACAGTTCTGGGTGATTTCACACATGTGTAAGGGTGTCTGTAGGATACATCCCGAGGAATGCAGTTACCGTATGAAAGGGAATGAGTGTGCCTTTGGTGTTTTGATGATTATAGCCAAATATATCTCCACAGTGATTTTTCTCAGTTCTCCCATCTAGGATCACAGGAAGAAATGTGTGTAATGCCTGCGTCAGCTGAAGGAAGGACTAAGGTCTACATGTCTAATGGGTTCCCACACACCTTCTCTATACAACAGCTCATTGTCCTGCTGGCCACACTCTGAGAAGTGACACTTCCCTGCCAGAGGAGACCCTCTTCTGTCCAACATTTGGTTGCATGGCATAGCTTACCAGTGAGCTGGTGAAACAAGTCCCATCATCCCACAAAGCACACACATCCTCAGGCCCAACTCCTGGGACACATCCTGCCGTGTGTCTGAGCTGCAGAGGGTTTTAGCTGGCCATATCACTGCCTCTAGCCTCCAGAAGGGAGGGTGGCCAGGATGATAGGCAGGCCCAGGACTCCCAGGCACTGTCCTCTGTGAACAAGGCAGAGAGGGAAATGCTGACCCAGCGGCGGCATGACAGAGCAAGTCGGTGTGGTAACGATGACCTCACCCAGTTTTCCACTAGCACAGAAGATGGAGGTGATAACACATGTCAGCTCATTTGTCCATACAAGCTGTCTGCCGTGAACTTTGCTATGCTGATCATTCTCCTGTTTGTTTTGAAAACTCGCACGTTGGATTTAGACATTAGTAAATGGACCCACAGCTTGTTTCTTATTGAGACAGCATCTCAATTTTGTTCAACCAACTGCTATGGAGACATCTCATTTCAACTCAAGACACTTCTACTGAGTACCTACTACATGCAGGGCACAGTGCACATTTTTAAAATTCTGTTGGCACCTGCCTGTGGGCTCGCTGTTTGCAGTGACTTTGGTGGACCACGATTGTCTTATGTTTCCCTTTGCTTGATGCTCATTAGATTTTCACTGGCAAACTAGATTGCAAGCCAATGATGAGTCACTGCATGGTAGAATGGTCTTTAAAGCTGCTTGAAAATGAATTGCTAGGAAGGGAATAATGCTCTAACTATACTGGGGGCTTGCCCTACTAAAAGGAAATTGTGACACTGACTTGTATAACTGCAACATTATCTTCTGATTTATCTGATTGGTAAAGGAGAATTTTTACCTAAAGGGAAAATAAGTCAAATTTTAATAACTTTAATAATCCAAGATAATATCAAACACAGATAAAAAATATTTTTGAGAGTTTGGAGAGCTGGCTCAGTGGATAAAACACTTGCCACTCAAGCTGGAGTACTTGAGTTTGACCCCCAGTTCTCAGGTAAAATGTTGGAAGCTTAGGCAGGCTTTTGTGATTCCAGCTAATGTTAACTGGAAGGTGGGAGGTGGAGAAAGGGGAATTTCTCCAAAGCTCAAGGTGACCTTAGCAAAGAACCTCAGAGAATCATAGCATGAAACCCTGAATCAAATGAGGTGGGCAGGCAGAGAACTGACCTGAAAGTTGTCCTCTGACCTCCACACACGCATGTGGCATGCACACACCTATTCAGTCTCTCTCTCTCTCTCTCTCTCTCTCTCTCTCTCTCTCTCTCTCACACACACACACACTCACACACACACATAGTAGTCTTTTAATTTTTTTGTGTGTGAGAGAGGATTGACATGCCAGGGCCTCCAGCCACTGCAGTCAAACTTCAGACTCATGTGTCACCTTGTGTGTCTGGCTTATGTGGGTTCTGGGGAGTTGCTCCTGGGTCCTTAGGCTTAGCAGGCAAGCACCTTAACCACTAAACCATCTCCCTAGCCCAAGTAATATTTTTTAAAGATAGCAATTAATTTTGAGAGCCTATAAAAGTGAATGCTGATAGGAAAACCCATTAAATTCATGACTGGATGTTTGCTGAACTGAAGGAAGAACAGGGTTTCACTCGCTGATGGTGACTGACAAAAGCAAATATTTCAGGGTGAAACATGAGAGTCATGAGAGAAGCAACAGAGGAAGAAGAAGAAAACACCAGCCACACGGCACAAGAAGGGTGACTGTGGGTGGTAGACACCTGAAGTGGCAGAGGAGATTTAAACCAAGTGTCAGCAAAAAGGACAGCTGCCAGTAAGAGAGGAAACAGAAGCCACCTCTCTCCAGGGAAGTCTGACCCACTTTCACTGCTCCTGCCTGGGAGCACATTGGCCGGAGGAAGAGCACCCTCCACTGAATTCATCATTCCTCATGGTCCATGAGTTCCTGCTAAGGAGCTCCTGCGGCTCTCCTCCACAGCTTATGTGGACCTAATCCTGTTCCAAGTGCTTTGCATATGATTTCATTTAAACCCAACGCAGTCCCTTGAAGAATTATGATCCTTAATTCATAGACTGAGCTTCAGAAAGCAGGTGCAGTACACCCAAGATCAGAATCCTTAGCAGAAAAGTGAGGCATGATTGGTAGAAAGTTAAGATGTCCCTAAAGTTCAAGCCCCTTGTGTACACACCCTGCAGAACCCATCCTACTCAGTGTGGAAGGTGCTTGTGAAGATGGCGGGACCACTCTCCTGCTCGGGTCTCATGTTACAGCAAGCAGGAAGAGATTTTTGTAGATTATAAGTGAGGTCTCTTTGGGGCTAAACGGGAAAGTGTTAGGTGGGCATGGTTAAATCAGGTGAGTTCATCAAGGAAGGTCTAGGCTGACTCTAAAATACAGACTTGAAGTAAGAGATCCTTCTGATTGCCCTGAAGGACCAAATAGTCATATTGTGGTCATTCCTGGGAGGGGGACAAGTGACAAGCACCGGAGAGTGGCCTTCAGGGGATGAATGACCCCTGGTTAGCAGCTAGTAAGGGAGGGAGAGCATCAGTCATCAGTCATCAGTCATGGGGAAACAATTCTGCCCACAAACTTGTGAGTTTGGAAGAGTGCCTCCAGCAAGCTCGAGAAGCATAATGAAACTACAACATGGTTTCAACAGTGAGACCTGGGCAGAGACCCAGCTCCACACCACCTGGACTAATGCAGAGACTGTGAACTAGTAAGAGGGCACTGTTTGCTATTACATCTGCATTGATTTGTTACCCAGCAACAAAGAATGAATGTGCACAGGTCTGAGCCTCAGGATTCTGGCAGCAGACCTCACCCCCTTAGCCCCAGAAGTCATCTTGACTGTATTAATCCTGAAAAGTCAGGATTGAATGGGAAACGTGCAGTCCAATGGCTCCATACAGCCTACCCTTCCCAATAGAAGTCCTTTGCATGAGTAGATTGGAGAACTACCCTGCTTTCAGTGGAAGATGAGACAGGAAGGTTGTGTCACTGCGGGAACCCACTCTCAGTCACAACTCTTTCTTGTTCTCCTCCTCAAGGCATCTTTGAGGACACAGCTCAAGAACCATTGACCTGGTCCAACCCATCGCATCTTTGCACCTCCCTGTACAACAACACGGGCCCTGTGTGAATGCCCTCCACTTTTTCCTCCCATTACTGCTGCTGTTCTACATCTCGCCACAGGTGACACTTAGAACAAACAGATCCTCTTCTCTTTCTCTTCTCTTCCCTTTCCTCCTCTTTCTTTTGCAGAAGAATTTATTCCATCTTTAAACGTAGTTCCCATGGTTCACATAGTCCAAACTAAACACCTTCAGGTCCCTTGTAGTCCTTTCTTTCCTACCAAGCTTCAGTTTGCACCTTCGACTTGTCTCCTAGAGTCAGTCCAGAAACTGAGAACAAAACTCTTAGCGTGATCCGATTCACATAAAATACAGAAAGCTTAGCATAAGCCACGGTCTCCATATTCTGTTCCATTAGTGCAGCATGAAACCACATTCACTTTTGGCAAGCACAATGTACAGTTGACTCATACCACACATAGAGTATCTGAAGCTTCTTTTTAAATATGTATGTCTCTACAGTCAGGCACTTGTTTGTGTGTTTATTTTAATCTGAATCAGGCTTAACACTCATCACTGTATGTCTCATCAGGAATCAGGAGACTGTCTTGTGTGAGACTGTTGATATCCTCCAACAATATTGCTGTGTTTCCTGGCATCACCTTAATTCTCCTCATTGGAGCTATTGACAGAATTTTGGAATTGGACAGAACTGAGGTCAGAGCCCTCTGGCAGTTATAAGTTATAAGATCAACCATTTGTATAATTTAATGGTAACTCTCCAGCTCATACAGGTACCATCACAACCATCATGAACTATTTCCTGGAACCAAATTTCCCTGACCTTCCAGCCAGGAGGTCACAGCAGCTCCACTTTGCTGATGATTCACAGCATCTTTACCAGGATGGGCAGCCATATGTGCTGTGCCTGAGGTCTTCATTGATGAACAACAACATTTTCTCCTCCTTTTTTTTCTTCTTGTTATTCAGATGCCCATCAGTAAGCATAAAGACTAGGAGATTATGATAATCTTAGGGTGCTTAAAATTAATATTAATTAATATTAAAAACAGAGCCAGGTGTGGTGGTGCACGCCTTTAATCCCAGCACTCAGGAGGTAGAGGCAGGAGGATCACCATTGAGTTCAAGGCCACCCTGAGACTACAGAGTTAATTCCAGGTCAGCCTGGACCAGAGTGAGACCCTACCTCAAAAAAAAAAATTAACATTAAAAACAGTGAATTTTAAGGTACCCACAAGATTGAAATAGAGTTCATTTGTATTTTTTGTGTTTTAATTTTTTCCTCAATTTTTATTAACATTCCATGATTATAAAAAATATCCCATGGTAATACTCTCCCTCCCCCCACTTTCCCCTTTGAAATTCCATTCTCCATCATTCATCTGTATTTCAAAATGGAGTCTATCTTGGGTATCAAAAGAATTATGAAAATCAGGACAGGATAAAGGAAGGAGAGGGAGGCACTGAAGATGTGGTACAGATGGGATGGGATGGTGAATAAGATGAAAAAACTGAGTGTGGCTGGATTGGGATGGTGAGAAAGATGGAGAAGCTGAGTGTGGCTGAGACGTGGTGTTGAGCAGGATGGAGAAGCTTAGTGTGACTAGATTGGTATGGCAAGAAAGATGGAGAAGCTGAGTGAGACTGGGATGGGATGGTGAGAGGGATGGAGAAGCTGCGTGTGGCTGGGATGGGATGGTGAGAGGGATGGAGAAGCTGCATGTGGCTGGGATGGGATGGTGAGAGGGATGGAGAAGCTGCGTGTGGCTGGGATGGGATGGTGAGAGGGATGGAGAAGCTGAGTGTGGCTAAGATGTGGTGGTAAGCAGGATGGAGAAGCTTAGTGTGACTAGATTGGTATGGCAAGAAAGATGGAGAAGCTGAGTGAGACTGGGATGGGATGGTGAGAGGGATGGAGAAGCTGCGTGTGGCTGGGATGGGATGGTGAGAGGGATGGAGAAGCTGAGTGTGGCTAAGATGTGGTGGTAAGCAGGATGGAGAAGCTTAGTGTGACTAGATTGGTATGGCGAGAAAGATGGAGAAGCTGAGTGAGACTGGGATGGGATGGTGAGAGGGATGGAGAAGCTGCATGTGGCTGGGATGGGATGGTGAGAGGGATGGAGAAGCTGCGTGTGGCTGGGATGGGATGGTGAGAGCAGTGGAGAAGCTGCGTGAGGCTGGGTTGGGATGGTGGAAGGATGGAGAATCTGGCTGTGGCTGGCTAGCATCCCTTCCTTCTACTTTTCATCTTGACCCTCTCTACTAGCAGTGCCCTACCTTACAGCTGGTATGGTGAGAAGTTCATACCTGCTTTGGAAATTAGGGGAAATTGTTCATGACCTCACCTGGGACAGGCCCTGCTCATGTGGCATACAGTGATAAACCTGGTGTCCTATCATCCCTGAAGGGGACATTCTGCTACTTCACCATTCATGGAGGGATCATAAAGCCCACAGGCATGTGCGTAGTAGAGTGTCAATGACTGTAGGCCTGTTTTCACTATCCTTCCTTACTTCACATCTTCTTATACTTTCATCCTTTGTTCGCATTCATCATAGAAACACGAAGGACACCATAGATACTCTACCTAAAGAAAAACAACTTCGAATGCATAATTGTAAAAGAAACATTTGATTTGTAGTGATGAAATTTTACAGTGAAATGAATTCCTATTGTTCACCCCACTCAGTATTTGCTCATCATATTTGTAACTACTCCACTTCTCTGGGGACACGTTACAATATTATTCCTAGTCCAGTTCTTGCCACAATCTGCTGTAGGTCTGACCAATCAGAGCTTCAGTTCTCCTTGGTTGATTGAAGTCAAGGAGAGAGAGAGAGACTTGTGGGAGGGGCGTCTCCAATAGAACCCTCATCTTGTTAGCTGAGTTCCTTCTTCGGGCTTCTGAGTTTGTTACTTTCAGCGCTTATGCTTTCAGAAAATTGGAATCTGAAGAAAAGGTCCTAACACAGAGAAAGTAGAAGGGAGTAATGAGCAGATCGGGATTCTGAAGACAGGTAGATTCTGAAAGCAGGGCAAAGTGTAAACCTGGGAGCCAGACAAACCACTTGGGTGGGAATTGTCTTGCCTTTCACATGAAGGAGCCACTTTGGACAAGTTTGCTCTAGCTTTTTTTTTTTTTTTTTTTTTTTTTTTTATGGGAATCATTCCATCTGACTCATAGAGTGCTAGTGAGGAAATTCAGAGAACAGGACAACATTGAGTATACACCATGAAGTGTCATCCTTCATTTGGGTCTCACCTCAAGCCACACCTAAAATGAAGTCCACTTAACACATTGGTATATTTCCAGTAAATTCTCTTTTACATTAGCCAGTGCTTATTGTACTTTCTTGTCACTTAACCTTAAGAAATCCCATCACATAGAGTCACTGATATTCAACTCTTACTCCATCTTCAATCCTGTCTCCCTCAATGTCCCTAAGGTAAGCTATTAATCTATAATGACATGCTTCTTTTCTGATTACTGTTTAACAATAGGAATGACCTGACCATGGAATGGGCTAATTTCTTCTCCTTATTGCCTTAATTATATTTTCTTGAAATTTGCTTTTTAGCATTTGTAGCAGACAGCTTCAGGTTCGCTGAGATGAACTTCCAGACCAGGCAAAGTTATGGAAGAAGGGATATTTAATGAAGTTTACAGATCCAGAGGGAGTTCCATAATGGCAGAACAATCTTGCCTGCTTTCACAGGACTAAACAGAGAAAGAGAAGCACAAGCCTAAAAGTCAAAAGCCACACAGCTCAAAACACTTCAGGAACTCCAGCTAGAAACACTTTGCATATCTTTAGGTTGAAATCTCAAACCCACTACCACACCTTAAGATCTGCCCAGTGACACTGCCTCCAGGCAGGGGGCTGCAGATGCAGACTAAAAACTAATAAAACCCTAAGTATATTGGGGGCCATATATTCAAACTACCATAGCATTTCTTTAAAAAATATCACAACTAGATTTCCACAGCAAGAATATACTTCCAAGATTATATTCCTTTATCTCCAGTTCATGGTACTTACTAAAATGATGGATTGATTAAAAACTTATAAAATATAAACATAAATGCATATTGAATATAAATTTTTATCTAACAATGTACAGTAAAGGGAGCCATAGTTGGCTGGACTGTGGGAGGCCCTGAGTAGTGGGAAGCATGGATGCTAGTGTGGGGCTTGGACAAGTTGCATCTCCCTGATTTCCTAGTCTCTAGAATAAGCACAATGACAGCTGTGGTAACCTCTTTATTGAGTTTGAAGTATAAGGAGTTTTCTTAAGCAGTTAAATAACATATGCTATTCTCTTTATGGGTAAAATGGTGAAGAAACACACCTGCATTTTGTGATTACCTTAAAATGCATAGAGTGTAATATAAGGTTATGCCCCTCTAGTCTCCTTATAAGAAGATTTTTGTTTATCTTTTTGCCTATTTTCTCCAGTCCTAAAAGCTCCTGTGGTCTGCTCACTGAGCCTTCATCACCCTTAACCATTCACAGGGAGCCTGGCCATTGGAGCTGAGACCAGTGGCAGAGACCCAGTCCGCATTGATTAGCAGACAGTGCACAAAGAAGAACAGTAAGCACTAGGACCAGTGGATAATAATAGTAAATTTGAGAAAATGGAGACAAAGAAATGAGTGGACCTGCTTAGAGAGCTGGCAGGAGGGAATCCACAATGATAGGATTCTTTCTGTTTGCTTAGCTCATAAAGCCACGCCTGGCATGGAGTGGGTATTCGTGAGTTTGCCGAGGGCTGGGAGTGAGGAGGCAAGAAATGAATAGATGAAAGTGAGCATTTGGCTGTGTGGGGACACACTTCATTCATCCTGCCAACTGCACCAGCCCAGGGAGGGCCAAGGAAGAAAAGCACAAAGGAAATCTTAAGATACTCAAGTACCCGCACAAAATGCATGTCCACTGCCCAGGCAAGAATATCTGAGACAGTGAAAGAAGAGTATGACACTTGAGAAAATAGTAAATCCACACGAACTCAATCCAGTGCATTTAATTTTGAAAACCCAGATGCTTTTTTGCCAGCAAGTTCTCATTTCATGCCTCGCTATTTGGCTTTTAGGTTGGGCTTAATTAAAAAAGCTGTAGTATCTTTGAGTCCAATTTCCTCTTTTCACATAGCATCTGTCCCTGACAGCTTGTGTGAGGCTTGGTCACTTGTTGAGGCTGAGGCTAAAGGAGGAAATGACTGGGGAGAGGCGAGATGGACATACGGCTTTTGTTGCAAGTTGCTATCTCCAGTTTGCGTGGGCCAGTCACATGCTCAGGGTCTTCTTGGTTAAAGCAAGGCAACAGATGTCTCCGAGAGGGGTGCTGGCAGCACTGCAGAGGCCAGCGGGGCCGCGGGATGAGCATGAGTGTGCCAGTGGGAGGGAGAGCATGCGTGCTTCGCCCTCTGTTCACAGTGGAAAAGAGGCCAATGTTAAATGAGAGCAAATTCTAGAACTGAACAGAGGGTGAAGGCAGGGAACAAGCACTTGCTTGGAAAAGGCACTACGCAAGGGTAGGGTGGAATGGATTCAAACAGACAGGCCTATGTTTTCTTTATTCAACTAGATGGCACAAAAGATGAAGGTCGGTCCAGCTAGGCTTTCCATGTATATTAGGCAATGATTTGCTTTGCAAAGTCTGTGCACCTGTTTATGCATTACCTGCAGATTTTGTTCTGGGTATTTCCAAGAAAGAGCCGAGGCCTTCTCTCCTTCTGCCCATCATTCTCAGTCAATGGGACAAGACTACCTGTAAATTCCAACCCTCTTGTACCTCATTTTGGTAGAAGAAATTGCATTGAAATCTTACTAATGTACCTCCTATTTCATGTTTTTTCATGTAACTTTTGAAGTAGCTTGTGTGCAGTTCAAGGTATTAAAGTTTAGTTCCTTAGGGACCTTGCTTTTAAGTTAATGAATCTTAGCAAATTGCTTTGACCTTCTACTGGGTTTTGCTCCTGAAATCACTTGGAATTTTCTTAACTACCGTTACTAATGGCAAAAGATGCCTTTGACCTATGTGCCTGGTCTCTGATCCCTCTGGGCTTTTCTCTTTGTCCCAGTAGGTCCCTCTCCCTGAGGTCTCACATATGCTGTGGGCACATTTGGGGTCTGGATTCTCTTGCTGCTTTTGTATAGAGCAATAAGCCCTGTGACCTATCCCAGCAAGGCTTCTGTTCCCTGTATGCTGGGGGTCTGGAGCCTGCTGCTGTTCTAGGCCCTTCCACTTGATGTCTGAGTACAGTGGGCCTGGCTACTCAGAAGGCCACATCTCTGGTCTACATTACTGTTTCTATTCAAACACAACCACATGGCTATATAGCCAGCAAGGTCAAAATTAGAGGCTTGAGTTTGGCCAGACCATCTTATTTGAGATTCGTTTGCCTCTACAAACCATGCTCAACAGGTTTCACCGACAGCATTCCATTAAGCAAGTAAAAGTATAAGATGATATGTATGAACAAGTTCAAATGAAGAATGGACGAGAAACAGGGACAAAGTGACTGAAAATCCTACATTTAGAGGGAATTGCAAAATCCTTAATGTTCATGCTTTTCATTTTTCCATGTGTGCATGCTTATGTGTGCATGTTGTGTGTGCGCTGGAGGACAAGTTCAGGTGTTTTTGGCACTGTCCACATTTTTTGAGGTAGAGCCTCATAATGTTCTAGAACTCATCAAGTGGGCCCGATTGGCTGGCCAGAGAGCCCCAGGGATTTCCTGTCTCTGCCACCTCTGAGCTGGTATGACAAGCAACCACCACCACATTCACTTTTTGTTTTTAATATGGGTTCTGGGGATAAAACACAGTTTCTCATGTTTGCAAGGCAAGCATTTAACTATTTCCCCTTTTCATTTCTTTTTATCAATATATACACATATAAAGATAGGTTTTCTTTTTATAACAATATGGTGACATTGCTCATATTCATTTTATTAGAAAGATCTATTTTGAACATATTTATCCATTTATAAGTTATTGGACATCATTTTTTAGTTCTGAATTGTACAAATTATTCTTTTGGGGGCATAATCTTTTAATGGCTATGCATAGTCCAATTACATGGGTGGAACTTTTCTAAATAGTAACTCATTCTTAGATAGCTAGATGGATTTCAGTTTTTCTTCCTAATAAACCATGCTGTGTTGAACATTCTTTCAGCTGACTCTTTGTATTGCCTTAATTTTCCTTTAGTGTGAACTAGATGTTTAATTGTGGTCAAAATGCGCCATGGTTCTTTCAGGGTCTACCTTATATGTCCTACATACACAGCAGAGAAGACTGAGTACCCAAAACTCAGCTAATACTTCTCAAACAGCTCAGAATAAGAGTAGTGGGTTTCTGCTCTCTGCTTTTCTGCAAATTTTGTATGACTGGGCTTCTAATATATTTTGGTTATACCAAACCCAAAATATTAAATATGTGTGCAGTAGGCTTTATGATTCTCTAAAACTGCCATCTCTCCTCCATCTACAAGAATGTTTTAAGAGGCATCATGGGTGGTGGGGAGGAAGAGGCCAACAGTCCCTTAGTTCTTCTCTGTGTGCAAAGTGATGCATGTTTTTGATATGCTGAGAGTTACTGTAAAGTGTAGACTAATAGTCTTTCACTAGAGAATAGACAATACTTAGAGAAGCTTTGAGTGCTTTGAGACAAGCTTTCAATCCATTTATCAAAAGACCTGATAATGGATCTTTCACTTTAAGAAAGGTCAAGCACTAATAAACATTGAGACAAGAAAGTTAAAAGGGCATCAAGTTAATATTTTACTATCCCTTCTTTGATCTTGGAAAGCTCAAAATGTCTTCCCACACTGATTTTGTGATTTATTGATTCCTTCCTGCCAATTGGCTTATTGGAACAGGCACAGACGCCTTGCTTTTAACTACAGCTTCCATTTCTATATTGCTTTGCAATGCCAGCAGACTTTTATCTGTTCACTGGCATCACATATTGATAACACCACCATTTTGGAATAATCTTTGATAGTTAAACCTGGATCGTTGTCAACAAAAGCAAGTGAAATGTTATTGATTTGGGTCTCAAGGCTGTTATAATATCCCCTGGTTTTGTAGTATTGGCTTTGGAAGAAAAATAAAGACTACATCCTGGGACTCACTGATTTTCCATACCTACTTACCTGCATTGAACGTATATTCTTTTCTCTTGTTATTTATTTGAGTGAGAGAGAATGGGTGCACCAAGGCCTTCAGCTGCTGCAAACAAGCTCTAGACACATGCACTCCCTTGTGCACATATGCAACATGGCATGTTTGCATCACTGTGCTTCTGGCTTACATGGGGCCTGGAGATTTGAACATGAGTTCTTAGGCTTTGCAGGCAAGTGCCTTAACTGCTAAGCCATCTCTTCAGATCCAAAATATATTCTTAAGCTTATCATTTTCCCATTTCCAGTGCTACTATCATACTCTTAAAAAATGAAATATTTTTCTTCCTAGACTGAAGTAACCTGTTTACCAGCTGCTTTATTTCCACAACCCCCCTTCAGTCTATTCTGAACCGATATACATAAGCCAGGTTGTCACAGTTCCTGCTTTATGTGAGGTGACTCGTGGGTGAGTGGCCCTCATCCTCCTGACATAACCCTACCCCGCTTGTGCCAATCCAGGAGAAGATGTGGTTGGCAGAAGAGTATCCATAAGAGTTTCTGGTACTCTAGTTTAACCTCCCAGTCTCAGGGTTCAGTGCTCTGACTTCTTGCTTTTTCTGGAGGTGACTGTCTCTGTTGCCACATGCATAACCTATTCCCTTATCCACTAAGTCCTCTATGTTTTTATTCCTCTAGTGCCCCTGCTTCTCTGGCAGCTACCTTCTTTCCCCTGAATTGATTTTCTATCCCAAACAGCATACAAGCAGATTGTTATTTCTCTCATTTGGAAAAAAGAGAATAAAATAACCTTTCTTAATAGTACTCCTTCCTCTAGTGATCACAGCATTTTCCAGCTCCTTTTACAGAAAACTGCCAATTCCATCCCTTCCAATTTTCCTTTAATTATTGTGGTCAGCCTTGCCCACCACTATATCCATACCTTTTGCAAGCCATACTCTCCATTCAGTGTAGACTTAAAGGGTCCATGTTCTCATTCCTCCCCTTATTCATCCCCATTGATTAATAATCATCACTTCTTCCACCAGATAGTGTTTTTCTCCTTGCTTCTACAAACCACACTATACAGATTCTCATCCTGCCTTAGACTCCTGGTCACTGCTATGTCACTGTTCTTACATCTTACTCTTCTTGTTCCCTTACTCAGCTCCAGATGTTGTAGGCATCCCTAATGATCAATTGGTTGCTTATATATGGAGCATTTCAGAACCTTTGTACTTGCTGTTTCTACTGGCAAGTATGCTATACTCCTAGCTATGGGCATGGCTCTCCATCCCTCTCTACCTTCAAGTGTTTGCTGAATGTCTCAGGCATGGCATATGTCCTTTCCTTGTGCAGGTTCTCTACAGCTCAACCCACAGAAATATTCTGCGACTCAGGGCTGCTTATCAATCTCTACATCTCTGAACTCTCAGTCTGGATGCCTAAATAAGATTGTATTTATAACAGGTAAGATAGCAGAAGCTAATCAGGTATAAATTTCAGGAGTCAAGAAAAACTGGGAACCAATGCTGGGGGTGTGTCTCAGTGGTGAGTCTCAGCTTTTTATGCACAAGACACTATGTTGTATCCCTAGTACCAAAATAAAGGAAGAACTGGGAGTCAATGCACTAATTGTTATTGAGGCTATTTTTACCAATGTTTTCACCTTCTACCACAGCTACCACAGACATATCTGAGTGACATTTGGCTGTTGAGTCATTTGCCTATAATATTTGTTAGTAAGACCAAGAAAATGCTTTTAGAGGCTCGTAAGGGGGCCCTTGATAAGAAAGTTGCTAATGCAGCTCTGGCCTTTGTGGCATTACTGCCTTTGCCAGCAGAGTTGATTAGGCACATTGGCAAAGGGCCTGGAGCCAGCAGGGTCCTGGATGAGGCAACAGTGTTGTCTGACACTGGGCTCTGGGTCCCAGAGGAGGAAGCATTGGCATGTTCTTGGCAGCCAAGCTGGTCATGAGCACTACAGTCTGGAAATGTCCCAGGCTTGACCTGAGAAGCCTTAGACAAGATTACCTCAAAAGGGGCAAGTCCTGCTCATGGGCACTCAACTTTAAAAGAAGCCCTGCTCCTTCAAGTGTATCTTATGAAACATACATTAAAATGCTATACTCAGGATTCCCCATGGGATTATGTAACTGACTTTCATTCTTTATGAGTGCTATGGAATAAAACTACAGAGATCCAGTCCACGCTAGAAGAGGCTGCTAAAAGAACATTTCTGTACAGTTTTGGCTGTTTTCTACCGGCAGGTATTTGCCTGCCATGGGGCTGAATTTCTTTCCAATGGCTCCTTTTAAAATGCTTCTTTTTAATGTCGTAAATATACTCTTCTGGAAAAGGAAAAGAGAGAAGTTGAGCCAAATGTATTTAGCAGTCCCAGAAGGCATAAGTAAAACCAGATATGTAATGAGCACATTAAGACCTGTCTCAGTGAAGTGCAGAGAGACTTCCTACAGGCAAATATTTCTTAGGAGGCTGTCCATTAACCAGAGTCCCTGCACTGCTACTTCTGGGGGTTGGGGGGAGGTCTGGGCTGGAGGGGAGGTTTGCACTTGGAAGATGCATGGATGCAGAAGGTGTCCTATTTAGTGGCTCTTCTGAATGAGGAAAAAGAGTCGTCTTAAAGAGCAGCATGGTGCCATGTGCCGGGATTTCTGTCATAGAACACACTGGGTTCTCCAATGTGTGATGGTGATGAACTACATAAAAGAAGACATCCCTCAACCATTGCAAAAAGAAGAAGAAACAGGCAAGAAAAGGGAGGAGGAGGAGAAGTAAATAACAACAACAAGAAGAAGACATTCCTACCTCTGTAGGTAGAGCTGTCCAGAGACTAGAGCAGATGTGTGAGCCTGTGATTGCTTTCTGTTCTAGAACTTTTAGAAATTTCTGCTCAGTACAACAACATCATGCTTCTGTGTTAAGTGAGAATTGTTATGGCACCATTTTCAGAAGTTTCGGGACAATAGACAACAGTTCTGGAGGACACAGCAGATAATAGATAGAAAGATGATATATAGATGATGAGCAGATAGATGAAAGATGATAGATAGATGACATATAGATAAAATATGTATATACATACATAATTAGCAATGTTGTGCACAACTCAAAACTCTGACTTCTTAGAAGAGTTAGTATAATGATTAAATAAACTATTTTCTGGTGGCCAATGATTATTTTTGTATTTACATTTATCTGTTAAATAGGAGACATTAAAGACTAAACAGAACCATGCATACGTAGGGCAGAAAGTGCCGTGCACCTTACGAGACACTTGGATAACTCTCCATGGGAGTGTGGACAAAGCCATGAATTTCCAAGTAGGAGAGTCAGGGAAGCCTTCACGGATAAAGCAGCATGAGGATGGGCCACAGAGTGGGGAAACTTGAAGGGATGAGGAATTTGTAGAAGAGAAAAGCACGTGGAGTGAATATGTGGGGGAAGAAACCCAGACAGAATCCAATGGTAGTATACCTATTCAGAAGCCAAGGCACTAAGTGTAAATGAGACCTGAAAAAAGACTGGGGTCTAATAGTAGAAGGTTTTGAATGTTAAGCTGTAAAGTGAGGAATTAAACAGAGGCAGTGGTAAGAAGGATTTAGGATGAGAGTGACTGGAAGCTATAGAGCAGGTGTTTTTGAATTTAACAAGAACATTTCAGAAAACAGACAGGAGGGTAAGGCAAAGAGGACTCGGGGAGGGGGGGAGAGAGATATGGGACGGATCATCAAGCATGAGAAATCCAAGGGGGCAGTGACAGGAGTCAGAGAGGAAATCAAGGTCCATTAGTGTGTGAGGTGTCTCTCAGAGCTCTTGGTTCCTGGCTGTGCACAATCTTAGAGGAACATGCCTGTCTTCTATGATTCCCCAGTTCCTACATGTGCTATTTTTGATTTTTAACTGTGCTCAGAATAACCAAGGATCCAGCATATCACTTTGAGCCAACAAAATGATATGGTGAGGCAAATTGGCAAGGCATATTGGTAAGGCTTAAGGAAAAACTGGCAATTCATTTTTCAGATTTGAATTTCCTTGTTTCCAAAAACACCAATGCTTATCTCTCTTAGTTAGTGAAGCTGACAAATTATTTATTGAGTAACTATTTGAATAACAAAGGGAACCTTTCCCCAACGCTTTTCTTTAGGCATGCTTTAAACAGTAAGCCTACATAGCTTTCTCCCATTGAAAATGTGATTTATTTGTAGACATTTGATAAAAGTCATGCACAAGCTTATCTCATAAACCATGATATTCCTCAGAGTTTCATGTCATTACATGCAGTATCTTAAAAACTACTTATTTTTATATGTATGGAGTAACCATTACAGAAAATTATAAGAATTTGAGTGAGTATATATCCATTATCTATTAGTCAGTGTTGAAAATGAAGCTATAATTTTGAGTAGACAAGTTTAAATTTTGATAATTGTTTTAATTATCACCATTCATAGAGTCTTTAAATAAATAGAAGGCCAGTAAACCTTTTGGCATTTTGTCTCTTCAAATTGTTGTGAAAAGGTAAATTTTTACAATGGGGAAACCTAGCAACAATAGCTTCTTTTATGGATCCTTAAAAGAGGTAAATCAATTATTTGATATTTCCTAACAATTCCTAGTATTTTTTTATAGAGTGCTTTAAAAAGTCCTCTGTGATACTTAACAGCACTAAAGGCACAGACTTAAACAGGTATTTGTTCACAAATCTTCGTAACACTGTTACTCACAATAGCCAAAGGTGGAAATGGCCTGCTGTAGACACACGCATAACTGAATAGAGTGTGTCGTACTTGTATGTCTCGGTTTGGGATTCATTTGCCATCTAAGGGCAAGACTATCTAGAAGGTGTGATGCAGAGAGAGGGTCCCAGTGCCCAGCCCTGCTGTGCGTCAGCTCGTCTCATCGCATCTCTAGATGGGAATCCTCCAACTTGTTGGTCTTGAAACCAAAAATTGCACTAGAATGAGAATTCTTGAGCTTTTGTTGACGGCTTTTTACATGTTTTATAATGTATTTTGATTACAATCCTCTCCTATTACTTTCGTTGTCCCCCTCTTCTTCTGAACCCCTTCTTCTTTCCAAATAGTCTGTCATATTATTTTTTTTCTCTTCTTTACTCTTCTCTTCTCTTCTTTCTCTGCTCTCCTCTTCTCTCCTTTCCTCTCTTCTCCTCCTCTCTTCTTCTCTTTCTTAGTTTTCTTTTCTTATTTTCTTTATCTATTTTTTGTTTGCTTTTTGAGGTAGGGTCTTACTCTGGCTCAGGCTGGCCTGGAATTCACTATGTAGTCTCAGGGTGGTCTCGAACTCACAACAATCCTCCCACCTCTGCCTCCCTGGTGCTGGGACTAAAGGTGTGCACTACCAGCATTCTTTTCCTTTCTCCTTTTTTGAGGTAGGGTCTCATTTTAGTCCATGCTAACTGGAATTTACTGTGTAGTCTCAAAACCTTGAACTCATGGTGAGCCTCTACCCTCTGCCTCCAAAGTGCTGGGATTTAAAATGTGCACCACCACACCGAGTTCCGCCTTCATTTTTTACTTTAATGTCTCTGCGCGCGCGCGCGCGCGTGTGTGTGTGTGTGTGTGTGTGTGTGTGTGTGCGCGCGAGCACGCGTGTTTGTGTCTCATTGAGTTTAACTACAGTTACCTGGATGAGCATAACTGAAGGATTATTTGCCAGAGCAGATCAATACTACCAGTGGCTACATCTCTTCAGATAATGATACTCATTCTCCCACCTACCATCAACTGCCTACAACCCCTCAGGCGATGATTAAGGTTTGCATTCGATCTTCTATCATCCATGATGGAAAGTGGATGGGCCCAGTATTTTGTGGACCTTGTGCAGGTTATAACCGTCACTGTGAGGTCATGAGTTCAATAGCCATGTCATGCTTGGATGACAGTATTCCACAGCACTCCTCCCCATTCTCTAAATCTTACATTCATTCTTCCCCCCTCTTCCACATTGTCCCGTGGACCTGTAGAAGAGGTATTGCAGATATTTCATTTAGCAGTGAACATTCCAGAGGCAATTATTCTCAGCACTTAGATGAGTTTTGAGTCTCTTCAGTATTCATCAACATCTGCACAGAGAGGCTTCTCTAACCAAAGGTGAGAGCAGAACTAATCTATGGGAATAGACATACATATTTAGAGGGTGGTTGGATGGGCACAGAAAATACTTCTGTAGCAGCTTCCCCTTAGTCTATGAACTCCCCATCCATAGGCTTTTGGCTAGTTTTTTCTTTAATATTTTTGTTCATTATTTATTTATTTATTTGAGAGTGACAGACACAGAGAGAAAGACAGAGGGAGAGAGAGAGAATGGGCCAGCCAGGGCTTCCAGCCACTGCAAACGAACTCCAGACGCATGCACCCCCTTGTGCATCTGGATAACGTGGGACCTGGGGAACTGAGCCTCGAACTGGGGTCCTTAGTCTTCACAGGCAAACGCTTAACCGCTAAGCCATCTCTCCAGCCCTTTTGCCTAGTTTTTCAGTACCATGCATATCTTCCTTTCCATGAAGTAGACCTCAAATCCCATTGGAGAGCAGTTGCTTATCTCCATAACAGTCTCCTCACTATTGCTGCAGTGGACACGTCCTGCCTAGATGAACATGTGTACAGCTCTCAGGATCGTTGCTGGGTAACAGTGTTGATGAGTTTTCTAAACGAGAAGCCTGCATAATACCTGCCAGCATTGTGACAACTAGCCAGCAGGAAGGAAGCTTCCAGCTTAATTCTGGCTTTACTTCTCAGTGTCCTGTAACTGAAACAAGTGATACCTTCAGCAATAGGGTCTTACTATCTAGTTCTGATAGGCAACCAAGAGCATTGGTGAATATCTGATATTGTTTTGGAGCTACAGGAGACTGCCTGAGCATCACTGTAATTTCCCTCATATAACGTAGGACTTCTGGGAGCAGCATTAGTTACTCATGCAGAGTATTTCCATTAAAAGTCTTTACAAGTTACTTATTTATTTGAGAGTATGTGTGCTTGTGTGTGCATGCATATGCACATCCATGCACATGTATGCTACAGCATATATGTGGAGAACAACTCAAAGATGTCTGTGATTCATCTTTGAAACAGAATCTCTTGCCACTGCAAATAATGCCAGTTTATCTCTCCCATACCTGGCTCTGAGTCCCATTGTCATAGGTGTGTTGGCATCACAGATGCATGTGCTACTTTGTGTCTGGATTTATGTGGGTTCTATGGAAGATGTAACTTGGGTCTATAGGCTTTGCAACCAAACACCTTTAACCACTGACTTATCTCCCCAGACCCCAAACTCTTTTTAAAATTGTATTTTAATTAATTATCTAACAAAAAGTAGGTTTCAGGATGGAGGGACAGCTTAGCAATTAAGTCATTTGCCTTCAAAGCCAAAGGACCAAGGTTTGATTCCCTAGGACCCATGTTACCAGATGCATAAGGGGGGCAGGCATCTGGAGTTCATTTGAAGTGGCTAGAGGCCCTGGCACACCCATTCTCTCTCTCTCTCTCCCTCTTTCTTTCTGTCAAATACATAAAAATAAAATATTTTTTTTAAAAAGTAGGTTTTCACATGGATTTTTCATATGTCTGTAGTTTTGGTTAACTCTGCTCACTCATCTCCTCCATCACCCCATCCCTGGCCCCACTTAAACCTTTCCACACCCAGAATTCCACTCCTATACTTTCATACCACATTTGCTCTTCTGCCCCCTTTCCTTAGACCTCCCCTACTCCTGTACCATTTCTTGCTTCCTGGCCTCCATTGACTTACACTTCCATACCTCTTCCCCCGACACACATCTGAAGCTAGAATCTTCATATGAGAGAGAATACACTGTGTTTGTCTTTTGAGCCTGAGTTAGAGAAAGAATATATTGTGCTTGTCTTTCTGGGCCTGGGTTACTTCACTAACTACAATCTTTCCCCAATCCATCCATTTTCTTGCAAATTTCAAAATTTCATTTTTATTTATAGATGAATAAAATTCCATTGTGTATATATGCCACATATTTTGTGATGTAATCTAGGCTGATTCCATTTTGTAGCTATCATGAATACCAATAAATATGCATGATTAAGTTTCTCTATGATAGAGTATAGGGTTCTTGGGGTATATCCCTGGGAGTGGCAAAGCTGGGTTATATGGTTGTTATATTTGCATTTTTGAGAAATATTCAAAATGCTGACAATTCAGGATTTTTTAATGACAATTACCTACTTTTCATGTTTGGGCCATTTGTATTTCCTTTTCTTTCATTTTTATAATTTTTATTGGAAACTTTAATATTGGAACACATTGCAAATTGGTCATATTCCCATAAGGTTATCCTCTTATTCCCCCTATCCCCTGCACCCTTTCCACTGTGGACCCATCTCAGTGGGGTTATCAGTAATCACTGTGTTGCCATAAATGCACCAGTCAGTCCCTATGGAGGGTACAATTGCCCCAGACTACACCTTCCTACCGTGTGGCTCTTCTCCTACCTTCTTTCCACTCCCTGTTCTGAGCTTTGGATGACATGTTACAAGTCTCTTTTGGGGTTGAGCTCTTAAAAGCCCCTGATATTTTTTTGGCTTTGTTGTAATGTGCTTTGAGTCTCCTCAGTGTTTACCATTTCCCCAGAGGAGGTTATTAGGATAGCTGTAGACCAGCACTCATGTTTAATCTTCAACTTCCTCTGTAATGTTTCCTGGGCCCTGGCAGATAGGGCTCAGTTTTTGTCTCTTGTTATTCTAATGGGTCTTGGGTCTCTCTGGTATTCATTGGCATCTATAAAGAGAAGGCTGTGTAACCAAATGTGAGAGAAGCATGGATTAAAGGGGATAAACATATACATTTAGAAGATTTTTTGGCAGGCAAAACCTCTCCTTTTAGCCAAAGAACTGTGGGAGCTTCCCTCCAGGGTCTATTACCTTCCCAAACATACGATTCTGACTTTGTTCTCAGTACTAGGCATGAATTCCCTCTGTGATATTCATGCACTTGAATGTTAATTTGGTTACCCCATTCCTGAGGTAGTTTAGGTTAAGTCTCCAGCAGGACTCTGTTGGGAGTGGATTTTCAGTCCAGCCCTGCTAGATGTGTGGAGAGCCAGTTTGAGCTCTGGCTGTTGTTGCTTGCTATTATTGGCCTCTCTCTCTCCCGCTCTCTTGATGCTGAAGGGAGTCAGATATCTCTGTCATTGTACATGCTTCACCCTGGAATCTGAACCTTTTCCTCCTTTAAGCTGTTTCTGGTCAGATGTTAATTACACCAATGAGAAGATAACTGAAACAGAAAATTGGTACCAAGAAATAGGGCTGGGGCTGTGATGACTCTGACCATATTGATTTTGGTCTTTTATAATATTGGTGGGAGGAATACACAAGGAGTTGAAACTTTGGTCTGGTGAATCCTTGTAAGGTTTAGTATTATCCTTGCAGTGCTGTAAACAGAGCTTGATGGGCTATTCTGGTGAGAATTTTAAAATTCTAAATGCAGAGAGAATTGTGGACTGTGTAGGCTTGGTTTATGAATATTTGAAAAGTAAAGAAATAACCTTTTTTGAACTGAGCATGCTAGTCCATGCTCAGAGAGTTTTATCAAGGTTGAATTTAAAAGTAATGGAGTAGTCTGTTGGCAGTAGATATAGAATAGAAAGATATGAAAGTTGTGTGGCTTATTACAGGTAAAATTCAAGACAGTTTTAAGTTACAGTTGCAGAGAATGGCTTAAGGTTACTTGAGCTGCAATTGTAAAGCATATTATCACCATTAAGGGTGGGACAACTGTTTTTCTTTTTTTTTTCATTGAAACAGTGGAAATGATGACCTTAAGGTGAGCCATTGAAAGGAGGTGGCTTGAAGGAAAACTGATGAAGGAGTATGCTCCTCATAAAGTCAAGTTTTAGTCACCCATAAATTTCCAAATTTGTCTATGCTACCAACTTGGTATTGGTTTCAGAAGCACGAAATATACATGGACACAGGTCATTAAGTGCACATGTTCCAGAAGCTTATGCTATGATGCAGGATGTGCATCAGGGTGGAAATCCCTATGTGGAGTTCCTTTAAGGCCATTGTACACAGGTAAACTGGTTCCTGGAACTGCAGAGATGTGGCAGTGTGAAACAGGTTTAAGGCCCTTGTTTGAAGATCAAGTAAGGGTATTATATGGAGCTATGAAAACAAACTATGGTGTGATATGTAGACCTAAAGATGGTTTAGATACACCAGGACTGCAGAATGGCTTCCATGAAGAGCTGCTGGCTCAGGGCTATGAGCATCCCAGCTGGAGGGGTACAATTGGACCCAGAGACTTTTTCATCAATGGCCATTTATGTTGGAATTGTAACTGCAGATATTTGATATTTACCCCTGGTTATTAATTTTGCATTGATCCATTCTCTTCTTGTTATGTCATTTTGCAATGGAAATCTTTACTCTGTGCCATTAGCTCATAAACAGACCAGGATCATTGAGCACAGGGACAAAGTACAAAACAAATGATCAAAAATACCACTGGAGTCAGTCTTCAAAATATTCTCTTGACCACAATGCTTGAATTTTAAGGTATAGAAATAGAAATTCTGGAATAACAGAGAATGACTGGAGTTAAAGAAGGAAAAAAACCAACCAAATTTTCAGATGGCAAAAATCTGAACCTTTGCTATTCCCAAGAGATTTATCTGATATGAGGTGGATCTGAGAGTTAAGAATCCAAAAGCAGACATAGGAAGCATATAAAATATCCTATTACAAGAGGCCTAACCCAGCTATAACACAGAGAGAGGTGATATCACATATCAAGCAGCTTGAACCAATGTAAAGTGTGGTCAAGTGAACAATTACTGCCTTAATCAATCTGCTTTAGAAGTCTAACATTTTACATTTTAGGGTAAAGTGAAGATTCTTATATTACACTATGTTAAATAAAACTGGTTTTGGCATGCTTGTAGCTCAATGTTAGAGTGATTTTCTGATATGCATAGGACCCTAAATTTGATCACTGGCACAATAAATAAGTGAATAAATAAAACAAAGTAGTTTCAGTCGTAGTTTGGGATGCACACCCAATACATACAACATTGCAACAGAAGATGTGAGACTACAGAGTGGAAATGCCAAGACAGGTATAAAACATGGTTTTGTGACATAACACCTTTAATAGAACTCTGGAGACAACTCATATGGTACATAAATCTAACCTTTCCCAGAAAAGGGGAGGCATGAAATATGCCTGCTTTTTACCTCAAGCCCAAGGAGGGTGCTACAAGTAGATTGTTTGAAGGGTTTTAATAACATCCTTCACATTTTTGGGACATGGTTAACAAGGACCAGTCTCACTGTGGGAAAGTTAAGTGGCTGGTTACTCTGGGGTGGTTCTTTGGGACTGACTAAGTCCCAAGTACAGAAGATGTGAGCATTTCCTGTGAACCATGAGTGGTCCAGGCCCTAGGGATAGCAGTCTGGAGTCAACTCATATCTTGTCCTAGAGGCCAATGGGGAGGGAGGGCAAGGGACAATAGCCTCCTGCACAGTCTTAGGGCAGCACTTACTCCAAGGCCAGACCAGAAAGAAGGATAGAAAAAACATGGATGGTAAGGTAGTTTATCTTCTCCAAGCCACTGAATTGACACAGGTGGAGTCTTGGGAATGAGAGAAGCTCAGTTTGCCATCAAGTTTAGCATGTGATTATTCTACTGTATTGAGTCACTGACAAACTTCTCCCTATAAAAGTCAGATAGTGAAAGCATACCTCACTGAGAGAGCAATTGCTTAGTATGTGTAAGACCTGAGTTTTTATCTCAATACCAAAATAAATAAATTAAATTAAACCTGGCATTTGCCCTAGATTATCAATCTCATGCCAGAGAAGAATTAATTTATTAGAATGAATTCAAGGGGGTAGTGAATGATAAAAATAATGTTGCTCTTAACTTATAACTGTTATTTATCCAAAATAGTCATTTACATATATATGGTAAGGATTCCCAAAGATATGCAATGTCCATACTGAACAAATGTTACCAAACTTTTCGTTTGTTTGTTTTTTCAAGGTAGGGTCTCACTCTAGTTCAGGCTGACCTGGAATTCACTATGTCGTCTCAGGATGGCCTCCAACTCTTGGCAATCTTCCTACCTCTGCTTCCTGAGTGCTGGGATTATAGGCGCAAGCCACCACACCTGGCTTGTTATTGCACTTTTCCAGGTCAGGCAAAGCGTATTATGAATGAGGTATAGTAACTGCACAGAAGGAACGTCATCCTCTTCATACTCCAACCATAGAAAGATTTAACCCCTGGCCTCAAAGAGGAAACGTCTCGAACAAATTTTACTTTTTTTTTATATTTTGCTACCTGCTCTGATTTGTTACAGTTCTTGTGATTTTAAGAGCAATGTGCATTGTTAATGCTTACAGACATGATAAAGTAGACAGGTGAGTCAATAGCTCGATGGTTTTCAGAGGTTAAGTAATCCCAGCAGTTGTAGAGCTTGCTATTTGGTTTGAATGGCATAGAATGAAAAGTCTGGTGAAAGCAACACATAAAAACCATGTTAGCTGTCAGCAAGTAAAACTCACACCTCCTTCTCTCGTCTTTTGTTTCCTTTTCCTTTTCCTTCTTTTTCTCTGCAGTCTTCTCTTTCCCTCTTATCTTGCTTCCTCCTGTACCAAACCTTACTTATTTGAATCACTTTTAAATATTAGATTATGGGCCCATATCTGCAATACACACTTGTAGGTGGACAATATAGGGTAGTATGTAGGTATTACAAAATATGTCTTGCACTGTGATATTCTTTGTGCTCTGTTGCAAATTAGGTCCCCTTCAGCACTTGCTAGAAGAGTCTTCATGTATTCAGTCAGCAGCACATGACTCAAGCCAATAAACCTTCAAACTATCTGTGTCCTCAGAAGCAGACTTGAAAACGTCATAGTATTTTATCGGTTTCTTGGGAAGGTATTTCAAGCTTCAAAACTGGGCAAGGAAAGCGTTTGCTGAGAAGTTAGTTATTAGTGGCTTCTAGAAATGGAAGTGGCAGCATCCTATAAGAGAATAGGGAGATGGTTTAAGTAGTTTGTTAAATAAATAATAAGGAAGATCCACCAACAAGGTGGGTTCGTCTTTGGAAGGAAGAATCCCTTTTGACATGTCACTCAAGAGCATGCTGACTGGTTGGGAGATGAGGGCACAGTGAGAGGAGGGCACGTGGCCAGAAAAGGAGCCAGTGTTTCTAAAAGGGAGAGCAAGTCTGTGGAGCCCGCGCTGAATGCACTTCTCTGGCCTTTCTCCGAGAACAAGTATGCAATGAGTCTGATGCAGGTGTTTGTTTTGTTAGCCCTTCTTTCCTTTTTTGTTTTTCTTTTGTGGCTGTTTTATCAATATTCTTTTCAGATTTTCAATATTTGTATATTTGTTTGCGTGCTTGCGGGAAACAGGGTGGCTTTTTGTGGCCTAGGTTGGTTGCAAACTTGGCAATGCTCCATACTCAGTCTCCAGAGGGCTGGGATTACAGTCCTGCGCTACCATTCCCAGCTCAAGAGTTTTGTTTATCATGCTAATATGTGTCAGATCATCGAATACAATGTAATCAATAACTGCCTCTGGACCCAGTTGCTTTGTTAGTCTCTGAGGGATGACCCTGGAGGGTACTCAGGGAAGCTCGGATGGAGCAGCTCGGGGTGATCTGTATTCCACAGTGTAACCCAGTTCCTGTCTTCTTGCCTAGTTATAAATGAGCATTTTTCTACAGAAATGGTCAGTGTGTGCAGCCATCAATCCCCTGCCTCTGATAATATGATAGGTTATGTGCAATCCTGCTTAGCTCTAAGGATATAATGTTCTTGTGATAGCTCTTCAGGGGGGTGACTGTGTACCCTTCTTTGAGGAACAGCAGAGAGGAGTCATATCCATAGTCATCTGGATGCTAAGTGCTCTCCTGCTCTCCCACAGAGCTGTGGGCCTCAGACAGTAACCACAATAGAGCACATGTGTTCCCAGGACACAGTTCAGTGCAGGTATGCTGTGCCTGTGTGTGTTCACGTGTGTGTTAGGAGGGGAGATCTGGGATTGTACTGTATTCGGTGTGGCTTCTTCGCTGTCACTCTGCCGCTTGTCTTTTCTCTAAATTCACAGGAGTGGCATCTGCATTCATCTGCTGAGACACAGAAATGTGTGGACTGGTTAGGCCAGGCCAGGAAGAGGTAAAAGCTACTTGTGCTACCAATCCATGACCCCAAACCTAGGTGCAGAACAGCTGAGCACATGGTCTTCCCCATCCAGGAAGAAAATTTAGCAATTATATGAATAAGAGCACTGCTCTCCCTCACCAGCAATGCCTCACTAGGAAGTCTGCCTTGGGGCCCTTTGTGATAGGACCTCATTTATTTCCTCCATAGCATGTTACGATCATTTATTTTCCTCTTTGTTAGTTTGGCTTACTTCCCTTCTTCCAACATGGGGATAGGGACGCCTGTTTTGCTCACAACCATATGTAAAAATCCGGCAACACTATGTCCTGCATACAGCAGATGACCCATCAGTGGTTATTAATGTGTGATGAATAGGTGACTGAATGAGCCAACAAATGGATTAATAAGACACTTTGTCTAGATGATATCCACTGTTACAGTAAAGACAATAAATTACTCATGATCTTTTACAATAATAAGTTTCTTAAAATTTTTTTGGTTTATTTTTATTTATTTATTTGAGAGCAACAGACAGAGAAAGAGGCAGAGAGAGAGATAGAATGGGCACACCATGGCTTCCAGCCACTGCAGATGAATTCCAGATGCATGCGCCCCCTTGTGCATCTGGCTAACGTAGGTCCTGGGGAATTGAGCCTCAAACTGGGTCCTTAGGCTTCACAGGCAAGCGCTTAACCACTAAGCCATCTCTCTAGCCCAATAATAAGTTTTAATAAGCAACCAAAGGCCTGTGGGTTGTTTAATTTTGAGTTAGAAACAGCAGAATTAGGATTAGGGATTAAAAAGTGTCTGGAATGCCGCTGGTCATTTAGGTTTAGTTTGAATGCAACCCTCCATGTGAGCACCCTGGCTGCGTTGATGTATTCTCTCATTCCATTTCTCAGTGGGGTTCAGACCCCTTCAGACAGCCTCCTACCTCTTTGCCCGTTCCTTCACTGGGAGGCCAAGCCAAACATTTCTTCCTCTGCCTGGTCTATGCGTGATGGTGCAGGGCATGGCAAACCATGGCAGGTGACTGACTTTTCTTGAGCAACGCCATGGTTTCATTTCCATTGTTGTTGTCCTTTTGGCTTATCATGCACAAGTGGCATGTGGCAGTCTGAGTAGTGAGCAGACCAACCCCAAGAAGTAGCATAAGGAAGTCCAGCAGGGCCTTTGGAAGTTTGCTTTGTCTACAGTTTTTTCCATTGTTTCACTGACATCAAGATACCCAGGACTGATGGGAAAAGATTCTGGTGCTGGCACAAACAATACCTCTCCTCATTTGTTGGCAGGACCCTAAGTAGGGCTCTTGGCTGTTTTGATATTGCCTAATCTCCTGCAGGTAAAGAGAGTGCCTGCCAGTCTCACCTGGACTCCCGCATGGGTCCCAGTTATCTGGATGTTGCAGATGAGAGAGAGGTGATGCTCCAGGAACCTGTTCTCTGGGATCCTCATCCAGACAGGATGGTTCAGTCTCACATGGCTCTCTCCTGCCCTGCTTGTCCTCATGGGAAAAGAATGCACTTCAAGGGTGGGAGCCAGGGTGCCGTGCTTGGTGACTCTTGCAGAGTACACGAAGGTGCCGTGGGTTTATTTCCCTTCCCTCACTTTAACGTTGTCATGAAAATGAAATTCATTAGAAATAAAAGGAAAGTCAAGGATGTGTGCAGAGATTTATCAACAAGAATGTTCAGTAACAGAGAGCAATGGATGCAAATGTTCACATAAAGGAGTAGATAAAAATAAATTATGGTACATTCATGGAGTGGAGTACTTACAGCCATTAAAATTGATCATGTAGAAGAATATTAAATGACATGTAATTGTGTTCACATTTAATTTTTAAAACTTAGGCTATAAAACAGATACTGTATGATTACATTTTTGCATTTACAAGTGTATAATAAGTATGCTTACATACAGAATGGAAGGATAAATATCAAAATGCAGATAGTTATTTTGGTGAATAGGGTTATGAGTTAATTTTCTTTTATGCGTGGTGTCCAGTCATCTTCAGATTTTTTTTTATAATGGGCACACATGTCTTTTGAAAAAGGACATAAAGACTTAAAATGTTATTTAACAAATTAAATGACTCTCTTAGTGGGTTCAGGTTTGTTGTCTCTTATAGCAAAAAGACAAGGTGCTTTATAACTACTCGCAAATTTGGAGGGTCTGGCAGATCCAGTGTCTTCTGAGGTTCCATTCCCTGGTCCATAAAGGTATTTTCTCACCTTTTCCTGCTGCCCAACCATTGCTCAGAGTATGTGGCTGTGCTCCTCTGTCCTCCACCAGCAACCTATCAAATAGGGACTGAGATTTGTCCCTGTAAAAGCCTCTTGTTGAATTGGGCTATAGGCAGCACTGGGAGGTCAAGGCTGTGTTTGGGTGGTGCGGTAGAGCCCTCTCTTCAGAAGGGTTCGTTATCTTGGAGTTTGGCCCCCTGCACTCTCCCACACACTGCTTGCCGTGCTCATGGGTTCTCTGTGATCTTGGCTGTGTTGTGATGTAGGGTGTGGCCACTCACTCTTGAACTTCTTGGCCTCAAGAACCATGAGCTACAAATGATTTTCTTTACCAAATATCCAGTATTGGGTATTCTGTTATAGTAACAAAAATTAACTAAACTATCTTAAGATCCTTACCTTAAGGTATTAGGTTCTAAAGTCACATGTTCTCTTGGAGTCTTACCTGACAGCTCCTGACCCTAAAATTGACCCTTGTTTATATCTCTCCCTCACTCAATCCTCCCTCCATCTCTTCTCCTCTTCCTTCCTTTCCTTCTTTCATTCATTCTTTCTTCTCTTCCTTTCCCCTTTCCCTTTCTCCCCCTCTCTCTTCCTTCCTCTCTCTCTCTTCCTTTCTTTTACTCTTTCTCCAGTCAAATGAAGTTTAACTATCATGCCATTTCTTGTTCTCCCTCCCACCACATTGTAGAGAAGTGATCGGATCACATTTTATTTTCATCTACATTTCTTTTTAGCAAGCCTTGAAACTAGCATGTAGAAATCTATATAAACATTGACCAAAGACTATGCAACAAGTATTTATTGAGCACATGTCATTTTCTAAGCATTCATTTAGTTCCAGAGACGTTGTTCTAGCATCTGAAACACCTAAGTAACAAGAAGAATCGGGATTTCTACTTGTAATGTGGGAAGCTGCTGACTTAGATTCTAATAAAAATATCCAGGACACGTTGAGTTGATGCATCATTTAGGTGACATTTCACATCTTCTGTATCTGTGCTCCACTAATTATACTAAAATTCTTTTATTTTGGATTTTGAGTATACTTTGAAACAATGACAGTCTTGGAAATAGCACTAACCCACTGTTGCATCTAAGTTTGGAAACCAATCAGCTACAGCCTTGAGCTGTTTTGTATATGTATTCCTTTGCAGTAGCAATTCAGGGCTGAGAGAAAGCTCAGCAGTTAGACATTTACTTGCAAAGCTAGGCAACACAGGTTTGATTCCTCAGTACGCACATAAAGCCAGATGCAGAAAGATGCACATGCACATGAAGTTTATCTGCAGTGGCAAGAGGCCTTGATGTGCATATTCTCTCATAAAAGACAGACAGACAGATAGATAATAGCTAAATAGATAGCTAGATGATATATACATAGATGATAAATAGACGATAGATAGATAGATAAATAGATAGATAGATAGATAGATAGATAGATAGATAGATAGATAGATAGATAGATAGACAGACAGACAGACAGACAGACAGACAGACAGATAGATAGATAGGCAGGCAGGCAGGCAGGCAGGCAGACAGACAGACAGACAGACAGACAGACAGACAGACAGACAGATAGATAGATAGATAGATAGATAGATAGATAGATAGATAGATAGACAGATAGAGCAATTCATTCTAAAGCATTCTTATGCTGCTTTCCCCCAACTTCTATCATTCCCTTTCTATTCTCTGTGAAAACCTCTGACTTCCTCTCACTACTTCCTCCCTTATTTCATGCCTGCCTTTCTTCTGAGTCTTCTATTTCCATACACCTTGTCAGAGGTGAATTTTTGAACATGCTATCAAAACCAGTAAAACATCTTGAAATTTTCTCTTTCAACTTGTAGGTAAAGTGGAGAAGAATTAATATGGACAAAATTGTGTTACTAAGTGCTGTATATTTACTTTGAGGTAAGAAGAACTAAAGAAAAAAATAACTCTTTTTGTAGATCAGAGTAACCTTACAATTTGGACATTATTCCTGGTTTATTAATAAGCAGAAATTCCTAATAATTAACTAAGGTTACATAACTAATAAAGACCCAAGAGAAACATAATTGTTTTACAACTCGTGGCTTACTCCCTTGAGAATGGAGCATGAAAAAAGTCACTGTGTGTGATGCATGCATTTTTCCTGGTTTTCATTTATTAAAATGAAATTGAGGTATTAGGAAATTCAGACTGTTCCCAAATAATGTTATTATTTTAGAACAAATTGACTCTTGCAGGAATAGCAATATCCTATTATACTTGTAAAATGCTAGCTTCAAAATATACCACCAGCATGTGTTGCTTCTTCCTGTACCCCAGCCCCTTCTCCAATCACCATGGAATCTAAGTAGGAACCTTAGATCATATGTAAAATTCTAATTGCCACAGTGTCAACATAGAAAGCCTCTACATTTTCCAGTAGTTCCCAAAATTTTGGCCAAGATTTCTAGAATAGTATCTTTTTGCATATATTTTTTGGTCACAAATTCTGTCCCCCAAATATGATCTGCCTTCTCATCCCATTAGTCCACTCAGTTCTTTAACCTTTTATAGTTAGAGATCCTGAATCATTAATTTAGCCGAATCAACAATGCCCTGCTCATTGCCAAGCCCTGCTCCCCCCTCAGCCTTCCCAATATACGTGCACATGCTGGGTTGGGTTGATGCTGCCTACATTGGAGTCCTTTCCCAATCACTCTCGGTTACATTGTAAGGAGGATGGGAGAGAAATAGCATCTAGTTTAGAGAACTGTTGTCTTTAAGACTGTTCTGCTTTGCTAAGCCAGGAAGCAAAGATTAACCTTCATAAACCTGAAAGCACTCCCCCACACAGTGGTGCTCCTCTTGGACAATTCCTCTGAGAAACTTGTCTTGGTACTTTGGCACGTGTTTTCTCTTGCTTCTCCCCTTTGGCTTCTCATGTTCACGCCTTTTATCTACTCTTATCACAGATGGAGTCATGTGGTAGTTAATGAGACATAGTTCACCAAGGGTGTTCATCTGTGGGAATTGTCCAGAATATGAGAGCCTCTTAGTCACACACTCAACATCTGCCCAGAGAGTGCCCTTCACTATTCACTTTTAAAGTCCTTCTTCCATGATATTCTTGCAATCCTCCTTTAAAAACACATATCCCAGGGCAGGAGAGATGGCTTAGTAGTTAAGGTGCTTTCCTGCAAAGACAAAGGATCCAGGTTCAATTCCCCAGTATCCATGCAAAGCTGGATGTGTCTGAAGTTGGTTTGCAGTGGCTAGAGGCCCTGGAGTGCCCATTCTCTCTCTCTCTCTTTCAAATAAATAAATAAAGTATTTTTAAAAACACATATCCCATCCTGAATGCCTCAGTATATACACTAATGCTAAAATTAGCTTGGAACTAGATAGTCCAGCAGTTGTACTTGTGGGTATCTAGCTATAAGAAAGAAAGTCAAGTGCATGACAGTATCATTCACAATCCAGAAGGTGGAAGTGATCTAAGTATCTACTGGCAGATGAATGGTATAAAAATATGTGGTATGTACATTGGAGTATTATTCTATCTTAAATATGAATGAGATCCTGGAACATGCAATGACATGAATGAACTTTAAGGACATAATAGTAAAATACACAAGTCAAAAAAGAAAAGACAATACTTTGTGATTACATGTATATGAGATACCTAGGGCATTCAGAGATACAAAAAGTAGAATGGTAATTTCTTTTTTGTTTATTTTTATTTATTTATTTGAGAGTGACAGACAGAGAAAGAGAGAGGGAGAGAGAGAGAGAGAGAGAGAGAGAGAGAGAGAGAATGAGAATGGGCACATCAGGGCCTCTAGCCACTGCAAACAAATTCCAGATGTATGTGCCATTTTGTGCATCTGGCTTACATGGGTCCTGGGAAATTGAGACTCAAACCAGGGTCCTTAGGCTTTACAGGCAAGTGCTTAACTGCTAAACCATCTCTCCAGCCCCTAGAATGGTGATTTCGTAGGGGCTGGATGGCAGGGAGATAGAGCATTGTTATTTTCATGGGTATAGTTTTATTTGTCAAGATTAATAGGGTTGTAGAGAATGTCTGTACCACAACATGAATGTAATGAACACTATAAAACCTTAAACCTAAAAATGGTTATGATGATAAATTTTCAGTTTTGTATCTTTTCCCACAATTGCAAATAATCTTTGAACACTTGACATTGAAAGAAAAATTGAAGTTATATCATCAACAACAAAAATGTCAAATAATTCATCACCAAAAATTTAAAAAATTAACCATTCATAAATTCTGAGGGCCAAGGACAATAAGGATAAATACAGCCTGGTTCATGTCCTGAAGGAGATGTTGGTGTGACTAGAACAGGTAGATATGCACAAAATATTAATTCAATGAAAATTTCAAGAAATTTTCCATAGCAAGGAGTGAGCCCATTCAAGATGTTCTCCATTTCAGATGAACTGAGAAGGGCAAGGAGGAATTGGAAGTGAACTGCAATTTTTTAAAAATTACCTCTGTTTTTACTGATAGATGAATAATTAAGACCGTCCTTCATTCTTGTATCTTAAAACTGTTCCAGATAGCCCTTCAGTAAAGTATCATCTGATTGTGGGTGTATGTGAGCAAAATAGTGCCATCAAATCCAACAGAAGTGATTCTGAAGTCCCAACATACTCAGTGCAGAGAGCTTACACTTATTGGCATTTAGCATTTAGTTGTGAAAATATTGTACGGTTTCCTGGATTCTTTTGAAGTCATATTTGCATACTTCTGTCAAGCAAACATACATTAAGTTCTGTTTCATGTATTTTCTCAGACACCAGAAGGGTAAGACACCTTGCATTATGCATAACTTGGTAACAGACTCTTTCCCTAATCATGAATGCATTACTTCATTATGGTTATATATATGAGAAAGAGAGAGAGAGAGAGACAGAGAGAGAGGTCAAAATTGCTTGGCCAATCCTGCTTTTTTTTTTTTAATTCGCTTTTCCAGCTTTGGCAGCAAAAATGGCAATTTTCCCCATATGATCTTAGGAAGCAGATTGCTGAATCATAAGAGTCCCAACCTCAGGTTGAAGGTAAAATAATCCCCTCAGGGAGGAACGTACAGAGGCAGAGTGAAGAATTAAGCTGATAAGAAATGACATTGCATCAGGAGGGTACGATAATGGGATCACCTTAAATTAAGCCCCCTGAATGAATAAAATAAACCTATTATTCTGAGGTTAACCTCAACCTTGTAAAATGCCTAACATATCAGAACTTTTGAAATAATCAAATAACTGAAATGAGAAAAATGAGCTATTCTGATAACATAGCCATATGTGAGGATTATCATATATGATTCAGTTTGCAAAGTGTTCTTTGACCTCTCTCACTCTTTGCTCAATACTCCGGTGATGTAATAGTGAATAAAAGGCAACGGCTCTTTTCTCAGGGGAGTTTTACCTGTTAATGAGGAACAGAGACGACTTTTGAGAATGGTGAAAATGCCAAGAAGAAAAAGCTAGGACAGCAAGGACTACTAAAGTATTTCGGTGGGTGTTGAAGTTTTAGGAAGGATAAACTTATATGAATTCAGAATTAAGACCCTTAGTATACTTGTATTCTACAATTGTGGATTTACCCAACCAAGGACTAAATGTTTTTGTTTTAAATTGCATCTGTACAGAACAGGTACCACCTTTTTTCCTTGTCATTATTCTCTAACAATGATTTTTATTAGGTAGTATAAGTTGTATAGAGATGGCTTAGCATAGGTAAATATGATTATATGCAGATTATGCCACTTTACAAAAGTGAGTGGAAAGCCAAGAATGTTCATATCTGTTAGATGTCTTGTAACTAGTCTCTTGTACATACCAATAGATGACTACTCAACTACATTTTCTTGAGGTTTCTGGTCAGAGATTCTGAATAAATTAGAATTTTCACATTATATATCACATAATAAAATTGGGTCATTTAAATTGTTTACCAGTTATAAGACTACCATACCATTGTAATTGTTTTATTTTTTTTCTATAATTTCAGGTAAGGCAATTTAATTTTCCTCGCCAGAGATAAGTATAGGGAGAGATCAATTTATATGGGTTCATTATAGTGCATTTTGCTACAATTTCATTGTGAAAAAGCCTGGCTAGAGTCACACATTCACATTGACACCTATTTTCTGACACAGTTCAGTACCATGCAGGCTCTTTAGAAATTGTCAAAGGGAATGTAATTATCAAAAATGCTGAGATTACTTGTGTAAATTAGCCTGCAAGCCACGAATCCATGGCATCTTGATACTGAAAGCCAGTTTCCAGGCAGAGAGGAGTGCCGGCAGAGCCTCTGTTCTCAATGTGACACTAATGCTACTGAATTCACACAAAGAAATATGATTTTTGCAACAATGTTGGGAGCCTCAATTTTAACTTGCCAAAGAAAATAATTCAGGTTTCATGGAGCTCAGGGTTTCTCCTGATCACTGTGCCTATTCTTCCCTACTGGGGTAGGGCAAGAGCAGAGTCACATGTTTCGTGAAAGCTACTATTTCCTCTGCTGATTAAAAAGAAGTGTTTTGTTGCTATAAAATGGGGTGTAGGTAGCCAGAAACCAGGTTTCTGTTTGGTCATTGTACTAGAGTTCTGGAAAAACAGACTGTTCTTTTGAATTTCTGAACAATAATAATTTGTTTAAAACTTTTGCAAAATCAAGATAAGTAACAAATCTTGATAAGAAAACCTACACTGGCGGAGCATCTGCAGAAGGACTGTTTTACAGATGATGAACACAGTTAGGTCTAAATTCAATTAAGTGGGCACCAAGGGACAGAGGTAGATAAAGAATGAAGAAATAATTGAAGCAGTAAATAGTCTGAACTATGGAATTATAAATGTGCATAAAGTTGGGAAATTTAAGACATTTTATTAATGTCTCTGAAAGTTTGAATAGGTATAAGTATGATTTCATGAAACGACAATGGGAGAAAAATCAACATAGGCAACTGGGGGAGAAATCTCTTAGTGCATGACACTGTGTGTTCCTTAGGTCTTTGTTTACTCAGGGGTGGGAGGTGAGCCACCAGCACGCTGCACCCTGGGAACTTGATGGCAACATAGGATTTTGGGTGCCATTGTAGACCTATAGAATCAGGACCTGTGATTAACAAGTCTCCCAGTGACGTGTACACACACTGAAATCCAAGAAGCACTGTCTGTCCTAGGTTAGTTGTTTCTTTCATTCATCAAACATTTTTGGAGCTCCTTCTGTGTGCCATGGGTTAGGGAGCTAGCTACAAGAAGAAGGCATGTCCCTTGCATTCAAAATACATACAGAATGTGTGCATGCACTAACAGCTGATGTTGATAGGTTTTGTGATTGATGGTGAGATGCCGACTTGAGGATATGGGTGATGCTTGGGTCCATGGGTGTTGATGTTGTGTTGACAGACTCCTAGAAATAAAAATAGAGCATGTCTAGCTGTAAAGTCCTGAGTTTTGAGGCAGCCATGGAGTTAGTTTCCAGGTAATTATGTGTATCAGGTAGTGGGATTTAAGACCTAGAAGCAGCAAAGTTTGGCATCCCAGATCAAATCCTGGCCTAGACTTATGTATTCAAATAAAGTTTTATCAGAATACACCTTCACTCACTGGTTTATGTATCATGCCTGGCTTTTCATACTGTAAGGGCCAAACTGAGCAGCTACAACTGAGATAATATGGTACACAAAGACTGAGGTATGTTTTCTCCATCCCTTCACCAGTAGTTTGTGGAGAGACATGGGATGGAGACAGTGTGTGCAATTCACAGGAGCCAGGGATGGTCAGGGGTTGTGCAATGGGAGAGACAAGGACACGGTCAGCACACAAGGAACGGGCTGCTTCCCAGGCCTTCTCTGTGCCCCAGGAAGCAACTTTTCCCTGGCAAAGCAATTTTTTAAATTAATTATTTATTTATTTGAGAGCAACAGACACAGAGAGAAAGACAGATAGAGGGAGAGAGAGAGAATGGGCACGCCAGGGCCTCCAGCCCCTGCAAACGAACTCCAGATGCATGCGCCCCCTTGTGCATCTGGCTAACGTGGGACCTGGGGAAGCGAGCCTCGAACCGGGGTCCTTAGGCTTCACAGGCAAGTGCTTAACCGCTAAGCCATCTCTCCAGCTGGCAAAGCAATTTTTAAAGTATTCTTTATTTTACATATTTTATTTGCTTACTTATCTATTAGAGAGAGAGAGAGAGGGAATGGGCATGCCAGGGCATCTAGCCAATGCAAACAAACATTGTGCATCTGGCTTATGTGGTTCCTGGGGAATTAAACCTGGGTTATTTGGCCTCACATGGAAGCACCTAAATTGCTAAGCCATCTCCCTAGCCCCAAAGCAAATTTTTAAATAATGGCTCTCATGACAGTTATATTACTTGATTTTATATTGGCACTTACAAAATGATTTAGTCAAGAAATTTCCACTAGCTGGGAGAGCCACCCTGTACATAATTTATAATGCTGGTAACTTAGCAGGCTCTGGTTGGTAACCCGTAACTCATTCCTTTTAATGAAAGCTGTGAGTATCATAACAGTTTGGGCTTCACAACAGAAATAACTCTCATCTTCCTATGAAATAGTTAACTAATTTCCACATAGAAACATTTGGCTTGACCCTGGTGTCTATCTGGACTCTGAAGAAGCTTCTAGAGCCCCTACACACCCCCATCCTGCTAACACAGCCCAAGGGTAGAGCTGGTCACAACCTGCCTTCTCTCAGGGTTTTGCCCAGCTGAGAGACGTTTGCCCCTCAGACACCTAGCAGAAGTTCAGTGGATGCTGCACGGGGAAGGCATGCCCCTGCAGTGGGTGACCGGCCTGTGAATAAGAATGGAGAGAGCGAGGGAGAGAGAGGGAGAGGGAGGGAGAGGGAGGGAGAGGGAAAGCTGCACATGTAAAGCCATTTGGTGTCATAATTATATGACTTTCTCAGTAAGAACTTATGAACTCTTGGGAGTTCTATGGTCTTTGTGGGTATATCGTGAAAATGACAGGATTCAGGCACCAGCCCATCGCTGATAGAAACCTGATGCAGTGTTAGGTGCTGGCTCCCAGGTGAGGGCGGTGGTGCAGCGGAGGTCAGCTGGGACCTCTGCAATAGTGCAGAAGCGCTGGTCTCGCCACAGAAGGATCCTTTCTAATGCCAGGCACGGCAGGAAATGCTGCTTCCTGGGCATTTGGGTGTATCAGAACCGCTAAAACCTCTGATTCAGGGTGGACACAAGTTCTGTATGCTGAGTAATTCCAGAAGTCCTTTTGGTAAACCTGGGAGACAGGACGAGGTTTAGCGGGGATTGCGTGTCCACGTGATAGGCTCAGAGTCGGCCTCTACTTTCATAAAACGACTTTACTTCCAATGCTTCTTCCCCTCCCTAGGGGTGACTGCCTGTGTCTGTCCCACAGGGTGGCCACGTCGGGGTTTTCTGACAGATCTCTGTTTATCTGTTTATCAATCGCTGTTTATTCTGGCACACAGCACTTTGTCACATCTCACTCTTGAAGGGGGAATGGGCCAGCGTTGCAGGCCTCGCTCCTTTAAGCGGCAACCCCTCCCCGGCCAGGGTCCCTCTGGTGGCTACATCTCCATTTAGTGATTCTCCACTAGGGGGCGCAGCGGGGGATTGCTGATGATGGTGGATTTAAGGAGCAGCCCTGCTCAGCCTTTAAGAGGTTGCACTCATGGAAGCTGAATGAGCCCAGTTGCCCTGGAGACAGGCTCAATAGATTTCTCTACTAATCAGGAAGAGAAGGAGGCACAGAGAAGTTAAATACCTTGACCAACATGTCAAAACCAGATAGTGATAAAGTAGGATTGGATCAATGTGGCTCTGTTAGCCACCACACTGATTGGCACCATGAACTTCAGAGACTGGAGATCTGTGTCCCAGAGCCACCAAATGTGGCTTCTGATGTCTGCAGTTTCTGTCTCAAGAGAGAGGAACCACACCAGGGGGTTAGATGCTGTTAACCAGGGGTTACAGGTTCTACAGTTCTGAACAAGGAAACCCTTGCAAAGTTTTGCAAATGAGGGTTTTTGGTTGGCCTCCCCACAGACTTGTGACCACAAGTTTCCTTCAACTTCATGATAAGAGATCCCCTTTATCAAAAGAGAGGAAGTGAATTAAAAATTAAATAAACACCCAAACCAACAGAGACCCCCTCCTGGGGGAGAGCATCGTTCCTCAATACCACCTGGCAGCTTGTTGATCCCAAGACCTGAGTTGGAATCCAGATAACAATGGAAGCTCCCATGCCATCACCCGTCAGTAAACTGCCTCTTCTCACACCCAGAGGCCTGCTTCCCTTGGGTTCTCTTTCTTGCCTGCTTACTTTTTGGCTTTGAGGTGTTACTGCCAACCAAGGACAGACCTTCTTCTGTGGGTGGCATTATTTGGTCCTCTTCCTTGACCTTCTGTTGTACACACTTCCTGTCACTGCCCATCTTGTGGCAGAGGGAATCCACCACACTTACACATGATTGGATTCTGTCTCTTCTTGTTTTCAGCCTTCAGAACCAAGTCATTTAGAGTGAGACCCAAAGCTAGGAGTTGCAAGAGCCCTTGAAAGTGCCTTCCTTTAGAATGATCTCGGAAACATCAACTTCTACAAAACAACCTCAAGACAGCTAGACAGTCTTCAAAGATTGCCAGTAGTTCTGAAGCAGAATCATCGGGGGAAACTGCTTTTCTTTCTTTCTTTCTTTCTTTCTTTCTTTCTTTCTTTCTTTCTTTCTTTCTTTTTTTAGAAAGTAGACTTCTAGTTTTTGGTACATCTTATCATGAATGCTCTCTTAATACAGTTTATATGGTGTGAAGAGCCCAAGATCTTACTGCAGCTGACTAACAAAGATTTGAATTCAGTTCAGGCACCATGAGCTTGCATTCTACAAACTATTAAGTGAAAATGATGGTGAAATGGGAAGCATACTCCAGGGGCCAGATACTTAGAGATGAACTGACATACTCCTCACAGCTGCCCTCTGAGGGTCGATACTCAAGGTCCCTGTTTACAGCCAGGGTAATCAGGTACAGAGCACTTGACCAACTTGTCCAAAGTTGCCCAGCTCATACATTGCTAAGTTGGCACTTGAACTCAGAGAGTTTAATCTCAGAAAATGCGCTTATACTCTCTCCCTGGCATGCAGGCAAGGAAGGCTTAAATAACACTTCCCTTACAGATCATATGGATTAATTAGAAGTCTTTGCTTATCTAATTTAATCATACTCTATGTTGCAGGTACCTTCTCGTATTTAGGACAAAATACCTGACCAAAAACAGATTATGGGAGAAAGATGTTTTATTCAGGTTTATATTTGAGGAGAAGTGTCAACATGGAAGCCAAAGCATGGCAGAGCAGAGGGTGGATGCCACATATTGCCACATCATCTGGGGAATAACAGCAAGAGTGAGCTAGCTAGTGAACCCTCAGTAGAGCTGGACTATTAAGCCTCAAGGTCTTCCCCAGGGACACACCTCCTCCAGCAAGGCTCCACCTGCCAGAGGCTCCACCAGCTGGTGAGTGCACATGAGGCTTAGTTACAGGAACCTGAGGCTGTGGGGGGCACGTCACACTCAGGCCACCACACTGTGTTAACCACTGCATAGAAAAAAGAAAACTCACACAAGCCCTGGATTCCTGTGCTATGGAAAGCATTTGGGATCTATTTTCCATCCCAGAGACTTATAACCTCCCCTCATAATTGAGAAAAATGAAGTAGGATGAGGCAACTATTCTAGAAGCTGTCTTTCCCTTATCCATCATAGAATAAGGGTCACATCACTGTTTTGCAGTATTTCTTGCTTGCTCTGCTTTGCTCCCCCGAGGGTCCTGCCTTATCCTGAAATTGTAAATTTTAGTTCAGTCCTTGATGTTCTGCAAGAGGACTGTGTCCTTCAGAAAGATAGAATATGGCCTTTACCAGTTCTGATAGAGGTTGATAAACAACCAGGCTATCAACCAGGATGAAATGACCTTTGCCAAGTCTCCCCAAGCTTCTCCAACTACAAAATGGGTAATGTGAAACTTGTTTCTTCCTCTTCCTCCTTCTCCTCTTCCTCACCTAGTGGGAGTATTGTGAAGATAACGAGCAATAATTGATGTGAAAATGCCTTGCACTCGGAAGATGAAAGCTCTCCTAACCCCAGCAACTCATTAGACCAGCTTAATTGGGATTTCTGCATGGTTCAGTGGCTCATGGAAGCCACTCTTCCAGCTGGCAGTTCAATGTTGTAGGTGTTTATTCCAGAAGAGGATTATTGCTGTATATCTAGTCAAATTAACAACATCTGAGTCTGGGACAGTAGAAGGATGGGCATGGCCCCCATTGGGGAGCACTACCTACCATCCACAGAGGCCCCTGTGACAGGTACTCCCTTCTCCTAGAGAAGCTGATGGAGCTGGAGAAGGTGCTTCTTGTGAGGATGCTTGTTCTGTTCCCCAGACTGCACAGAACACATTCATAGCTGGTCCTTCTGCTATTTGAAGATGTGTGCCAGGAGTCCACAGAAACACTGCAAACTGACTTACTTCACCTAGATCTTACACCAGGAGGTTTTGAATCCTCACATTCTTTCTAAACACTACAATTTTTCCTTAATGTCTGCCCTCATATATAGTACCCAGACAACACACTAGTTTAACCAAAGTGGCCACCTCATTATTCTGTTAATACAACCCAAACTTCCAGCTTCCTAAGTATGTTTGTCATGCATTTATGCTATTGAAATTGGGTAGACTGTCATGTCCATAACTATATCCCAAGTCCCAATACTATCTTGAGTCACTCCACATTGACAATGAATTTCTTTAAAATTCTTGGCAAAAAGTTACGTTTATGTCAGTTAAATTAAAATTTTATTGAATGATGTGCCAGGCTATTCAGATCTATTAAAATCCACATTTTCCTATTTATTATATCATTAGCCCACCCAGCTGGTAACCCAGGCACCTAATATTTTATTCTAGAAAATGTTGACATCTTACTTCCTGCCAATGTGAAGCTTAATTTAATCCACTGTACATGGGCAATTTTGATAAGAATACATCTGCTTTTTGTTAAAAATTTTCTGAGATAAGGCCAAGAAATATTTATATTTTTTCTACCAAATAATTGTTTTAAAATGGCCAATCACCAAGTTATTCATCTGTCCAGTAATACAGTTTCAATCTTGTGTTTTGTCATCATGTCCAAAATTTTTTGTGAGGTTCCTCCTGCCTGATTCCCTTTCCCTGTTCTCTCAGTTCTGTGGCTTTTCCTGAAAAGAAGTCACCGGCATTAGTACAGATTGAGTCGTTCCCAGGGCGCCACCATGCTCAGTTTCTTCTATAATTTGTCACATGGATAATTTCTACTTTCAACTTCTAGCTCAACTACCTACATGATAGCAAAACTCCTTTAAAAATGATGAATTTATTTGATTCCTTGCTTCTGGCCTTACCCTCCTGAGTCATGTCTCCATTACAAGCCTCCGCTAGCAGGCTGCCCGTCTCACTGAAAGCCTCCTGTGAGCTGGGTGCAGCCAACACAAGTGTAAAGTTCCGGCTTACTTGGACTAGTTGAATGATCTTGACCTGTCCAGTTCATCCTATCTTAGGTTCTGTTTGTATTTTGTGATCTGTTTACTCCTTGCAGTCCAAAGGCATTTCTCCTTAGCTGTGAAGTAGGGGCCACATGAAGGGAACGGTGCCCACCCCTCCACATCTCACGGAGGGGGCTGCCCGTTGACTCAGGCCTTCTGTTATCTTCTCTTGGTTTCACCCTCACCAAACCCCTTCAAATACTACTTCTCCTCTTGAAGAGACCCTTGTGCAATGCTAATAGTCCTCAAAAGGATAGTACTTTGAAACATAAAATAATCTGGGCTTTGCCTCCTTCTGTTTCAGAGAAGGAGCTATGACTCTGGCTGCAGTTTTCTAAGTGAAAGGCAGCTCCACACAAGCTGAGGAAACCCAGACAGAGGCCCGAGGGGGACACCCATCCTCCCCACCATCCAGCCAGACTAGATCAAGGTTCATATCCACATATGCGCAAGCCTTCACTTGAAGATGGGCTTTTGTTGCTGTGGCTTTGCTTCTGGCCGACTAATATAAAAGTCCATAGAACATAAAATTTAAATATTAAGCTCTTTGCAAACAGGGTTCAGGAATTGTCATTCTCTTCCTGTTGCCCATCATAGAGCTGCTAGTACGTGGTCAAGAAATGCTTGTGGAGCAAAAATGAAATAATGATAATTAATAACGAGTTCATTGTCAATGTGGGGCATACCCTTACAGTACTTTACTAGGTGATTTCAATTAATTTAAACTTGCCACGATAAAAAGTGTTTTGTCCCCTCTTACAGATGCAGTAATAAAACAACTAGGACTTTAGTTGAATGGAAACACCCTGGTAAAGAACAAAACCAAGATCCCTGATCACCTTTGTGCTTGGCCTCACGTCCATCTGTCAGACTTACTGATGAGGTCAGGGGATGAGGGAGCCAAAAGACAAACAGTAAGAGGAACAGAGGTCTGATAAGACTTGGAGAATGATCCCAGGCTGTGAGAGAAAGGGCTTTGATGGGAAGTGGAAGGTCCATTCCAGCCTAAGCAACAACCAGGAACTTTCTAGAAATATAGAGTTTCAGGCCCCACCTAAGACTTCTTAAGTGAGAAGAGTTGGAGAAGAGGCCCAGGAAACAGTGCTTTGATCACCTTTGGGATCAAAGGATCCCACATACACTAGCCTTCCAGACCACAGTTGAGAACCACTCGAGGGACTGGCTTTGCTTCCGAAGAGTGGGAAAGCTTCTACCTTCCTCAATATAGTCATACAAGCTCAAAATCTGCACCAATATTTAACTTCAGCGTGTTTTAGAATAAAGCCAGACAATATATCTTCTTGTTCTGAGAGCTTAGCATCATTCTCTCTTCCTACCTTCTGTTTAGTCTGTAACCTGAGGCCCATCACTTAAGTATGCCTGTGCGATGCGGTTAATGACACTGCGCTCCGCTCCATATTGGGACAGCTAGACAAATGTGTAATTAGTGGTTGGGAAGCATCTGGAGCCCAGAATGCCGCATAACTACTGTAGGATAATAACCACTTTATGGCCTTAAATGCCGCCTACAACTTGACACATTTAAAATTTCTTACCTGAATTATAAAGTTTGAAGTTAATTTAACAGTTTGATGTTTTCACTTAAAAAAAAAAATTCTTTCTGTAGTCTGATTTTTTTTTCCTTTATGCTTCCATCATTCTTTCAGAGAAAGGAGGTGGGAGGACTTTTAAAAATAAGTGTCTTCTGAGAAAAAGACTGGGTCAAAGCATCATGGCTGGTCGACAGGCATGAGTTGCACAGAAGTTTTGAGCCCAGAAGCCCAGTACTCTGCAAGCACTGAGGTCAGGCCATTTATGCTTACAATACCCCCAGGTCTTTGGGATTCTAAGACTCTGAGCTGTGAGTCAATTTTGGTTTGGTATTTTTTGAGATGAGGTCTTGCTATAGCCTGGTATTTGCTGTATAGCCCAGGTTGGTCTCCCCCTTGTCACAATCCACCTGCCTCACTCTCCTAGGTGCTGGGATTACAGGTGCCAGCCCTGCTTCAAGCTGTGAATCTATAAAGCAACTTCATTGTGGGCGGTATCTTTACTTCTGTTCCACTTTGGAACAGCGACCCTTCCTTTCCTATTTGGAGTGCAAAATGGCTGGACATTATTTTTACCCTGTCAATCTTTTTTCAACTTCAGCAAACCCATCCATATTCGGGAAGCTTGCCTTGCCCTATTCAGATATTCATGCGCAGTCTGTCTCTTTTCTGTCCATTGTGGAATATTCTTCTCCCTTCATCATAAGCAACTGACCGTCTAAAGAAGATGAAGTTGTGGGCCTAGCAACAGCATTGCTTTTAAACATTTGGTTCTGGCTGAATTTCCATGAAGAATGCAAATGTGAGTTGAAGTCATTTGGTGAGCACACAAAAGATGCCAGAATACCAAAAATGTGGTAAAGGAGAAAAATGGTAAATGACAAATTACGATAGTTTTATTTTGTATCTTATAACTTAAATATTGAAGCATAATTACTGGGCAGTAAAAAACCTCCTTCCTTTTATTACCATTTCCTGACATTTTAAATTACACACTATTGCTGAGTTAAAAAATAAAAACAGCAAAATAGGGATCATCTCATCTCCAAATCAGTACATGAATTTATAAACTAAGTTTCAAGCAAGCAGGCTTGTTTCTCCTTGTGCCTTGTGCTGGAGATAATATGCTCTCAATAGCCTAAAATGGCAGGTTGAGAAAAGTTTTTATCATCAAAAATTTTAAAAAATCTACCATTTATTAATAGAAAGGAAAGTTGGCTATCAAGCTAAAGGGCTAATTACTTCTGTAGAGACATCCCCAAATTCCTCAGTCATGGCACTCATGACAGGTAAATGTCACCTGAGTGTCATCCACCCAATATGGGTTTCCCAGGAAATAATGGTATACCAAAAAAAAAAAAAATGGATGCAATCTTAGCAGATGCTCCAAATTTACAATGTTTTGGGGTTTTTCATTGCAGACTGATAATTGTTTCCTTTTCAAGTACAAGTAGGTCAAAAATGAATTGGTCAGCAGACTGTAGAAAGGGGGCAGGGGAGGAGATGATCTACTTCATCTCTTTCTGGAGTTCTGGCTGAATCCAAGACACTGTCGCCCACAGGGCTTAGTGAGGATTTGCTAAGCAACACATTGAAATGAAATAGTACTCTGTCTGGCAAATAGCAAGGGCTGACAAGAAGCACAAAGGAAGAGAATAACTCCTCAGCTTCCATACTAGAATTAAACCTTCAGATAAGGCAAGAAAAATGGCCAACCATTTGGGATGGTGTGCCCTTCATAATAGAATACAGTTCAGTCAGAGATAGTTTCTCATTTTTCTGATTCCCTATCTTCTCCAAGCCTATATCCTTATAGAGTATAAATTATTTGTTTGCAACTTTTCTGAAATTGCTCTAAGAAGATCAATAGAAAAATGGTGAGGAAGGAGGACATAATTTCATGCCTTCGTTTCCCTGAAAGCTTGCTGTTTTCAAGCTGCATGTACTTCCTGCCACCTTGGTAATAATTAATGTGTAGTGTGGGCTTAATTTGCACATGCTTATCAAGAAATAAGAGCATTCAATCATTGTTTGGGCAACCATAAAGCATCTTAGTATTATACTGTTGGGTCGGCAAGCATCTACAATAAAGAAAATGTGTTTGATTGAATTAGGTAATTTAGCTTCCTCCTGTTACTTAGGAAAAAAAAAAATCACAGAACTGTTGCTTTTCCAGAGAAAATATATTTTTTTCTTTGAAGGATCTGATGGTGCTCTCTGTGATTTCTGTCTTGTTTTTATACTCCAAGAGCTCCTATAGTCTGGACCATTAATTTCTCACCTGTAAGTGTCTATTTTATATGCTGTTAATATTCTTTTAGATGCCATGGCCTGACCAGACTATAAATCCCTCAAAGGTAAGATTCATCTCCATATTTCTTCATTTCCTAAATCAGAAGCTTGTGAAGTCATCATAGCAAGATTTTGTGTAGTATTTAATTACATGTAATAATCAAATGCATTTCAGACTCAAATAATAAGTTCCTCCACAGCCCATTTTAATGTCATAAAGTCATATAGATGCAGCATTTTGACAGTCTCTATTTTTATTTTGTTTACTATTTTATTTATATATTTTTCAAGCAGATAGAGATAGAGAGAAGAGAGACAGAGACAGAGAGGATAGGCACACCAGGGCCTGCAGTTGCTGCAAATGAACTTTAGATGCATGTGCCACTTGGTGCATCTGGCTTTATGAGGCACTGGGGAATCAAACCAGGGACTTTAGGTTTTATAGGCAAGCACCTTAACTACTGAGCCATCTCTTTAGCCTGACGGTATCTTTTTTTTTGTCTTTGAGGCAAACCCAATAGACTGCCTTTATAATGTGTGCGAGAGAGTGTGTGTGTGATAGAGAGAAAGAGTGAGGGAAAGAATTAGCATCTCAGGACCTCCAGCCACTGCCATCAAACTCTAGGTGTGTGTGCTCCCTTGTGCACATGTGTGACCTGGCACCCTTGTGTGACTGTGCATTTGGCTTGCATGGGACCTTGAGAGTCAAAAATGAGTCCTTAGGCTTTGCAGGCAAACACCTTAACCACTGAGACATCACTCCAGCCCTGATAGTGTTTTTCAAAATGTGACCTTAGTCTCATTCTGCATTTTCTTGTAGTGGAGTGCTTTGGTACTAACTGCGGGTACGTAAGCTGGTCTGGTGTTGTACCTAACAGGTTCCATTTGAACCTGCAATACTGGATTGAGTGAGGTCATCCAGCACACAGGTCAGATTGGGCCATTTTCATGTGAGAATGGTAGCTGTTACCACTTTGTGGAACTTCCAAATTGGAGAACACAGACAATACATACATCTCTTAATGGGCATATACTTACTTATTTACTATAATCAAGTATTCATAAATGTGACCTTTCTGAAACTTCATTTTTGAGTTTAATTCTGGTCACCAGTTGACCTTCAAGAAAGTTCATGTATGTGTATGTTTGTGCATTTGTGTGTGTGTGTGTGTGTGTGTGTGTGTGTGTGCACGCACATGTACACTAGAGAAAAACAGTAATCATTTGGTATTACCACCATACCATTTAAATTCTCAGAATTCCCACAATGGCAGATATGTGGAATCTGTATTATATGAAGAAACAAAGAATAACCCACATAATTTTGAGGCCTTGATACTCTCAGAATACACCACAAAAGGGTAAAGGGGGGCTGGTAGTGATGCTATGACTATTTTTAGAAAGAGCAAAGGCACAGATGAAAGTCTCCTGATATACATTGAGTCATGGTAGATGTTTATTACAGATGTGAAATTATGCACTACACAGCAAGGATAAATGTTTATTCATCTTCTAAATTTAACCTACATTTAATGGTTGCAGTTGAAAGTGAATTTACTGTTTTGGCTGGTGGGCCTGCCATTCTCACTTCCCTTCCATGTGGAGAAGAGACAGAGCTTTGGAGAACGTGGAAGAGGATCTGAGCTCCCTCCCTCCCAATACACAATGAATATGAACCTACTTTATTAAAGTGAGAGAAAAGTCACTGCAGAAGTAAATGAGCAGATCATAGGCAGGTCTTGTTTTAGTCTTTTCTATGACCTGAGTGGGGTGCCACAGGGGACAGAAGGCACACTCAGATGGGAAGCTGATGAGGGATCTGTAGGTTAAGAAGACCAAGAGATCCGGAAACATGTAGGTGTTGCCAATGTTGGAGGCCATACAGCCTGAGGCCTGAACAGGCAGCAGGCGGGGCGCATGTTCCTCGGGGTCTGCTAGAGCCACAAAAGCACTGGGGCTGGAGCATCACGAAAGGCTGCATCTGCTGTCTGCACGCAGCACCGTGCTGGGGAGCAGTGCAATAAACACTTCTCACCTCCAGGCCCCCGGCTTCCTCACAGCAGCTTCTGTTGACAGAGCCAGAGGTGGGGGGAGGGGGGCCTGTGCTATGCACTTAGAACAGGGAACACCCTGATACAGAAGATCAATCGGCCAACTGTCAAGGAGATTGCTGATCCCTTCAAAATCTGGGGGTTTCAATACAGTGAACTTTCACTGGATTGACAGGAAGATGGAGATGTGATAGTGGAAAAAGAAGGGAAGTGCAATGTCCCCTTGAGAAATTGGAATTTGAGTGGAAGTTTGTCTTACGCATCTGAAAACTAAGACTAATATTCTAATATAATTTCTATCACTAAAAAGAGAAAATAAAACAGTGAGCCATGGGAGGAATGGTTAAGGATATATGCAGCAGCTTGAAATGGTCCAAGTTTGACCCATGCATGGTCCTCACCAGCTGACTGCCTGGAAGCACTTCCTCTCTGGAGCTCTGTTGCTCAGGTTTCCAACAAGGTCATTAGACCAGACCACTATGAGAGATTCTTGTGAGGACAAAAGGTTTTTTAAAAAAAGTGCTTGGCCAGGATCATTGTGAGCCCTACATAAAAAGTTCTGCCAAGTGCTCATTCAAACTGGAGAGAGGCTTCCTGTGTGGCTCTCAGATGCCTGCCCCCTGCATGGGGGAGTCGGGGAATGGGAGGACAACATCCTCATGAGGCGTTTCTGTTTATTAAAAGTGAATGTGAGCTTCAGTGAGATGAAGAGTACTCTAAATCTTTTTCTGTTGCTATAACAGAATGCCGGAGTCTAGGTGTGTGAGTAACTTTCTCATTGCTATGAACAAATACTTGACCAGAAGCAAATTAAGGAAGGAAAGGGTTTCTTCGGGCTTACAGTTTTGAAGGTATATATTCCACTATGGTGGGGAAGGTGTGGCAGCAGGAACAGAGCTGATCACCTCAAGTCAGGAAGACAAGAGCAAACAGGAAGTGGAACCAGGCTATAAAACACCAACCTTACTCTCAGTGACCAAGGTCCCCCAGTAAGGCTCCACCTCAAAGTTTCCACAATCACCCCAGTGCCACCACTGTTTGAACCAACTATTTTAATACCTGTGGAGGTACATTTTGCATTCAAATCACAGTACTGAGTATGTTTTCTTTATAGAAAAGAAGCTTATCTGGCACATGATTGTGAGAGTAGTCCAAGTGTATGATGCTGATATCTGCAGGGCTCCTGGGATAAATCCTGGGCTGCCTCACCCCGCAGCATAAAGTGGAAGGGCCACAGGTTTGTGAAGAGAAAAAAGCAGAAAGGGCAGCTGTGCCTTGTAACAACTTCCCTCTAGCTCCTGAGCAGGCAGAACTCACTGGGGAAAGCCTTACTCTGTTGGCAGGGGCTCTGTCCCACAGCTCAGCACATCTCACTTCATGGCATTGGGAACCAAGCATTGTGTGGATTTGCATGGAAAGAAGCCATAATTGCACCATACAGATGCCCAGTTTCTCCTTCTGCAGCTGAGGCAGAGATTTGATTATCTCCTTGATGTTGTTGACCTCACTCCCAACATCTGGAGGCCAGGCCAGAGAGACTTACTGAAGGAGAATATGGTGGTAGATGTCTACACAACAGGTCTGAGGCTGGGGTATGTACAGCTCCATGGTATCTGGAGGTCCATCCTGGTGCTGGGCCCCATGCTTCCTTTCTGTCCCACACTAGGCATCATGAACATTATAGAAGACTGTGTCCCTAGCCCCCACCCATCCTGTTCCACCAAATTTCATGCTGGGGCTACCCTGGAAAGGTTTCTTAGTGCCCTGTTCAGAATCCTGTTGTGGGACCATGGCCACTCACTGGAGGGACAGCCAGTGAGAAGAAGATATTAATGCAGAACAGATCAGGAGAAGTGAGGTCTCTTGAGGAAAAATGATCCAGTAGAACTGCAGATGGAATTGAGTCCCCCTGTCAGCCTGTTCTATTTGTATAGTTTCATAAATGAAAGTGAGAAGCAGGTTGGATAAACACAAAGATAGTGGCAGGCTTAAAAATTAGCATAATTCTTCTCTAAGCCATGAAATATGTTATGGTCACATAGTGAACCTGTCATGAACCTCCCATTGGCATTTTCCAGGCTGATATTTTTTCTGTAGCCGTAAACTACTTATTGGGGTTTAACTAATAATCAGTCCCAACCCATACTCTCCTACAAGTGAGCAGCTATGGTGACAATGTCTTAGGGAATTTGTGAATCTTCAGCAGCCACAGACAAGTGACGGTGAGGTGAGCGTGTGTGAGCTGATGAGAATAGTGAAAACTACACTGTAGTATGGAGTACAGCAAGCCATAACATTTTGAAGAGCACCTGGCCTTTGGCATTAGTAAATTTGACCACAATTCTGTAAAAAAAAAAAAAAAAAAAAAAAAAAAAAGTGGAGAAGGGTTGAAATACAGCTGAAAAACCAACCAAGTAGTAAGTAATTTGAATTTTGGTGCCAGTTTGCCATACAAGATGAATATAGAATTTTCTGGCAGATGGACAAGGCAATCACAATGCAATCATGGTGAAAAAATGAGAAACATTCTTCTTGTAGTTCTGTTTGGAAAGAAATGGTTTTAGAAAAATTACTCATCAGATCCCATGCTTTTCATGTCTCTGTCCCCTAAGTATGAGAAGTAGGTTCAGAGGACTGGAGCAGAGTAAGAAAATCAGATGCAGAAATGTCCCACTTCTAGATAGGAAGCCACATGTGGGAGCATCTCCATACATTTCTATAGTAGCACCTCAATAGGCTCTTTTAATTAGTGGGCAAATTGAGGATAATTTGAGTTTAATAGTTTTGACAATATTGGTGACATGAAATGCAAATTGAAAAGCATCTAAAATTCTATAATAAACATTTCAGTGGTGGTCAAGAACTAAGCACACTTTTTTTGCAGAACCATCTATTAGGTACATCAGTTTTCACAGAAGTGGAATAATGGGAAGTCAGTCATGCATTCTCTGTCACTGTGAGCTTGAGAGAAAAGCCTATTACAGTAGAACAGATTACTTCTGAAAAGTCAGCCCATTCCTGAAAAGCCAGCTCCACAGAAGCTCCTCATGAAGGCAAGTGTCCTAACCTCGCCTATATTCCTGGGTAGTGGTAAGTGATCTGTTAGCACTGGAGAGCAGTGCCCACTTCCTGATGGAGGATACCAGCGTGGGCATGGGAGCTCCCAGTTCCTTTAGTGGACTCAACACAGGGGATTCAGGGCCCGTTATTGAGTGGGTTCAGTGCCCTTAACCTGGAGGCTGCTGCTGCCTTCACATTTTATTTCCTGCTTTTTGAGATTTAAAAGCTAGATCTCAGACTTGCTGGCTACTGCTCTGAGTTAGACCTGAAGGTGCCAGCTAAGAGGCAAGGTCTGGTGAGGGAGGAGACCTCCATAAGTTGGTCTGTTCATCTCGTTTCTAGCTAGACTTGCCAGCTAGTGATTGCCTTCTCGTGGCCACATCTTGAGCAGTAAAGGAGGACCTCAGGCAAGCCTTGCACTGAAATTGCATTATTGATGGCTGGTAAACACATCACTGAGGACACTTGAACTTTGTTTCGTCCTCCTTTTCACAACATTCATGGTGAAGATGGAACAGCACCGTTCCGGTACCTGACTTGTACTTGGTATTCATTTCTGCCTTGGCTGGTGCTGAAAACAGCAATGTTGTGTGTCAGGACTGAGGCTTGAGGGACACAGAAGCAGCTCCACTCGGTGCCTTCCGTTGGGTCTCACAGCTCACTGTCACTCGCTCTTCTCAAAGCAGAGGACACTCGTGGAAAGTAGTCAGGCTGGCACTTCTGGGACAAATGCCAAGCTAGTGGGCCACCTGCCTACAGAGAGGATCCCTCATGAAGACCCCACCTAGGACTCTCAATTTTCCCTTGAGCAGATGGCCCCTTCTCTTGCAAGGTTCCCAACCCTATTTGCTTTTGCAGTGTCATTAAGGAAAGATAGCTCTGGTCAAGACACACAGTTGTTGGAAATGATTAAGTAGCCTTGTGAGAAACCATTCTCTTGGCAAAAATGCTTAATGGACAAACCAACACTCCTGGCTTCCAGGAGTGCTCAGAATTGATGATTACATCCACCTTCCAATGCCTTGCCACAGCACACAGCCTGGCAAAGGCCCAGCCCTCTTACACAGCCAGCCTCACCGTGCTCTCCTGTGTGAGGTGCTCCTCGTCACTTCCCACCCCGCCCTGACTCAGCACTGTGCACATCTGTCCCATTGACTCCATTCAACTGTGTTCCCTGTGGCATTGGGATTTGTCATCTTTCCAGACCCAGTGCCCTAGTTGGGATTAGGAACAGAATGATAAGTGATTGATAGGGCAACAAATTAGGAAATGAGCAAGAGACCTTTTATAGGAGGCCAGGTGTGTGAAGACATGCTTGTTCCTGAGGCCAAGACCACTGAATGTAGATAAACAGAGAGTATCTATTCAAACCGCCTCTGACGGGAGCTGACTGTGAAGAAAGGATTCCTTCTAATAGTTGGTTCCGGTTTCTGGTGGTGGAAGTAGCAACTTTCACATGGCCGATCGGGAAGACAAACGCCCCACTGTGTAAGCAGCAAGTGAATATGACTGCCACCACATGAGGCGCAGCTGTCCCCAGCCCTATGAAGACATGGAGCACCAAGATAACAGCGGGGGACAGGGCGAGCTCCATTCTTCTTGCTCTTTTATGCAGTACAAATACTTTCTCTTGCGGAAATCATTGGGGCCACTTGTTGTTTGCCTCCTTAGACCTCTAATTATAGACACACTAATGCTGTCACCAGCCTGCCTGAGGTGACAGGAAGGCTTTCCTTCCTGCATGCATTTGCTCAAGCACTTGGCACCAAAGAGATAAGTGTGTGCTAACGTGGATTCTTGCAGTTCGCTCTGAGACAGCCTCATGCTGAGTCCCGGCTCTCCCTTCCACTTCCTGTGCCTCACAGACAGGCTTCCTGTGCTGGTCTGGGTGCTTTGTGGTCTGGCTGGCAAGGTGTCTGAAGTGTTGCTTTTGTGTGCTTGTGATCTTAAAAGGATTTTCTCTGCAGAGAAAATTTTAAAGCATGTGATAGAGAATCCACAGAGCATCAAAACTCAGGAACAAAGCTGGACCTGAGCTCCAAGTACCTGGAGGCTTGTGTGACCCAGCCCACCTGTCCCCTAGACAGAGTTGGCCCCTCTGTTTTCATTTGTCTTTCTCTAATAAGTGAGGGTTAAGTTTATGTATTAGCCAGAGTGTTCTAGAGGAAAGACCAATAGCATAAACACATTATGTAATCTATATATTAGAAGGAGATTTATTGGATTTGCTCCCATAATAGGGGCTGGGAAGTCTAACAGTGGCTGGAAGGCAAACACATGGTAGCTACTATTTAAAACAAACAACATTAAAAATAAGACACTTCAGTAGTCTCAATCCAGGGCAGAAGGTCTAGCAGCTCCCTGGAGAGTCACCCAGCATTGTCTACTCTGAAAGGCTGAAGAAACTGGTCTGATGTCAGTGGATGGCAGCAGCAGCCATGGGCATGCCCAGGTAGAAAGGGAGGCCTGTGCCCGCATGTGCACCCACTTCTAGCTTCTTTCATTCAGACCGCTGAGTGATGCATTCACCTTTTAAACTGTTTTCCCCTACCCACTGCTCTCATTTTCCCTCATGTCAATCCTCTCTTAAAAGTCCCCCATAAACTGGGTGTGGTGGCGCATGTTTTTAATCCCAGCACTCAGGAGGCAGAGGTAGGAGGATCACCGAGAGTTCAAGGCCACCGTGAGACTACATAGTGAATTCCAGGTCAGCATGAGCCAGAGTGAGACCCTACCTCGAACAACCAAAAAAAAAAAAAAAAAAAAAAAGTCCACCATTGATGCATATATGTTTTTCATCAGTCCTAGACCTTTGACCTTCATCCAGTCAGGTTGACAACCAAGGCCAACAGTCATAGTAGTATAGATGAAGACATTCTTAAAACCTTGTTGAAAGCCAGGATGGAGGCTCACATTTGTAATCCCAGTATATCAGAGGCCAACACAAGAGGCTTATCATGAGTTTAAGTAGCCAGCCTGGGCTATAGAATGAGTTCCAGGTCATCTTGGGGTACCATGAGGCCTTGCACCCCCCAAAACCCTTCAAAGTTACCCAATAACAGGTTTAATCTTATAAAGTAAATATATTTAGTTCTCATGATAAAATATGATATGTCAGCTTTTCAAGGATGACTATTGGGCAATAGAGGACTGTCCTTAATTTATGTCGACAGATGCAAATGAGTTAGTTGGCCAAACTTAGTGAGACATGTTCTCTTAGGACTTGGGTTTTATACCTGAGAAGTGGTATGCTACTACCCAATTCAGAGCACTGCCTGGAAATCCAATGTGAAAATGGGTGTGCACTGCCAGGACATACCCAGGCCCAGTATGAGAGGCAGGATTGCATAATGGAAAAAATGGTCATTTCCAATATGAAGAGAGCTAGGTTTGAGTATTCAGTTCCATGTTAACTTACCTATACAATGGGATGAATAATATCTGTTTTTTTCTTGTAACAGGGCATTAGGGGTCCAGGAAAGTCTTTGAACACCAAAGCCTAGATTTGTTTCTAATTTTAATCAAAGAATTGAATATAAAAGAATGTTGAGAAGGATAATTATTAAATTATTATATTTATTGAGGGAAATATAAAGCCAAGGAAAGATACCCATGTGGCTAGAGATCACACATTGAGGACCTTGAAAAGAAGTGTGGAAAGAAAAAGGAAAGTTCAAAGAGCTCCTGCCATGTGGGGAGTTGGAGGGGATAAAGGAGACCATGTGGACTGTAAGGGCTGAGGGGCCCTCCAAGCCCAGGCCCAAGGGAACACTCACTCATAACTGGAAGTTCCCAAGTGGTCAGAGAGCCTTCCCTCTCCTTGCAAAGATATTTATGCTTTATAGTGGTGGCCCCTGTCTTCTGGCTCAGGTGAACCAGAGGAACAGCTGGTTTGGGATAAGGGCTGTCTCAGGAAGAGGCTAGCCCTGGCACCAAGTTCTGGGGCTAAATTTGATCAACCACATTGTTTAAATCCTATGAAAGACATTCCTCCCAGGAGGGGTTCAGATTGTTTGTGAAAAAAACAGGTCTAGGAAACTAGGCGAGAGATAAGAAGTCAGATCATCTTTGATTTCTAGCAATTTCAAACTTTCCTGACTTTTTTTACTTTCAGGGGTCCAGTCACCCTAACTGGACGCCCCTCTCATTCTGAATACTAAATAAGATACAGCATGTTTAATACCCAACAATATAATGTAATGCAAGGCTGTCTGCAATGGGTAAAATCTCTAGATCTGTGTGATATTTGCCTCAAGATCATTAATTTCAGAAAAAGGACATTTTCTTAAATTATATTTCATATGAAATCTCTTTTAGTTGGGGATGAAATTCATTAGTAGAATGTTTAGCATAGTCTTGAACACACACACACACACATACACACACACACACAGAGAGAGAGAGACAGAGAGCAAGAGAGAGAGAGAGAGAGAGAGAGAAGGAGAGAGAGAGAGACCATTGGGTTACTCAATTATCTTGTTTGGAATCCCTTGATTTAGAAAAGACTCAATAGACCAGGATTTATCTTAATCAACAATAGTTTCAATAGTTTTGCCCTTTTTTGCAGGAGTCACTTAATGGATTAATTTTTAGAAAGGAAATCAATATATATAGTCATGATTGCAACTCTCTCCTTCCTCCTTTTGCTCTTCCACCCTTTCTCTTTTTTATTTAAATGATTTTTTTTAAAAAAGAATATTTAGCAAAAACTACGCCTCTTGATCTCTTGTAACCTTAGCCACCCAAATCTCCTTGACAGACAGAAAAAGCCTCAACTTTTGGCATTTCTTCCAGAACTGTTTTCAGGCTGCCATCCCTGGGCCATGCATGTTGGAAAAGCATCCATGTCAGTCCACTCACTCCTTCTGACGCCTTCACGGTATTCCATGGTGGACTTTTAAAAGTTCGTTTTAGGGCTGGAGAGATGGCTTAGTGGTTAAGCGCTTGCCTGTGAAGCCTAAGGACCCCGGTTCGAGGCTCGGTTCCCCAGGTCCCACATTAGCCAGATGCACAAGGGGGCGCACGCGTCTGGAGTTCGTTTGCAGAGGCTGGAGGCCCTGGCGTGCCCATTCTCTCTCTCCCTCTATCTGTCTTTCTCTCTGTGTCTGTCTCTCTCAAATAAATAAATAAATAAACAAAAACAAAAACAAAATGCTTTAATAAAAAAAAAAAAGTTCATTTTAGGGCTGGAGAGATGGCTTAGCGGTTAAATGCTTGCCTGTGAAGCCTAAGGACCCCGGTTCGAGGCTCAGTTCCCCAGGTCCCACGTTAGCCAGATGCACAAGGGGGCGCACGCGTCTGGAGTTCGTTTGCAGAGGCTGGAAGCCCTGGCGCGCCCGTTCTCTCTCTTTCCCTCTATCTGTCCTTCTCTCTGTGTCTGTCACTCTCAAATAAATAAATAAAAATTAAAAAAAAAAAGTTCATTTTAAATAGCAGTGTGCCACCAAAAGAGCACTTTAGGAACTCTGCACTGTCTCCATAGATGACAGAACGGGGGTGTCTGGGGTTGAGGTTGAAGAAGTGGCAGACACCACCCAGCACAGCACAAGAGGAGACTGGACACCTGCTTCTGTCTCCCGAGCTCCTGTGGGCGGCGCGCTAGGCCCAGTGATCTGACATTGCCAGAGACTCATCACTAGAACTCACATGGGGAAGAAGAGTCCGTGGCCCTCAGGCAAGTTCCAAGACAGCAGCTCTATTTTCAGCTGGAGAGACAAGCTGTGGTGATCAGAGGTCACAGGGAGTGAGTGGCTGCTGGTGGGCCTGCGCTTGTATGAATTACTACAATTAAACTAACCACACCAGTTGTTATGAACAGTGCCAGTTGTGAGGAATGACTGTGCTTAAATCACAGAGCCCATCTGTTGCCAGACTAGTAGCAAGCTGACAAGCCCAGCCTGGGTGCGGGCTGAGGATCTGCTGACATGAAGCCTGGGAGAAGCCTCAGGCTACCTGTTGTGTGCGCAAAGGACCCCTGAGCAAGAACTGGGGTGGGAACTGTGGGGGGGGGGGGTGGAGAAGGAAGGAAAGAGAAACGAAGAATGTGAGAGAAAGAAGCGATTGTACTATGATTTCCCTTTTTGTGTTCTAAAAGATGACAGAAAATTGAATAATGCCATGCGTATTTCATTTCTACTTCTCTTAAGTTTTCTTTTTCTTTCTTTTTTTCCTTTTTACAATGTTTAGGCCATTTATCTCATTGCAACAGACCAGAAATACCAAGGCCCTGACCATTTCATTTTTGCTTTGCGTGGCTGGCTCTTCTATGGACTAAGGCCACGGTGAGAAAAATCAATAGGTTCTGAAACAAAGATCACCTGGATTTGAATTCTGTTTCATGAGTCATGCAGCCTTGGGAAAATGGCTTAATCTCTGAGGCTCTTCTTGCTCCTTTCCTGGAGACAAAAGTGCTCACCTCCTGGAGCTATGCTGTGTGCTGCTTTACACCTGCTCTCTCTCTCTCTCTCCTCCCCCCCCTCCCGACACTTTCAGAGTCAGTCTGCTCACACTGAGGGCACCTTGATAAAAAGAACTGGTTCACCTCACCTATGGTTCCATCTGTAGGTGGGTGGGCAGTTGGATGGGCAGGTCAGTAGATAAATGGGTAGAAATAATTCACAAAAATTGTAGACATTTAACATAATCTATGTAAGGAGCCTACCTCAGAATCTGGAATATACCAAGCACTTAAAATATTCCTACTTTTGGTGGACAATTTTTTACTTCTCTTCTATCTTCATTTCATTCTGAAGATAATATGGGGAAACTTTCTCTTTGCTTGCTAGTAGCAACAGTGCCAGAACTATGACTTATGAGTTGTTTTATAAGAATTTAGTCTATCATGGCCATGACTATCTGACAAGACACAGATGCCCCCAGTAAACTCAAGAAATGCAAAGAATGCTAATATAATAGAAGAAAGGTGGCCCTTCTACGTGGCTGGGTTTGAGAGCTGGCTATAAGTGCTTTGAAATCATTTTCTTCTCAACAGCTAATGTGCTCAGCAAGAAGATGAGCAAATGAATAATTATTGATAAATAACTAGTTATAAGAATTTATTTCTCTTCTTCCTTCCAACCATGCTGTGGGTCTACTCTTGCTTTATAACACACATCCTGCTTTGTATTATAATGTGTCTGTGAGGGTGGGGACAGGGTCTAGATGCTAAGCAGTGGCAGTGTTTATTGAATGAACAAACAAATGAATGAACAAATCAGTGGGTTGATGCCTTATTTTATCTCCAAATTGATTCCATTTAGTTGCATTCTATATCTTGACTTTCTATCAGCACCCATGTCTCGTGAAATATTTGATGCCAAGTAGGCCATAAGCTCTAGGTAAATATTTGTCAGGTGAGTAAATGAATGCCCAGGAGGGCTCTGGAGGAAAGCCAGGAAGACACTCCTCTGATGAAAGGAATTTGTAAAGAGGCAGGCAGATGCTAGAGGGGCATGTGGAGGAGATCATTGTGTAGGCTGCAGGGAGCAGCAGTGTGGAGGTTGTCTCTAAGAAGCAGCAGAGAAGGCAAATGCCCACCAGAAAAGCCCACAAGGGGCTGGAACAGTCTCCATTTTCTACAAACAAAGCCACTAAGCAAGAGAAAGACTGTGACGCTGAGGAAGAAAAGGGCATGGCCAGTGGCTTGGCAAAGGTATTGAGGGTAATAGCCATGTTGCCCCCAAGTCTCAAGCCTTTGCTCCCTTTATTGACATCCTTTGCTTTCATGCCCACCCACCCCCCGCATTTTCTACTCACAAGTTCTGTTTTCTCAGTTTTCTTTCCCCCATGCCTCTCTTGACTGTGGCCTCTGCCCCAAGATTGTCAAGCCTTCCTGTCTCTGTGCACTGGGTCCTTGTGCTATTTATCTTGCTGGAACAGACTCTGATACTGTTCAGCTTTCCCTTTTTAAATGGCTTGTACTGTACCTCCCAAGTCTGCCTATCTCTGCTTTCTTTCCTTTGCTTATTCTCCTCTTTTTCTCCTGCTTTTCTCTCCTGGGAGGCCTGCATGCCCTGTGCATGGATCTTCATCATGTCCTGCAAAGTCCTATAATTCAGCACCTGGAGCCTCTTCACACGGGGCTTCCCTTCCTAGAAGGCCAGCCTCAGTCTCTTGTCTGAACTGCCTGCCGGCCTTTCAGACATGTGCACTCAGCTATCCCGTCATCATCTCTTTCCAACAGTGAAAAGCTGAGGGCATCCGCATCTACCAAGCCTGCTTCCACTCTGGTCTGCCCATTCTACAAAGGGAGTCACCCTCTAGCCAACTGCTGAGGCCAAAGACTTCATCTTCCTCTGCCAAGGCTGGAAGGCATTACCCACATCCTCTCTGCTTGGGGCCAGCTCATCCCAAGTCCCGTAGATTTGTGCTCTCAGTATCTTTAGCCTCCATTCCTTTTCCTCCATCCCCACGGACACCACCAGACTGCCGGTCATTGACGCGTAGATTCCCAGTCTGTCCTAGGGTCGGTCTCATTGCCCTCACCTTTCCTCCCTCCCACTCTCTTCTCCTCTGACCCAGCTTCACACGACCACTGAGAGCGATGTTTGTACCGCACGCAGTAGGTCCAGTTTCTTTGCTGTTTATGTTCCCCTTTCTTCCCCCACACAGGTAAACCTTTAATCCAACCACCAACCCTACTTATCTGAACCCTCTTATCTAAATTTGTCTCTAGCCACTCTGAGGCACCGAACCCTCCACACCATCATCTGTCACAGCCAACAGACTGCACCATCCTAGTTCTCAGTGCCATTTTATGGCCTGCCACCAGTCTTAATAGAGCAGACCTTGGTCAATGTGTCCTGTTTCATGGTCTCTTTTGTCCCTAAGGCACTCCTTGCCATTGGCTGTTGTTTTCCAAATCTGAGTGGTCGAGTGGCCCTTCAAGTAAGATCAGTATGCTGTGATAGCTGAAGTGATTTGTTCTCCTCCTGGGGACCTGAGGCCTTGCTATTAAATGTTGCTCCTTTGGGACTACTCTTGAAAAACCCCAGACAGGGCTACCCATGGTGACTGATCAAGGCCCGAGGAAACCCCTGATGACCAGGCCCCACCCACCTTCCCAGTCCGGGAAGTGCCCCTGTGCTCACGGTTCACACGCATCCTCTTGCTGGCTTCCATCTGTCTGCGCATGTCTGCAACAGATCGCATGCTTGCGTTTCTGTCTTTCACCTAGCAGCACTGTACTGACCACCTACTGTGTCTTAGAATGCAATGGTCAGCACCATTCAAATTGGACCTGCTATTTGTGTCCAGCTCAAGAGCTAAGTAGGGACTAAACCCAACCTGGGATCCCCTGGTCAGGCCATGTGCTGTGGATGGGGGTGCATGCGACCCAAAAAAGAAAAGTATCTTCTTTACATATAGTCATTGTCCAACTGGCAGACCACCTGACCATGAAGGACACCTTTCCTAAACCCCTCACGGGACCTAGTAGGCTGACAGTGCAGAGAGAGCAGAAAGCAAGATCAATGGGGCTCTTGTTCTCACTGTTGCCAGTTTGGCATGGAGACATATGAACGAAGAAATCTGTAAGCTCATGGCAAAGCCTCCTCTAGAGTGGAAAGACTCTGTGATGCACCAAAGAAAGTTGCCTGGAAGCCTGAGACAAGTCTCCTGAGGAGCCAGGATACTGAAGCTAAAATGGTAAGGAAGCCAGTCACATGTCCATCAGAAGACAGAGGCCACAGAAATGACCATGTTGCACTCAGGAACAAAAAGAAAAGCCAGAGTGGCTGAGGGATAAGGTGCAAGGGGGGAAAAACAAATGCAATGGCCAGAGGGAGGTGTCCAGAGGCAGGTGGTGAGGCACTTCCTGACCCTGTCTGCTCACTGGGCACCCAAGGCCAAGGGCTCATTGTGTTCATTGAACTAACACCTGCCTGGGAGAACCTCACCAAGTCTCTGTTTACAGCATGAATGGCCCAGGACAGAAGCTCTGTGTGGCCCCAGTGCCCTCTCGTGACCACAAGCTACAGCCTAAGGCCCTTGGTGAACTCATCATCTTCAGATAATGTCCTCTTTACTTTTGGGTTCACCTTACCTCATCCCCTGCTCTGTTCCATTGCTCGCCTCTCCTTCCCTGGAGATCTTCCTACCCTCAGTATTCCTGTCTGGGGAGGCCCAGTTTGAGAGTCTAGCAAATTCCAGCAAGTTGCTAGTTTTGTCTTATTCTCTGTGAGTGAGGCTCGTTTGGTAATAAACACCCTGCTATAAGTTCCATAGTCAATGCAATCTGGGCTTTATTTCTTCTAGCTTCTTAAGCAAGCTGTTTCCAAAGAGAATATATATGAATAGCTAATTTCGCGGGACAATTCAGAGAACCAGGTTCTCTATCAACGAGTGAAAAGCATTTGCATGAAAGCTTGGATAACCCATAGATGGTTTTTCAATTGGGGCCTGTCACCATTTAGCTATGGGCACGTGAAAAGACCACAGCCCAGACGGCATCTCTGGCCGCACATGCTTCAGGCCTTCTGAAGCTTGGCCGCGGTTGTGTTGCAGACGTAGCGCAGCACGCACACAGATGCAGCGTCCCATGCCTGCTGCTGCTGTTTGCTTTCATCTGAATTCGAACCCATTCTGGGCCCATTAAGCTAATCACACTACAAATCCTGAACCCGTCCTCCCATCGTGAGGCTCTTGCATGCCTGATTGAAAAACCTGTTTTCACCCAGCTTCCGTGGAAAAAGCCCACTGCGGCCCATTTGCAAATGTGTGCATCAATAAATCAAGATGACAGCAGAGTCCTAGCATTTGCGAGAAGCGGAATAGTAAAGAGATGTTCCAGCCTTCCACCCTGTGTTTTCCAGATGACACCCTTGCTGTGATGCACATCTTTATCTGAAGTATTCTAAGGACTGTGTCATCCCCAACTTCCTTGTGAGCTCAGCCTCAGGACCAGGGAAGCCTTGACTGCTCTTGTGTTCCAAACCTGGCATGTGCGTTTCTGTTGATCTAGTCACCCTCCACTGAGTCAAAGGGAGAAGTCTGGCTCTCCTGGTCATTTACAGGATTCCTCTTCAGTTGTCACTTACCCAAGTGGAGCACCTGCCTTCTTTCTCCATTAATCAGTCCCCAAATTCCTTTACACTTGCTCCTCAGGTGATGCCATCAAATTGGCACATTTCTGGAGCTACCAGTGCCTGGGAGAGTACACCTTCCAGCTGCAGCCTTCAAAACACATGGGATCCGAGGGTTTTCACCTCACTTCCTGGCCATATGTTTCCCCAGATTCACTCCCAAGATCATTTGATAGCTCCACTTACTACTTTGAAAATAGAGTCTCACTTGTGAATTTTCTAATTGAGTCTTAAAGGCATCACAAATGAAGATATAAATTGACAAGAGCCAGTGGGAGAGAATATCCTTGCAGGCATTGTTAAGCATTCCAATTAACACAGCTGTTTTTGAATACCACCTTAATAAAAGGTTTAAAATAAATACACAAGATCTTTTACTTATTGGAGTTCAACTTCCTCAAGCCAATGTAGCAGACATCTTGTCACATTATTTACAGTGGCAAAACCTGGAAAATAAATGTCTACCTAACTGATATTTATTTATATAAATGAATGAATTACGTTCTAGTAAACTCATACAATGAAAGGCCAAGCTGCAGTTAAACAAACAAGGAAAAAAAACAAAACCCACACAGGGGCTGGAGAAATGGCTTGGTAGTTAAGACGCTTGTCTGCGATTCCTAAGGACTCGGGTTTGATTTCATGGTAACAACGTAAGCCAGATGCACAAAGTGGTACATGCTTCTGGAGTTCGTTTGCAGTGGAAAATGTACAAGATCTAGGTGTGATGTCACATACTTGTCATTTAAGCACCTGAGAGGTTGAGGCAGGTGGGTACCAAGTTTGAGGCCAGCATGGGCTACATAGTGAGTTCCAGGCCAGTTTAAGCCACATAGTGAGGACTGTCTCAAAACAAAAAAGCAGAAGAAATAAAAAAGAAGGAAGGAAGGAAAGAAAGAGAGAGAGAGAGAGAGAGAGAGAGAGAGAGAAGGAGGGAGGGAGGGAGGGAAAGAAAAAGTGAGGGAGGGGGAAAGGGAGAAAGAAAAGTGAAAAAGGGGATATTCAAAAAGCAAATTGTAGGCCAATATATATGGTACAAGATCACTTTGTAAATGTTTATGGCAGCTATTTGTAGAGTAAAATTTGTAAGGATTACATACAAATCTTTTAATAGCGCTTCTTTCCTTCTGAGGCAGGAGGCCTTCTGAAATACACATTTTCAAAATTATTATCGTTATCCTGTTTTTAATAGTAAGCGTGAGTTATCTTTAACAGGAGTGGAATTAATAGAAGTCCCATATTATTTTTCCATACTTGGCCTAGAAAAATGACTTTTTACTACGCATGCTCTCTAAGAGCCCTGCTGTTCCTTCAGACCCCCTCAGGGACTCATCCCAGAATGCTTTGTTTCCCCAAAGATCAAGATGCTGGTGCCGTCTTTACAAGGCTTAGTTACTTCAGCATGTAAGGTTTGCTCAAGGTCACTTTCAAGTTCCAACCTGCTTCTCTCAGCCTCTATAGCCCCTTCTCTTGTCTTCTCTCTCTTGTCTCCTCTTCTCTTCTCACATAGTACATTAAGATTTATTTTATTTTTGTTTATTTATTTGAGAGAGAAGGAGGCAGAAAGAGAGACAGAAAATGGGCTCTCTAGGGCTTCCAGCCTCTGTAAAGGAACTCCAGACGCGTGCACCCCCTTGTGCATCTGGCTAACGTGGTTCCTGGGGAATTGAGCCTCGAACCGGTCTCCTTAGGCTTCACAGGCAAGCGCTTAACCACTAAGCCATCTCTCCAGCCCATACATTAAGAATTTTTATGGATGATTTAATTTTCTTCTCACCTTTTTTGTAAGGTTTGAATCAGTTTTTTTCTAAGCATCTGTATCTCCCCTCCCCTTCCTTTCGCTCTTTAATGAGAGAGATATCTGCTTCTTGGCTTGCTTGCTCATTGATGTTTATTTCAGAGGTGTTTTTACGACAGCCCCTGTGTGGCAGGCATGACTTTTTGCTATAAGAATGCAGCCCCTTTTGCTCATCTCCCCTTTTTTTTTTTTTTTTTTTTCCTGCACTAGTAGTGAGCACACTGCCTGTGTTAATCAAGAACTATTTTTGTTGTTTGTCATACCAGCTTCTTTTCAGTATGCTAATTTATTTAAATAGAGAAAAGTACCTAGCACACCTACGGTATTTTTCTTTCTTTCTTTCTTTCTTTTTTCTTTTCTTTTTTTTTTTTTGCATTTTATACAGATAATATATACAGAAAAATTTAAGGGGCAGGTAAGCAAACAAGAAAAAGTCAATTTCACTCTCGGTGTAACAACTTTTCATAGTTGTGCTTATAGCTTCTGGAATGTATTATATTAAACATGGGGTGGGATACTGGAGCTCAGTATGGTGAGTAACTCATGCCTATAATACTTGGGAGGCTGAGGCATAAGGAGTACTTTGAATTCTAGTCCAGAATGGGATACAGAGTGAGACACTGTTTCCAAAAAGCCTTGGATCCTGTCTACTAAATTGCTTTGAAATTTTATTAGTAACGCTATGATTTGAGTATGTTCCTATTATTAAAAATCCACAATACACTGGGCATGGTGGTACACACCTTTAATCCCAGCACTTGGGAGGCAGAGGTAGGAGGATCACTGAGAGTTCAAGGCCACTTTGAGACCACATAATGAATTCCAAGTCAGCCTGGGCTAGAGTGAGACCCTACCTCAAAAAAACCAATAAATAAATAAATCTATAACATGAGTTAGTACAGAACTTACTCTGTAGTCCAAGACTGGGTATTTTATTTAGCTTCTTTCACCCAAATTATCTTATGCTAATCCTTTACATTTTATTTACAATTTTGTTAGCACCTCTATGTCTCTTCTTTTTCCTTAATTTTTTAATTTATTTATTTGCAAGCAGAGAGATAGAGAAGAGAGACAAAATAGGTGTGTCAGAGCCTCTAGCTGCTACAAACAAACTCCAAATGCATGCACCATTTTGTGCATTTGGCTGTATGTAGGTACCAGGGAATCAAACCAGGGTAGGCTGGCTTTGCAGGCAAGCGTCTTAACTGCTAGCTGTCTCTCCAGCCCCATCTGTGTCTCCTCTTTACCTTCCCCTGCACTGGGCTGTCATGACATGTGGCATATTAGTTATTTTCTCCTTACACACTTTGTACTCATCAGCCTCCAGTCATCATAGTGTTCTGTGCTGTGTAGTATCTGTGGTGTTTTGAACAGATGGCCAAGCATTATTGGTTAAGCTTCCTACTTAAGTCTCCAGCAGTCTACTGGAGGAGGTGTCACTGGGGATGGATCTTGTAGTCCAGCCCTAAAGTCTGTCAAGAGCCAGTTTGTGCTGTGGCTGCTTGTGTTTGATGGCTGTTCGATGGAGTGTCTCTGCAATGGATCTGTGGAAGTGAGCCAGCTTCTTCCACCATTGATGATGTTTCTCCTGGAGTCTATGAGCCAGAAATAAACCCCTTTTTCCCATAAGCTACTTCTGGTTGGGTTGGATGTTTGTCCCAGCAAGGAAAGGTAACTGCAACATTATCTTATTCCCACTGCATGGATTTAAAAACTGTGGCACAAAAACATTAGATGACCCGACTGAGGTCACATGTCCAGAAAGTGTCAGGGTAGGGTATTTAACATAGACAAGCTCACTGTAGAGGCTGAACTCTTGACCACTGAGCTGTGACCCAGAGTATCATTTTCATCATTAAGTACATGGCAACAATTAAGCATCTCATCCTCCAGCTATACTTTCAGGTTCACTATTACACATAGGCCAGGAGGAATACTGAGTTCATGTCTACGACTTTGTACACATGCTCAGTTATCACCTTGGGCTTGATTCCTATTAAAAAGATGCCAAGTCAATGGGGCTGGAGAGATGGCTTAGTGGTTAAGGGGTTTGCCTATGAAGCCAAAGGATCCAGGTTTGATTCCCCAGTACCCACGTAAGCCAGATGCACAAGGGGACACATGCATCTAGAGTTCGTTTACAGTGGCTAGAGGCCCTGGTATGCCCATTCTCTCTGTGACTGCCTTTCTTCTCTCTCTCTCAAATACATAAGTGAATAAATAAATTAAATAAATAAATAAAAGTTTTTAAAAAGATGCCAAGTCAAGTCAGAAATTGACATTCTTTAAAGGCTTGATGCCTTAGCCAATTTTTTAAAATATATTTTGAGAGAAAGAGAGAATGTTTTTAGGCAATATAGTTCCCAATATTCTCGAATCCCTAAAAGTCATGTTCCTTTCCAGAAATGCATTGCGTTATGAGTTCAATAATAGATTTTTTTTAAATTCAAGGCTTTTCTAGATTTTGCTTTCTCTTATTTTTGCATTATGCCTATTCCCATAAAATTCATAACATAATAATGCATTTTCCAAAGTATGGCGTCTCCATCATCAGTGCTGTGGTAGACTGTGTCTCCTGACTTGTGCCATATGAGGTGTCCCACCACTGCACTTAGTGGCAGTTTTTCACACTACTAAGTTTCTTTCCTGTTTTTATTTTTTTAAGTTTCACAAGAATTAAAATAATAAGTCTTTTATATGTTAGTGTTATTTATCCTTGATTTCAATAAATGCAAATTTGGGAAAGGGGTCTGCCTTGCAAGGATGACTAATGCATCCAAGTCTGCAAGACAGACTCCCACTTCTGCCTCTAACTTGTTTTATAACCTTGAGGATGACACTTAACAATTCCATGTTTCATTTCTCTCACTTGCCAAGTAAGGAAGGGGAGCTAAGGGACCCTGAGTAGCTCATGGGTAGAGTGCTTGCCTGACACCCCTGAGCTCCATTTTTGCCACCCATCAAACTGGCCATGGTGGTAAATATGTAATCCCAGTGTTCCAAGAGGCAGGAACAGGAGGATCAGAAGTTCAGATCATCCTTGACTACATGTGGAATTCAAGGTCAGCCTGGTCTATGTGAGACCTTGTCAAAAAGAAAGAAATACAACTGCAGAAAAAGGAAAGAAAAGAGTGCCAGGCTATTTAACAGTGAAGTAAGTCATGGCCATTACAAAGTATTATGTGAGATTGGTACAAATAGTGTGTGTGGGCTAGAGGGATGGCTTAGCGGTTAAGGTGTTTGCCGGCAAAGCCAAAGGACCCAGGTTTGATTCCTCAGGACCCACGTTAGGCAGATGCACAAGGGGGCACACACATCTGGAGTTTGTTTGCAGTGGCTAGAGGCCCTGACATACCCATTCTCCCCCCCCCCTTTCTCATTTTCTCTCCCTCTTTCTCTGTCAAATAAATAAATAAATAGATTCAAAAAATAGTGTGTGTTGGTGGGGTGTTATTGGAGGTGAACAGACTTGTTCCAACATATTAAAAATATTTGCTTTTTCCCTTGACCACAGCCTCTGAAGTGTGCTTTAGTACTTTGTGAAGTGTGTTTCCAAGGCCAGCATAATTAGTCATTCCACTGAAGCCTGACAAATGGCTTCTCGGTTTGAATTCTTTGATAGGATAGAAAAATCTTCCATCACAATAGCACTGGAGCTAATTCCAGGCTTCAGTCTGGGGCAAATGGCTGTAGTGGAGAGAGGAGAGGCAGGAACGCTGCCCCTGGGCCAGATCAGGACAGGGCAATGTCACAGAAATGGTGGCATAGCCACATTAGGGGACATTGTGGAGGGACAAGTTATGACTTGCCAGGCACTACCCCGAAAACACATCTTCACTATCTCACATAATCCCTGTGATACCCTAAGAGATGGATTAGGAGTTGAAAGGACCCACTTCATGTTACTCAGAAGTAGTTGAAGAGATAGAGCTTGAAGCTGAGAGTTCACTGATCTCTTCACCTCTTTAACACATTTTAGTTTCAGCTTTTAGGAAGGCAGCTATGAGCACTAGTAATCATCCATGCAGCTTCATTTTTGTTTATTGAATACCTTATGTATATTAGACAGCCTTCTCTGGGCTTGTGATGCCAAAATGAGGCAAATGTCTTATTTTATGGATTTTGACAAATAATGGTGTGAAACCAGTCACAACAGACCAGCAAATCAATAAATAATTTCAGGTAGTAATAGTAGCTGTAAACGAATAATCGCCATGCATCCTATGTGTTAGGAGAGGGACCAGGGTAGGGGGAAGGCCCCATGGGGGGTGACATTTGGGCTGTGTCCTACATGACAGGGCAAATGAGCCATGCCAAGGCCTACTGCAAAGCAAAGGCTAGGGACTTGGGAAATCCTGGCTTGTGATAGGTGCACAGAGAAGCCCCGTGTGGCAGAGGGTGGGGTGGAAGGGCAGAGCATCTGCTGTGGAGTCAGAGGGGGCAAGCTCCAGACCAAGCAAGGGCCCTGCAGGACACGGTATAGCTGACTTCATACACAGAGGAAGATGTTGGAGGATTCTATGCCAGGGGGTACTGCCATCTTCAATATATGTAGGCAGCTTTCGTTACATCTGAGCTGTGCTGACAACAGGGAACAAGTGAAAAGGGAAATTTGTTTGTGGAACGCGCAGGGAATCCTGCACGGGACTAAGTGAGGAACCGCTGCTTACGAGGAAGCAGAATTGTATGTTTTCCTTAGGACAAGACTGACATGGACAGTGAGAAGTCATCTAATTTCAACTTGTGACTTTAGAGGAGAAAGTCTTGGCAGATCCTGGGAAGTACACTAGGAAGCACACCAACAGGTCACTTCCTTGGCTTTGGGACCTCCCGCCCTCAACAGGTAAAACGTGAACAATCATGACCACATTCGGATCTGCAGTTGTGCTTGCTTTACAGGATACAACTTGACTGAAATCATAAAACAGTATGGGTCTGGATGGGAGGCATCTTAAAAATATAATTTATATACAATATGTGGTGTGTGTGCCTTTGAAAAATATTTTTGAAGATGTTATCTGCATTTTAGCATATAGGACCTAGCTCTTCTGGTAAAGAGGCATGAGATGGAGGTATGGAATTTTATTATAAACTCAGCAAGTTGACTAACTTGATTTGAATGGCCTTTGTGATGCTTGTGTGACCCTTTAAAATGAATGTACAGTGCATATAGGATGTAATTAGCTGCTTATTTAAGATAAAAGTTGACTGTTGTAAGATATTGTTCTCTTTCTTTGGCAAAAAACTATTAAGTTAATGCAGGTGATTGGCAAGTAGAGTCTAAATAACAACATAAATCATCAGCGCTCCGTGCTTGAGTGAGTCACTGTGGCTGAACTGTGGTGGGATAGGCCCCAGATATTCATCCTAAGACCATTTAATTTAAGCTAACAAGTGTAGTAGAGTCGAATTTCAGGGAAATTCACCATTTGGGGTTTGTTTGTTTAAGAAGTAGCACAAATGTTTCTCAAGGAGAAAATTCTTCTCAAACTATCTTCCTGCACAAAGCTAGAAAAGGTTTAGCAAGACAGAAGCCCAAGGAGGGGCAATGTAGGGACGGGACGGGCTGTGGGTTGCTCTGGGAGTGGAAAGACCTCAGAGCTGAAGTGGAGAATCTAGATGTCGTCTGACCCGCACCCGACCCGGGCGAAGGCCGTTCTGCCTGGTGTGGAGGCTGTGCACGCCTCCGGCTGAGAACTTCATGGGCACAAGAAGCTGGGCCATCACCACAGCAGGCTGGGTCGGCAAGCAGCTTTCTTGCCCTTGACGCCCAGAGTGAGAAGAACAATGTCATCCTCTTGCTTTGTTATGACTCGCTAACCTGGCACTTTTGATGGCTGACAGGCTTGAACAAGTACAGTGTTCTTTTTATTTTATTTTTATTCTTTTTTTTTTTTTTTTTTCTAGGTAGGGTCTCACTCTAGTCCAGACTGACCTGGAATTCACCATGTAGTCTCAGGGTGGCCTCTATTCAAAGTCACATATAGGAGTTTATTCAAGGAGCCAATACAATTCCAATGGAAGCATCTTGTCTCTGCTGCCAGGCAGTATTTTAGGAGTGTGGTGGTTTTGATTGTACAACTTGACACATTTTATATGACATGCTTGCCACTTTGCATTGTTCCCCAAAGTCTTAATAAATGGGCTGAAGGTCTGATTGGAGACTCTGAGATAAATTACATCTGTCTTGTGCTGTGTTGAGTAAATATTGTTTGAAAGAAGTACTAGGGAGCACAATCAAGCTAATGTCTTTAAAACCTTTTTTTGATTTACTAGACTCTGTAAAAATGGTTAAGCAGTTGATTCTGTCAGAGAAAAATGAAGAATGTAGCATTGGACCTCAAGTTACCTATGTGTATTTCTGCTCTCATGCCTGGAGCTGACCTCTTGGTGAACAGAAAGTCCTCTGAGGCCTACATTTGGGTGTGGTTGACAGACCACTGTTCCTCCCGAGAGGACACAGGTTTGCAGTTTGACCCACAATCTGACAGGCAATCTTTTTCTTTTCATTCTAGATGCTGAAGAATACCAGCCTCCAATATGGAAATCATACTGTGAGTACAGAAATTAAAATCTTTGGAAATCTTTAGCTGGCCTGCCTTCTGGAAGGGTTCTTGCTGGGGTGATATGCACACAAGTGATCCCATTTCACAACCCTAAAAAACCCAGCTCTTCTTTTCCACTGAGGAGGCACAACCATCAGAGAGCATTACCTAGACTTCCTTGTAAAAGATCCCCACAGTCATCCACCTGAGATTCACTTCAGGAAAATCCAGAAGAGAGAGATACCTTCTACTTTCAGCCTGAGACTTTATTTTAATTGAGTTGGTCATCAGGGTTGAACGTATTTACATCTGTTAATACTGCTCTTAGCTGATCATCCCAAGACTATAATACCATTTGACATGAAGTGTTTAACACATGAACTGATAGTGAAAAATGGTTGGTCACTAAGGGTGACTCCTGAGAGACATAGGTCACATCTGAGTGTCAGCCACACTGAAGGTCCCCTCATGAAAGCAGGCAGGGGCCACCATTCCAATCTCTCTTTTTCCTTGGTGTCCTACGCTTGACCTAGAATTATATATTTGGTGAAGGAAAGACTGTAGTAGGGTATAAATGCTTCATGCTGAGGGAGAGAGGGACAGGTGTGCCTCCAGGCTCTCCTGCTAGGCAGCCATAATATTTATTGCTGCCATTATTAATGCTACCATTGCTGCTGCTGCCCACTGAGGCCCTGACTTGAGCCAGCCACCGTTCTGAGCCACTAAGTCTCAGATTCTCATTACTGCCCTGACACCACCATCATTTCTACCTCCTGTATAAAGAAAGGTAAGTAACCGGGCAACAAAGTCTTTTCAAAAGTGGTGGGTGGCCTTCACCGTGAGACCCAGAGGCAAGCCTAACCCCCAGCCTGCAAGTCTCCAAGACGTTTCTTCTACCTACTTAATAATGTAGACAGACTATCTACATGTCTGTCTGACTATCACATGTTACATAATGACACCTTGGATAACATCAACTGCATATGATCATATAGGCTATCCTTATCACCACATAGTCCATATGTACAGTCGGCTGTACTATTTAGGGTTGTGTAAGTAGACTCTGGGATTTACACAACCAGAAATTGCACAACAACACATTTCTAAGTATCTATTCTATCATAAAGTATGCTTGACTGGTTATATATTAAATATACACAAACACACATATGTGTATATTATTACAAAAGCAATACAAAGGAACATAAAAATAAATATTAGAGAAATACATATATCTGAGAGTCAGCTTTTCCCATGACCCACAAATCAGCCCCATCTTATTCCAGTCCTCCCATCCTTCCCAATGTCTATCCGTTGCCAGTTTTGTAAGGTACATCCTTCTCATGATCTAAAACAGTGCTTAGAATTCAGGCCATTTGTGGCTTTGTCCAAATGGCCTTCTGCCATCCGTGGTGTTCTTTGGGTGGCTGGCTTCCTTCACAAATGTCCAGCTCTCAGCTTTCCGTGCAGCACGTACAGAGGCGCCTCCTGCTTTATTACATGAGTCTGTCCTCCCATCTGTGAAATAAGGGGCTCTGCTGGGTCTCTAAGGGCCTTTCCAATCTATTGCTCTGCATTCCCAGCTTCGATTTTAAAACGCCTTGCTAATGACTCAGTAATTGGATGTTTTTGTTTGTTTGTTTCCTAATGGAGTGTGAAGTGCTCTGACAGTAAATCAACAACGTATCTATAGTGAGAGGTATTGGATGTTCCATGACTTACATGCCTGGCACACTCCCTTGCACATAGCCTTGCATACATTAATGACCCAATAAATATTTGTTGAGCCAATGCCACTGCCAAGAGCTTTACTCAAGCAAAAGCATGGCATCGGCTCAAAATCTTCTTGTTTTCTAAGTGACCTTGGGCCACCCAATTTATTTCTTAGAAGTACTTTTTTGTCCTAATGAAGCTAGAAAGAGCATTGCTAATTACATGTCCACAATATCAACTTAACCTTAATATATTGGGGTTAACTGATTGTTTTTTGGATATCAGTTGTGTATTTTTTAATTTGCTCTAGGATCATAAAGGTATGCTGGCAAAAGGGATGGTTCAGACTATTTAATAGAAATTGAATGACATATGTAAATTTCTCTGTTATTTCCACCTGTCATTTGGGCTCTATTTGAGAGCTTCAAGTAAGACAGATCTCTAAAAATAAGGGGAGAATGTCAGCCTCAGGAAGAAAAGCATGCTGGCCAAGTTGCTACAGAATAGCACTGAGAAAGAGCTCCCTACTGTCATCCTGGGCCCGTGAAATCTTTGAATTTAAGTGTTACTCCCTTGTAAATGTGCCTAGTGTCTTGTAATCAGGCTCACACTACTCCATAGTGTTCCAATGTTACTATCCACCCATGGACACCCCAACACTGTTGGAACATTCAAGGATAAGTACTAGGAGCCAGCAATGAAAACCATATGGCCCACACTTACCTCCAATTTATAGACTAGTAAAAGAGAAAGCCCATAAACTCCAAACAGAAAGGAATTGTAGTAACCAAGTACCACTCTTCTCTATGTTTAAGCATCTGTTTTGAGCATGTGGAGTGTGTGTCTGTGTGTGTGTGGTATATGCACTGGTATGTGCAGCTGTGTGCACTTGTGGAGACACACACAGAGGAGAACACTGGATGCCCTTCCTTTATCACCCATCTGCATATTTCTTTGGGACGGAGTCTCTCTCTGAACACACAGCCACAGTTTTTACAAACCCCAGGATTCTGCAGTCGCTGTTATCCACAGGACTGTGTGGCCATGTCTGGCCATTTATGTGCTCCCTGGGAGCCTGGGGCCTCAGAGAGTCTCAGCTCTCATGCTTGCTACACGTGCTCTCACTTTCTGAGCCATTTCTTCAGCCCTTTAACTTTGTATTGACAATTTTCACATGTGTATATGATGCATTTTGATCAGAATCCTGTCCTGTTACCTTCTCTTGTCCCCCTTTCCTTGTTCCCCTTTCACTAACTAGCCCCTCATCTGCTTGGCTGTCTTGGGTTTTTTGTGTGTAGTTGGAGTTTGTTGCCCTTCTCTACCATCTACGCATGACAGAGGGCTGGTGGGCCCAATACTGTATAGGTCTTGTGCCGGTAACAAGAGTCACTGTGAGATCAGGGGTGCAATGTTCACTTCATGTCCACTACACATTGCCCCCCCAAAGCACTCCTTCCCATCCTCTGGCTCTCACATTTTCTTCCTCAGTGTCCCCTGAGTGACACAGATGGCCCATTTAGTGCTGAATACTCAACACTTATTTTAGCATTTTGAGAAGTTTTGACTCTCCACCATAGTCACCACCAATTGCAAAAAGAAACTTCTCTCATCAAAGGCCAAGTACCATTCTTCTACCCGCTGGGATAAGAGAGGGCCCAGCCAAACAGGCTGACCTGTTATGTAGCCCCAGGATTGTAAGAAGGCACATGAGAGATTGCAGGACCTCAGGAGGTACATCTAAATATCTAAACAGTTTAAACTGCCACATTGTCCAACAAAATAGCAGAATATGACATTTGTTTTTTGTAGAATAATTGGTTGGTGAACCCATTTTGAACCTCAGGAGTCACCAAGCTTTGCTCTTCAAGATAGTCTCAAATCTTCCTTTGACTTTAGACCCTGATGCCAAACTAACTAGCTTGTCATTTCTGAAATCTGTATTCTTCCACCAAATGCTTTCTTCTTACCTGTAGCAGAGTTGGAACAGAACATTCCACTCCATCCCATAGACTGACTGAAAATATCTAGAGGCTCTGGCTTTAGATATGGCCTACACCAGCCTCTCAAATGATGTCACCACACCCCCCGTGATTCTTCTTCTGAACACCACTTGTTCAGCCATGTTCTGAGCATGGTTTTTAATGCTAACAGGGATATTGCTTCTTCCCTCAAGAGCAGCTGGCACAGGGAGAGACTAGTTTATTAACACTTCAAAACAAGTGTCAAAATTAATTTTCAGCTGTAATTTGCCTATGTTTCCTACTTCTGACTGCATTACTGTGATTAGGGTGTTAGAATCTCCTAGCCTTCCTAAGCTGATTAATAGTCACTGCCAGGTCAATCTTATACAATGCCCATGGCTGGAAAGCATGGGGTCACAATGGAAGGAGCAAGGTGGGAATGAATGGATGCTGGGGATATAACCACATGTCAAACATGAACACCTAAGTGTAAAGAACTTTATAAATCAAATATCCTAGGACTGCATACAGAATATGGTATTCTTTAGTTAACTTATTCAACAAATGTGTATTAAGTCTCTGCCTTATACTATACCTGATGCTATGCAGGTACATGAGATCAGAATATGACTTAAGGAACCATGTCATCACTTGGTGGTGCTAACTTCCTGCCTTCTCTTCCTCAAGGGATTAGAGAATACTTTGTCTCCTTTTCCAAGAAGCTTGTTCTGTTACTTGCTGGACTTTTCCTATAGGATGATCTTATCTCTAAATATTATACACTTAAACCCAACCATCAAGAGAAACCCCCAAATTATGATGAAATCATTGAGAAAAGCTGGATTAAATGCCCTTAAAAAAAGACACTTTCAAGTTCACATAAAAGTAAAAGCACAGGGCTGGAGAGATGGCTCAGTAGTTTGCTTGCCTGCAAACCCTAATGACCCAGGTTCAATTTCCCAGTACCTACATAAAGCCAAATGTACCAAGTGGTGCATGCATCTGGAGTTTGCAGTAGCTGGTGACCCTGGCATGTCCATTTGGTACGTCTATCTCTCTATCTCTCTCTGTTTGAAAATAACCACATAATAATAATAATAATAGCAATAATAATAATAGTAGTAATAATAATAATAAATAACAAAGTCACATTTTGAACTTTAAGCTAGAACAGTATGACCCAAACAGAAGGGTTCAAAAGTCAGCCATCATAGGGATACTCTAAGACCTTCTATTCTAAAAGGTCAGAAGCCAATCAGAGAGCTTGTGCTGGGGCTGACAGCTCTCTCTGGATCTTTTCTCTGGACAGCAGAACTTTCGCCCATTTTCTGAAATAGGAGTTGGAACTGCACAACCTTGTTTTGCAGAGCTATTGCAGTAAAATTACCTGAAAGGAGTGCTTATAATAATTATTATTTGCTCCCAGTACAGATTTCTTAGTCACAACAGTAGGGGTCCAGAAGTTCTCATTCCCCACACATTTCTCTAATGTATGCATATGCCTGGCCCCTGGTTCGACACCCGTGAGCCTTATACTTGTGGTTGTCACCGTGTCTTTCTGTTAGCAAGACAATCCTTTCCAAAACAGGTGTAGAGGGGTAACGTTGGGCCAAGGAAGACAGCTCCAGTGCTTGTTATTCTCCACTCATCTCTAGAGTTTTCCATGAGTGCTGGAAAGGCATGGAAGATAGACACAGTAATGCTGCTTATGTCCCACCCAGAAGCCCTCATTAGTGGGAAATGCACGGCAGGGGCATCGCAAGTTTTCCTAAAAGCTGATGGGTCTGGACTGGCTTCCGCATCCCCAGGGTATTGGTTTTCTCATGTCATCCACAGGATATGTGGACTTTGTTCCCAGGTCCCCGTCCCCCCCCCCAAAAAAAGAAAAGAAACCAAAAACACATCAGCCTTCTCAATCTTCCTTAGATCTCTTGTGAATCTGAGCTGTCATCCTCTTCTCCACATTTCCCAGAAACTACCCCTCACCCTGACAAACAACTTACTCCAGTGGGAGCACTTCCTTCAGTGCCAGAGAGCCCTAGGGCTTGGGGGTGCCTGGAACATATTTGGGTCATTGTTGTAGAGGCAAATTCCATCATGTCACACCTCTGCTAAAAGAACTACCTAAAAAGTGGCATTCATTGTTACATTTTGGTTGGGAAATGTGTTGGCTGAACAACAACAAAAAAATCAGGAAGTGACACTCAGATTACATGACATATTTCAGTCACATTAGTGTGCATTGGCTATTTGTATTGTCACAGGTAACCTTGTAACTGATGGGCAGGCTCTTATTGGGAGCTAACATAGGAACTTGGCTGGTTTCTATTTGTCTCTAGTTGTAGTTGGCCATCACATCATCATCTGGGTAGATAGAATGACACATTGTCCACATTCTGCACAGCCCCCTGTGCCAAGTTGCCAACTTTTTCTGCTTGGAACAGCAAACAAGCTGTCTAGAATACCTGAGCAAATCTTGTGGATTCTAAGACCTGGTGACTAAGAAATAGAGAATCAATTAGTGGCATATGCTTCTGAGGGAGCAAGAGGGAGAGGCATCTTCCCTGGATGGCAGCTGCAGAAGCCCTTCCCTCTTCTCCAGGTTCTGCTCTCTGCTCTAGGTCAAGGTAGGAGGTACTGCGTTTGTCTTTAGTGCATAAGAGTCGCAAAGGACATGGATGGGAAGTTAGGCTGTCTTCTGTCACTCATCTGCCTCCTTTTCAGTGAGGGAAAGACAGTGATGTTACTCCTGAGTGTGAACTAGAATATCCTGAGAAAAGGTTTGAAAGGAACAGATTTTCAGGCATCCTTTGCCACACTGACAGATGCACATTGCCAGGATGGAGTCTATACTTTAAAGAAACTTCTCGTAGATTCTCATGTGAGCAGCCCCACATGGTACCTTCCACCATCCATGTTGGAGAACTGGTTGATGGAGCCAAAATTTTTTAAAAGTTTTTTTTTTTTAATTTAATTTTTAATTAGTTTTCTATTCAGAAAATACAGGCAGTTTGGTACCATTATTAGGTTCATCCGTGACCTTCCCCCTCCCCATTGGCCTCTCTTGTTGAGGTATCTGGGTCGTGTATTGTGGAGTTAGCCCACAGTTATTAGTACGATAAATGTCTCTGCATACCCTGACCCAACATGTGGCTCGGACATTCTTTCTGCCCCCTCTTCTGCAAGATTTCCCTGAGCCATGTTGGGTTCATTTTTGGTCTGCTTCAGTGATGTCTTGGAGGCCTCTAAGTCTCTGGCTCTCTGATTTGGTAGGAGTTGATTTTTCTCTGTGTTTATCTCCTTCCCCCTTGTGCTGGTATCCGGTTCATCATGAAAACAGCACCCTTGCTTGTTTCGCCAATTTTCCTTAGTTTCAGCCCGGGCCCTTTTGAGGTATGATAGGGTGGCTCTCTCCTTAGGATCTGCATCTATCTGAAAAAGAGAAGCAGATTCTCCAACTGAGAGTAAGTTAGCTCCAGGACAAATGAAATAACCCTTACTTTTTTTATAGAGAGTAAAAAGCTTTTTTAATGTATAATTTCATTATTGACAACTTCTATCCTTACATATAATAAACTATGATAATTCCCTCCCCTCCCCAACTTTCCCTTCACAACTCCACTCTCCATCATATCCCCTCCCCCTCTCTATTAGTATCCCTTCTATTTTGATGCCATCATCTTTTCCTTTATTATAAGGGTCTTGTAAAGGTATTGCTAAGCAACACAAGGTCATTGATATTGAGGCCAATATCTGTCTGGACAGTTGTATGTAAGGAGACCTATCCTTTCTTTGGCTCTTACATTCTTTCCACCACCTCTTCTGGAATGGGCCCTGAGCCATGGAGGGTGTGATAGAGATGTTTCAGTGCTGAGCACTCCTCTGTCACTTCTTCTCAGCACTATGTAGCCTTTTGGGTCATCCCAGTAGTCACCACCATCTGAAAAGAGAAGCTTCTCTAACCAAAAGTGATAGTAGCATTAATATATAAATATAAACAGTAAGTGTGGTGCTTACTGGGCAGTTTGGTGAGCATAATATATGCATTTAACCAGAAAAGAGCAGACTTTACACCCCTAAGACTCATGACCTTCCCTGCCACAGACTTTTGACTAAGTTTTCAGTACCAGGCATGCATTCCCTCCCATTGGGCCTCCAGTCCAATTAGAGAGCAGTTAGTTTCCCCTAGAGCAGACATGCCACTATTGCACCTGTTCAGTCATTTGCCCTAGCTGGCCAAATTTGAGGCTTCCATTGTCCACTGTTTTCAATGCTGATGACTTTTGTCTCCCATAGGGCTACACGCAGTTCAGCTTTCAGTAGACTGGTCTACAGGGAGGAGGTTTCAACTCAGCCCCAGTTTGAATTCTCAGCGATCTTGCCACCCAGGCATGTGGAGTCTTCAGCAATAGGGTCTTACTTACCATCTGTTTCCTTGTGGGAAACCAAAGGCCTTGGCAATAGCTTGTGATGTTTTGGAGGCAGCAGGGACCTCCGTGGCCAACAACTCACTGGAATGTATCCCATCCCTGGCACTGAAAATTTTCTAGTAACAATTTATGGCTTCTGAATGTGCCATTATCCAAAAAAGTAGGATTTCATATGTCTTATTCTGAATATCAAGAATTTTGATTGACCCTCCCCCCTTCTTTTACTCAATCTCTTCCCCTGGCCTCACTTAGGCCATTCCACTCCCTGTAATCTGTTCTTCTACTTACATATATATATATAATACCATCCTCTTAAGTCCTTCCCTCTCATCCCTCCTTTAGAGGCTTTTTTCTCATTAACTGGCCTCTGCTACCAATTTTTGGTTCCAGCCACACACAAGTCTACACATTTGTAGCTAGGATCCACATATGAGAGAGAACATGTGATGGTTGGCTTTCTGGGCCTGTGTTACCTCACTTAGTATAATCATTTCCAGATCCATCCATTTCCCTGCAAATTTCATAATTTCAATTTTCTTTACTGCTGAATAGAGCTCCATTGTGTAAGTGTACCACGTTTTTATTATCTATTCATCTGTGGATGGACATCTAGGCTGGTTCCATTTCCTAGCTATTGTCAATAGAGCACCAATAAACATGGTTGTGCAAGTATCACCAAGGTAGTGAGAAGAGTCCTTAGGATTTATGCCTAGGATTGCTGGGTCATATGGTAAATTTACTTTAACTGTCTCAAGAACCTCCACACTGATTTCCACAATGGCTGTACCAGGCCACATTCCCACCAACAGTGTAGAAGGGTCCGCTTTTTCTACAACCTCAGAATTTATTGTCAACTATTTTCTTGATGATAACCATTCTGGCAGGAGTGAGATGTAGTTTTAATTTGGATTTCCCTAATGGCTAAGGATGTAGAACACTATTTTAAATATTTATATGGCATCTGTATTTGTTCTTTTGAGAATTTGAGAATTTCTATTTAGTTCCATAGCACATTTTTAAATGGATTGTTTGATTTTTTTTTTTTTTTTAGTTTTTTGAGTTCTTTGTATATTCTGGTTATTAATCTTCTGTCAGATGTATAGCTGGCAAAGATTTTCTCCCATTCTGTAGGTTGCTTTTTTGCTCTATTCACAGTGTTCTTTGCTATGCAAAAGGTTTGTAATTTCATGAGATCCCAGCAATTGTTTAGTGGTTTTATTTCCTGAGCAATTGGGTTATAGTCAGAAAGTCCTTACGTACAGAAATATGTTGAAGGGTTTCCTCTACCTTTTCCTCTAGCAGTTTCAGAGTTTCAGGTCTGATATTAAGGTCCCTGATCCATTTGGATTTGATTCTTGTGCATGGAGAAAGACAAGGATTTATTTTATCCTTCTACATATATATAAATATCCAGTTTTCCCAACACCACTTGTTAAAGAGGCTTTCTTTTCTCCAATGAATTTTCTTGGTATTTTTGTCAAAAATCCAATGACTATGGCTACCTGGATTAACATCTATCTGGGTTCTTTATTCTGTTCTATTGATCTACAACATCTGCCTTTGTGCCACTACCATGCTGTTTTTATTACTATGAATTTGTAACTAGCTTAAAATCGGATATGGTGATACCATCAGCCTTATTTTTATTGCTCAGAATTGTTTTGGCTACTTGAGATTTTTTCTGCTTCCAAATGAATTTTAGGATTTTTTTTTCCATTTCCATGAAGAATGCCATTGGAATTTTAATGGGGATTGCAAGAAATGTGTAGATTACTTGTGGTAAGATTGACATTTTCACAATATTGATTCTTCCAATCCAAGAACATGGGATATCTTTCTGCTTTCCAGTGTCTTCTGCAATTTCTCCTTTGAGTGTTTTAAAATTTCACTGTAGAGATCCTTCACATCCTTGGTTAGATTTAATCCACAGTACTTTATTTATTTATTTATTTTTGAGGCAACTGTGAATGGGAGTAATCCCCTGATTTCATTCTCCACATATTTGTTGTTAGTATAAAGAAAAGCTACTGATATCTGTGTATTTACTTTGTATCCTGCTACATTGCTAAAAGTGTTTATCATCTCTAACAGTTGGCTGGTAGAGTCGTTAGGGCCCTTTAAGTATAGAATTTATAGAATTATATCATCTGAAAATAAAGATAATTTGATCTCTTCCTTTCAGTTTGCATCTTTTATGAGTATGTGTTGTCTTATTGCTATGGCTAAGATGTCCAGTACTACATTAAATAAGAGTGGGGTCAATGGACACCCTTATCTTGTTTCTCATTTTACTGGAAATGCTTTAAGTTTTTCCCCATTTAGTATTATATTGGCTGTAAGTTTGTCATAAATAGATATTATGTTTTTTATTTATTTGACAGAGAAAGAGGGAGAGAGAGAGCGAAAGAGAAAGAGAGAAACAAAATGGGTGTGCAGGGCCTCCAGCCACTGCAAACAAATTCCAGACTCATGTACCCTCTTGTTCATCTGGTTAACATGGGTCCTGGGGAATCAACCTGGGTCCTTTGGTTTGCAGGCAAATGCCTTAACTGCTAAGCCATCCCTCCAGCCCATAAATGGCTACTTTTATGTTGAGATATGTTCCTTCTGTTCTCAAGTTCTGTATGACTTTTACCATGAAGGGATGTTGTATTTTATCAAATGCCTTTTCTGCATCTATTGAGATAATCATGTGAATTTTTATCCTTCAGTACATTTATGTAGTGTATTACATTTATTGATTTGCATATGTTGAACCATCCCTGCATATCTGGGATAAATCCTAATTAGTCAGGGTGCATGATCTTGCTCATATATTCTTGTATTCTGTTTGCCAGTATTTTTTTTTTGAGAATTTTTGCATCTATTTTCATGGAGGAGATTGGTCTGTAATTTTCTTTTTCTGTTCTGTCTTCATCTAGTTTTGGTATCTGGGTGATACCAAATTTCTAATTTCTTAATATAGGCACTAAGAGGTATAAATTTCCCTCTTAGGGCTGCTTTGTGTCCCAAAGGTTTTGGTTTGTTGTATTCTCATCATCATTTGAGCCTATGAATTATTGATTTCCTTTCTGATTTCTTCAACAACCCATTCATCATTCAATAGTTTATTGTTTAGTCTCCATGATTTTCTGTATGGTCTGTAATTTTTCTTGTTGCTGATTTGTAGTTTAATCCCATTGTGGTTATATAAAGTACAAGATATTATTCAAATTTTCCTATATTTGTTAAGATTTGTTTTATGACACAACATATGGTCTATTTTGGAGAATGTTCCATGTGTTGCTGAGAAAAAAATGTATATTTTGCAGTGTTTAATGGAGTATTCTGTAGATATCTGTTAGGCCCATTTGTTCCATGACCTCATTTAATCCAGATGTCTCTCTGTTTATGTTTTGCTGGGATGACCTATAAATTGGTAAGAGTGGGGTATTGAAATCACCTACTACAATTGTGTTTGGTGTTCTCTGTGACCTTAAGTCTCACAGTGTTTGTTTGATGAAATTGGGAGCCCCCATGTTAGATGCATATACATTTAGGATTGTAATGTCCTCCCATTGGAGTATTTTTTTAATCAAGATAAAGTGACCTTCTTTATCTTTCCTCACTAATGTTGGTTTGAAGTCTATCTTGTCAGATATTACAATAGCAGCTCCTGCTTGTTTCCTAGGCCCATTTCTTTGAAATACTATTTTCCATCCTTTCACCCTAAGATAGTGTCTATCTGTTATTGAGAGATGAGTTTCCTGGAGGCAACAAACAGCAGGATCCTGCATTTTAATCCAGTTTGCAATCCTGTGTTTTTGGTTGGGACATTGAAGCCATTGATATTAAGAGTTATTTTTTTTTTAATTTTTATTTATTTATTTGAAAGCGACAGACAGAGAGAGAAAGAAGCAGATAGAGAGAGAGAGAGAATGGGCGCGCCAGGGCTTCCAGCCACTGCAAACGAACTCCAGACGCGTGCGCCCCCTTGTGCATCTGGCTAACGTGGGACCTGGGGAACCGAGCCTCAAACCGGGGTCCTTAGGCTTCACAGGCAAGCGCTTAACCACTAATCCATCTCTCCAGCCCCAAGAGTTATTATTGAAAGGTATATATTTATTCTAGCCATTCTTCTTGTTTTATAGTGCTTCCTGATTTCCCTTACTGTCTTGTTTTAACTAAAATTTGAGTATGGCTTATTTTTACCTGTTTCCTCATGTGTGTGTTTTGCTTTCTCTTCAGCATGAAGGATTCCTTCAAGTATTTTCTGTAGAGCTGGCTTAGTTGTCATAAATTTCGTTAGCCTGTTTTGGTGGTGGAATGTCCTTATTTCTCCTTCAATTTGTATAGATAAATTTGCAGGATAAAGTAATCTTGGTTGACAGTTGTTATCTTTTAGAACTTGGAATACATCATTCCAAGACCTTCTGGCTTTAAAGTTTGTGTTGAGTAATCTGCTGTTATCCTGATGGGCTTGCCTTTATAGATGACTTGCTTTTTCTCTCTAACTGCTTTCAATATATTTTCTTTGATTTGCATGTTTAGAAGTTTAATTATAATATGGCGAGGATAGGTTCCTTCTGGGTTTTGTCTGTTTGGTGTTTTAAAAGCTTCCTGTAGCTGCACTGGCATTTCCCAATTTGGGGAAATGTTTCTTCTGTGATTTTGTTGAAAATTCTTACAATGCCTTTGGATTGAAATTCTTCTCCTTCTACTATACCCTGAATTCTTATGTTTGATCTTTTCATGGTGTCCCAAATATCTTGAAATTCCCACTCATACCTTCCTATTAGCTTGTCTTTCTGTTTGTTGGACTGTATTATAACTGCCACCTGGTCTTTATGTTTAGGTTTTCTATTCTGTCCTTCATCATTCTGGTGAGAGTTTCCACAGAGTTTTTATTGGACTAACAGTGTTTTTTAGTGCTAGAATTTATGACTGGTTTTTCTTCAGTATTTCTATTTCCCTACTCATGTCTTATAATGACCTCCTTATATCACTAAGCTGCTTTTCTGTGTTCTTTTGGAACTCCTCCAGCAGTTTGTTTTCTTCTTTAATTCCTTCATTTTCTTCTTTGATTTCTTTGGGTATAGATATATATATATCTATAAATATATAAAATATATATATATATATATATATATTTTATATATATATATATATATATATATAAAAATATATATATATAAAATATATATATATATTTTGAAACCTTTGTCAGGCATTCCATCTAAAACAGTCTCATTGGGGATTATTTCTCATGGCTTTATAATTTTTGGTGGGGTTATATTGTCTTGATTCTTTGTGTTTCTTGTATCATAATGTAGTGATTTTTACATTCTTAGTTGATTTGATGCTTGGGTTTTCTAATTATATGCAGTGCTCTTAGACTTGGAAATCCAACTTTACGTTCCTTCTGAGTAGGAGTTTAAGGAGCCAAGTGCAGCTCTTGTACTCCAGCTCAACTGCAGAAGTCATCCTAGGTGTTGAATTTGCCTACTATTCAACCATTCTAGCAGGCTGGATGGAGCAATTTACTGCCAAAATTCTAAAATTAAACTGAGCAATATACACATTCAATAAGAACCAGCACAGAGTATGCAAATGTGGGGATTGAAACAAACAAATACCCTCATAAAGCCAAAATCCCTAAGGGTGTGTGTTGCTCTATACCCTTAATCCTGTCTGCTGGGAGGCTGAGATTTCTGTTGTGAAATGGGTTCCAGCCTGTGTTAGAATTAGACCTTGTCCCCCAATAAACACAGAAGAAAAAGACAAAGCTCTATGAATCTGAAAGCATCAAAAGCTACAATAGTCAACCCCCAAATGCAGCTTAATTGAGAATGGTAAAGCCAACCCAAATATGTAACCCATCACCTGTGCTGACATAGAAAATAAGATTAATAAGAAAATAAGATTAATCCAGTTTGCAATCCTGTGTTTTTGGTTGGGACATTGAAGCCATTGATATTAAGAGTTATTTTTTTTTTAATTTTTATTTATTTATTTGAAAGCGACAGACAGAGAGAGAAAGAAGCAGATAGAGAGAGAGAGAGAATGGGCGCGCCAGGGCTTCCAGCCACTGCAAACGAACTCCAGACGCATGCGCCCCCTTGTGCATCTGGCTAACGTGGGATCTGGGGAACTGAGCCTCGAACCGGGGTCCTTAGGCTTCACAGGCAAGCACTTAACCGCTAAGCCATCTCTCCAGCCCTGTCCCTGCTTTTTTGTCAGTCAACATCTTTACCTTTTGGGGTGGCTTCTAATCTCACCAGTGCTGGGTGCCCACCTTGATCCCTCCTTTCTGTGCTGTGGAGCTGGTGCTCTGATCCCCTGTGCTGGATACCTTGCTGCCAGTGTCTGAATGTGTTCTCTGGAGACTCCTGGTTCTGTCGGGTTGGGGATGGGAGAGTGCAGGAAGCCTGCGGTTGCACTGGACTTGCTCTGCCAGTCCTGCCTGTATCCCTTTCAGCAGCTTCTTAGCTGATCTCTGCTGTCTCCCCTTCAGGCTTTGATGCGGTTGGAAGATCCCCTTGTTTGGTCTTTGCTTCTGCAGGTGGGCACAGGCCGGGTGGATTCAAGGATCTGCCCGGTCTGCAAGCACCTCTGCAGGATTCTGGTAGGTTTCCTCCTTTCTTGTAGGTCTTGTTCTCTCCTGCTTCTCCACTGTGGCTGATAAAAAACTATACATCTTCACTTTTAAGAAGAAAGGTGTATTTTGCTGTGGTTTTGCTTAAATCCTTCAATAGGCTGGTTTTGTGTGACTCCTATGCAGTCATCTTACCCAGAAGTCCTCTGGACAAATCAAAACCCAGGTTTTGAATCTTGATTTGGTTCTGGTCTGGTATCTGTCATCAAAGTGAGCAGGCATCTCCATGGCTTTATTAGCAGGAGACAGTAAATTATCATGGAAGTTTATGAGCAAGATTCACAGAAAATAGGTACTACATATTAGTGCCTAGAAAATGGCAACTTCTGCTGTTCTGAATGCTCTTATTCTATGATAGTTCTTCTGACACTTCAGGTCATGTTGCCTCCCTACTAAAAATATGTCACTATTTCCTCAATTCCCAGTTCTCCCTGCCTCCAGCTCCATATGGTCTTCTAATAAAATACACACCTTGTTAAGGCAGCCACACTGGCCACACTAAGTGATTCACACCTCATTTCCACTCTAGCTGCTCCACCTATCATTCTCTCTCTCCTGTAACTACATCCCCTCTCCATCTCTCATCCTGTCTGTCTCCTCTGTACCTGCATCCTCTCTGCATCCCTCATCCTCTCTTCTGTACCTGAATCCTCTCTCCATACCTCACCCTCCCTCTCCTATACCTACATCCTCTATCCGTCCCTCATTTTCTCTCTATCTCTCACATTCTCACTCCTCTACCAGCACTATTCTTCACCCCTCATCCTCTCTCCATCCCTCATCTTTCTCCATCCCTCATCCTCTCTCTTCTATACCAGCACCTTTCTCCATGCCTCATCCTCTCTCCTATGCCTGTATCCCTGCTCTATCCCTCATTTTCTCTTCTAGACATTGTGTCTCCTATCACATCTCCCCTGTGGGACCACAGTCTCCTTGGAGGCACAGTCTTTGGCCCATGGGCCTTGTACTACAGTGCATTCATTCACCAAATGTGTATCAACTTTCTTCTCAGTGACCAACATGGTTCTCAGAGCTTGGGAAGCTTCAGTAGACAGAGAATAGTCCCTTTTACAAGGTGATCAAAGCAGGTGGCATATAAAACAAATAAAATATTTATGCTTCACGTATTGATAGCACTTCAGCCAATGAGTGCACTGAAGAAACATGCAACAGTCTGAAGGAGCAGAGTAACAGGGCAAGATTCTACCCCATTGACCCTGGTGTTATGTAGCAACCTGAAAGAAAGCAGTGAGTTATTATTATTTGGATATTAGGAAACAGCCATGCGGATGGAAGGAGCAGCAACAAAGAATCTGAGGCACAGATTCAATAAATCAAAAGATTACAGTGTAGTGGAATGCCTCGATGCAAATATTTAATCTCTGTGTTTCTTTCCTCATCTATAAAGCAAGAATGATGATATACAGCTGTATTTTCTGGGCCCTTGGGAAAGACTCAAGTGTTATTCTGGAGATGTTGGTGGGTTTTAGTAAGCCATTCTCTTGTGTTCATCCTCAGAACCTCCACATAATGCAACAATGGTGGTTTCTGTGGTACAGCAGATGCTCACGTGTCTTGCAAAGGAGCATTTAGCTAAAATTAACTTCTTCCTTGCAACAAGTTCCTTCCTTTTCTCCTTCACTACACACAGTGTTTACAAAGCCATCCTCCCCCCTACGTATAAGTGTTGGCTTGAAAAAACCTTGACAGTGGGCAGGAGTTTCCACTTGCATCTAAACCTCTGCCCATGAGGAGTGCCTCCTTGGCTCTCATTATACTTCCTAACAGCAACATCCTTCTGCAAGCTGGCACACAAGAACTTCTAGAGGAACAAAGGGGCTCCCTGCAGCCTTCCTGAGGGTTTGAGGGAAGGGAGAGCTGCCAGGATGTCCACAGTTACTTCTCTGTCCTGGGCCAGCTCATGCTCATGTTCCCTCTTTTCACCTGTAAGCTTCTCTAATCCCATCTCTCAGAGCCATTTCCTTCCTGTTGTAAGTAAGTGACATGGTCCCCAAATCAAAACACTACACTAAGATGTACATGGGTGGGCTCTTTCTTCCAGTGCTTTGTATTCCATGAATATAACTGTTTTTATTACTTCTACATTTGTCTCAGAGTTCATTGATGTAGAGAAAAGAAAAAGTGAACATATCCAATATGCATGTTATTACTTTACTTCCTTTCTTAAAATAAAAGTGTATGTACTATGTGTGTGCATATATTGATACAATAGTCCACTAGAATTCATGGGATTGATTCTAGGACCCCTGTAGGTACCAAGAGCAGAAGAGGATTTGGTTCCTTCTACAAAATGATACAGAATTTGAATGTAGCCCAGCCAAAGTTTCCCATATACTTTATATCATCTCTAGGTGACTTAAAATGCCTACTACAATATGACTGCTACATATAAGTCTTTAGCTGTTATGCAGTATTGCCTAAAGAATAATGATAAGAATAAGTTGTACATATTCACTGCAGGTGCAATTTGTTTCCAAATGTCTTTAGTCAGTGTTAAGTTGAATCCTCAGATAAGGAAGACAGGGGTACTAGGGGCCAACTACATAGTGTATATCTTTACCTGGCATTTTAATGCAAGAGAGCACCCTGAAGACCATCCCATGTCAGGGTGCAGAGCTTTATCATCTTCACCACAGGAGAAGGGCGCACACTGGGAAATGTGCCATAGTTCACTCATCTGTCCCTTCCAACAGGACTTGAGCACTTGGTATCTTGCCAGCTCTGCACTTACTGTCCTACTTCATACAAATACTTCTTATTTTGGATTTCTCACAAAAGTGGGAAGCATTCTTGCAAATAGAAACTATGGCTTTATTTGATTTATAGATGCAGTTCCTCAACTAACACTACAATTAGAATATAAGGCAAAAGAAAACATGATTCCTTTACTCATGGCAGGACTCAGGACATAGGGGAAGAAGACAGCTTATCTTTATTTTTTTTATTTTAATTAATTCATTTATTTTGGGTTTTTTTTTTTGAGATAGGGTGTCACTCTAGCCTAGGCTGACCTAGAATTCACTATGTACTCTCAGGCTGGACTCGAACTCAGAGCAATCCTCCTACCTCTGCCTCCTAAGTGCTGGGATTAAAGGTATGTGCCACCATGCCCAGCCTATTTTTATTTATTCATTTTTTGTTGTTTTTTAGTTTTATTTATTTGTTTCAGAGCAACAGACAGACAAAGAAAGAAGCAGAGAGAGAGTCACTTCTTCTTATCACCTTGATGAGTCGTGGGTTTCCTCAGTCATTGCCATCTGAAAAAGAAGCTTCTGTAACGAGTTTGATTTAGCCATTTAGTTAGTGGTAACTTCCCCCCAGGGCTTATGACCTTCCAATCTATAGGCTTTTGACTTGGTTTTAAGTACAAGGCATGAATTCCTTCTCATAGAGCAGGCCTCAAATCCAAACAGTGAGAAGTTGGTTAACACCCTTAACTTATGTGCCCCTATTCAACCAGTGGTCACATCTTGCCTGGTTGGTAGTTTTGCATTCAAGATCAACTGCTGGATAAGGATGATGATGATTTTTCTCCCACAGCAGCCTGCATAGCACTTTGTAGCTCTGTGGCGGCTAGCCAGCAGACGGTTTCCAGCTCAGTTACAGCTTGATTTCTCAGTGTCCTACAACCACAAGATGTGGTGTCTTCAGCAACAGGATTTTACTCTCTAGTTCTGGATGGCAACCAAGAGCATCAGCAATAGACTGTATTGTCTGGGGGCCTCGTGAGCCTTCCTAACAAACCATATTGAGGGGTGTCCCACCCATATCACTGAGATTTTCTTCTAAAGGAAAGACAATGTTTTGAGAATTCATACAAATAATGACAGGATTGTAACGAGATAAATTATATGAAGGAAAACACAGGCTATAAGAGCACAGAATAGCTGTTGTGGTTTGGTGTGGTGAGAGATTTTTAAGAAGTCTGCCTCACACAGTCACTATCTGAAATAAAGTCAGGATGATGAGAGACAGAGTACTGGGGATGGAGGAGGAGAAGAGATTACTACAGACAGAAGGAACAGCATGCACAGAAGTGCTGAGGTTGAATGGAGCATTATGTATTTGGGAAGGAAAGGAAACAAACTAGACTGAACACAGTGTATAGTGAAGCCAGACATGAGAGGCCAAGCCCCATGACAGAGACTCTGCTCTTCATCCAGCAGCAGTGAGAGTTCTGCAAGCCATAAAGCTGGGATTTTCATTTTAAAATAATCTATCCACCAGGTAGGTAACAAGTGAAGGGATTTTAGAATCTGCATCTTGAAGTAGAGTGTTGGTGAAATTGATACAGAGGAGTGAACAGACCTAAGAAAACTGGCCATCTAGGTGTCGTGGATGAATCAGAAGTTGGCTGGAGAGATGCAATGGGTGGTAACACCTTTGCTGATATCAGGATTCCTCAAAGGAAGGATCCTGAGTTCTACTTCTGACATGTTGAATCTGAAGTCTTTTTGAGGGACCTCTAGGATATTGGATATATGGTCTGAAACTTGGAGTTGGGTTCTGAGCAGAGACGTGACCTTTTGCATGGAAGTATGAAGTATATGAGGATCCTTAGAGGAAGAAGCGGCCTAGGAAGCCCTGGAAGTCCACTATGGTCAGTGGCTAGGCACAGGAAGAGGTGGCCACACCACTTATGGAAAAGGAAAAGCCAAGTTCAAGGGAGGCAGAGAGCATGATGGGAGCTCAGAAGCCTATGGAAACATGGGTCCTGGCTGTGTAACGTACACCTAAACAATAATGGTCCTTCCTCCACCCACTCCTTCTGTACACTTCTCCATTAGGATCTTCCTCCAAGCCAGGCAGCTGTTTAGAGGCCATGTGTTTTGCTGTCATTTACTGTTGGTATCTTCCTGTGCCAAAAGGCTCTAATGTCTTTTTGCATATGGGTACAATCATTCTTACGTCATCATATGCATCATTAGTGTGAGCACCCCATGCTTAGAAATGCAGAAGATCATCAGGAAGAGGTAGCTGGTTTCCCCCTCTGTGCTAACACTGGGTAGTCCATACTTAATGAGGTAAGAAAACAGCCACACAGAGCTATAGGCATCAGAAGCCACAGTTACAAAATACATTTCATTGTATTCATACTTATGTCTATATAACTGCCCTTCAATTAGCTTTATGCTGTTTTATTTGGTGGTCTAAGAATAAATTGCATATTCATACTTATTATATTTTCTTGAAAGAAATTATGTAATTTTGATTTTATCTTTTTATGGGTTTCTTCTATCTAAAATTATTCTTTCCTCTTCAAGATTCTGAATATAAGATTTAAATTGACTTGTTTTATACCTATACTTTTGTGCAAGTGGAGTCCAAACATCCTGGCCTAGGGCAGCTGTGTCCTCAGAGAGCACAGTGGGTACAGCTCATTGGCAAAGCAGTGGTCTGGCAGGTGTAAGGCCCTGAGCTGAATCCACTGTGCTCAGGAGGAAGGGAATAAAGGGAGAAGGGAGAGAAAGAGGGAGGTGAGGATGTAATCAGATCAGCCAAGTAGAAGGAAATGCGTAGCCTGAATATAACAGATAATTGTCTAATAAACTGTATTGTATACAGTTACCTACTTTCTCCAACTAGAGACTGAAATCTGTCATTAAAGTAAGTTCAAACAGTTACTATTCAATATGTGAAAAGATCCAGGTAAGAGGAATGACAATGGATGGGAAATATTAAAATAAACATGAACGCATGGTGATAGGTTGGGCAGAGGTGTGTGTGTGTGTGTGTGTGTCACAGAGGGAGGGATTTGGTGCTTCATTCACTCACAGATTCCATTATCTCTGAGCATAAGTGCAACATTTCAGAGAATGACATTCCTGACACCACCTGTCCCCAGCAGTGTCAGGAGCCATGAACATTGAAATTCAGGGATACTCACTCGCAAGTAGAATTTCATTTCTGAAACAGTCAAAAGAATTTTAGTTGCATCTGGTCTTTCAAGAAATCCCTAAAATGAACAATGCTAGTAACAATTATGAAACTAAATTTGCCTTATAAGAGTAAAAAGAAATCAATTCCACCAGTTTACATTCACAGTGACTAATTTCCATATAAATGATCTGACCTCACCCAGCCTGGAAAACGTGCCTGAGCTGTCTTTGTCTCTTACATGCTCGTTCCAAAGATGAATGGAGGTGGGCCTTTTGAAGCTGTGCTGCAGCGTTCTCATCATAATCATCTTTTTGTGTTTTTGGCAGTGTATCAGTTGCAGCAAGAAGCACCTCGTCCCAAGAGGATCATTTGTCCTCGGGAGGTCAGTACTCAGCTCTTCCTGGTGTTCCTTGTCAGAGACGATGAACTGGCAGCACTGTGCTGATCATGCCAGGGGATGCAGGTCTCCTGGGAGCTGACTTCTCTTACCGTTTGGTGGAGTGTCACAAATTGAATGTCTTCATAATCTGTATTTTGAAATTGGATGCTCTCTCAATGCTTAGAAACTAACTTAGAATCAGAAGTCTTACATTTTTAACCATTGAAGAGATGAATTAAATATCCATGTAAGTCCCTCACAATGTGTAATCTGATGGTTTGTGTTACTTCTGTTTTGACTACTTCAGCATGTTTAATTATGAAATGTTTCAAGCAAAGTATTGAGCATGATAAATATCTGGGTACTTTCAACATTCATAATTAGCAAATCTTTTCATTTACTTCATATTTTAAAATTAAAGCCTTTTATGAAAAGTAACTATATTTTAATCCTGGAAATGGCTTTCAAATGATATCAATTCATAAAAGTTCTAGCCAGCCCACTAAAATTACCTGGGTCTTCCTTCATGAATCGGTTTTCTCAGCATCTGGGGAACCACCAAGATTTGAAAGGCAGGATGAAGGTACTAGTTTCTATTTTTTCCAGACCAGGTTTTTTTAATAGACAAACTAATATCCTTCAAACTGAAGTCCCTAGGGTCCTTGTGTCTTTTTGTTATTACTTTGATTAAATATAGAGTAGCTGAGAGCCTGTAATGTACTTGCAGGCTTTGAGAGGGGAGAAAGGTTCCAATCAACAAACACTCTTGGGACTTGCTCTTGAACATCAGGGCTTTCTGGGTCTACTTTGAACCTGTTTCAGAGGCTTGGGTACATGTATCCCCATAGCCAGAGCTAACATCATGAATTATTGAATTATTTTCTACATAAAATGTTACTCCTGTAGTAGGGTGCTGACATCAAATGATTGGGAGTTTAATAGAGAGTATATTAGACTTATCCCAGGAATATCACTAGAGAGGAAAGAAGAACTGGTGGTTATGAAAACATCCAGATGAGTTCCCATTTACTTGGCAATGTGATCTTGTCCTTAACTCCTCAGTCTGCTCTCCTTTGGTAATTCAATAACACTCAAATAAGAGAAAGGATAAATATAGTTTAAATGAGATTTGTAAAGTCACAGTGTCCTCAATAAGAATTTTAAATGAACTAATTTTAAAAATCCATTCATTTCTACTTCTCATTCATTTTCTTCTGTCAGAAGAAACGACAACTATGCATATAGATGGAGAGGGTTTAGATATCTTGAGCTAAAGAATAGAATAATAATATAAATAAGAATTCAAATCTAAAAGTTTTGTCTAGAGTAGTGACAAGTTTTCTAGACAAACTTGAGCCCTACCAGTACTTGAAACACTAGGGGACAGTAAATAGTCATTGTTCACATATTCAGCAAAAGTATTGGGAGAGCTTATTTTTAGCCTTGGTCCATATATTTGAAATACAGAAAAGACTTAGAAATTGGCAATTTGAATGTCATAATGAAAGTGAACAAAGTTATGATGTAACCAGTTTAAGGCTTTAGGTTTGTATCTATGTGAGAGAACACATTTTTGTTTCTGAAAGTCATGTCAGTTGCCCTTAGAGCCAGGTGTCTGTTAGCAGCAGCAATGGCTCATTTGTGTGCTCTTCATAGAAACTTTTCCTAGTGTTTAAGTGAAAGCTCTTCAGACGTCCCGGAGCTCAGGGTCCACTGTGCGTCTATTTAGTGTCGCACAGTCTTCATCTGCTACCACTCTGTCACTAAAGGACATGGTGCGTGTGGGTTTTCCCTCCCTCTTGTCTATCTTTCATGTACAGAGCTCTCCACCCTTACCAATTTGACTCAGTAGCAGGTGTTGCGATGGGTGCTTACTCCACAGGTAGCTGGCCCCTGAAGAGTCCACATCCCACTTCTGCCATGCAGCCTAACAAGCAGTGGCTCCGCATCAGCTCTGTTTCCTCAGCAGGCAGGCAGATGTCAGGTGTGAGGGGTTGCCTTTGCTGGAGGAACTGCTCAGAGAGGTGACAGCAAGCCCAGCTTCAGTTCATTTAGTCCTCCAGTGCAATGTGAACTGAGTCACTCATGTCCACGTTGCTGGTCCTCCTAGGACCTGGCATTTTGGGAGTGATTATTGCAGTATTTAGTGAACCACCACTTTGCATTGAGATACACCTGTATGCTTGGAGACCTGCCTAATGAATACAGAGTGCCTCTCTTGTGCAATGGAACCAGACAGTGTAGCTTTTAATGCACTTGCAAGTCATAAGGCTTTTCATTTCAACTGTGACTTCTTGCATCTTAGTAAGCTAGAAAGAGTCCATGCCTTCTGTTGTTTTTTTTTTTTTTAAGATTTCCTTTTTCTTCTTATTTATTTATTAGAGTCAAAGAGAGAGAGAGGGAGAGAAAGAGAGAGAGAGAGAGAAAGAATGGGTGTGCCAGGGCTTCCAGCCACTGCAAATGAACTCCAAACGCATGCGCCCCCTTGTGCATATGGCTAATGTGGGTCCTGGGGAAATCGAGCCTGGGTCCTCTGGCTTTGCAGGCAGGAGCCTTAACCGCTAAGCCATCCCTCCAGCCCATGCCTTCTGTTTTTACTTTGCTTTGCTGTCTTCTTCTTTTGTCTTCAGCCTTTCTCCTATCAGTCCCTCTGCCCTGGTCCCTGGCTAGTTGCTCCAGTATCCTCACTCTTCTCTCTCCCTCTCTCTCTCTCTCTCTCTCTCTCTCTCTCTGTGTGTGTGTGTGTGTGTGTGTGTGTGTGTGTGTGTGTGTGTCTCTGATAATGATTCATCCCTTCCTGGTCTGTGAACCTTTAAGAGTACAATCCTCAGGTTTACAGGATCAAGAGCCACATTAGAATGCCAAGTGAAATCTGCAGTATCAAAGAGAGGAAGAAACAGTGTTGCTATGGGCTAAAGCTTCAGGCCAGCCGGACTTGATAACAGATGGCAAGCCCGAGATGCCAGCTACCTAATGGACTCCACTGGGGAGCTAGGTGAGACATGGACAAAGGCTGACTCCAAAGGCAAAATCCAAAGTCCTAGCTAACCCCAGCTAGTTGCAAAATCAACCTGGACTTGTCTTCTTGCTCTACAAATTTCTTGCCATCTGACCTGGAGTCAACCATTTGTCTTCCAGGGAGATGACAGCCAAACCCAGGGTAAACATCTATTTTGCAGGGTTGCTACAACTATGTCAAGCTTGAAGCATGTCTTATGACATATGAAAGGTGCTCAACAAATATGTGTAAAGGCAGATTCAGAAAGCCATAGAAAGCCAGATTTGAGTCACTTCCGGGACAGTAAGAGTGATGAAAGTATTCCCTCAATGTGAGGGTAAAGAATAACAAAGAACAGAGCAAAATGCCCAGGTCAGAAATCAAACCACCAGGAAAAGAGACCCAGAGGCCAAGGAACAGAAGGTACAAGCAGCTGAACAATGGCTCTGGCACCAATTTAACCAGGCAGGGTCAGCCACGGAAACAACAGTTCATTGGTTTCTTGAGATTCATCACTGTAAATTAATATTTACTGAGCCACCTCAGCACCTGGTACTCTACAGGCATTTCCTGAATGCTCCTTGCCAAGAGATTCAAAGCTTCTTCCAAGATGCAATATCTCACTTGCCCTTTTCATCAATTATCAATCAGTTACTTCATAAGCATTTATTAATTACCAAGTATATGCATGGGTGGTCTGCCAGGAACTGTCCAGAATACTGACTCCCAAATTTGTTTTAGCAAAGACCTCTCCCCTGAGCTCCCAACACCTCCATCCATCTGTCTACATGGCCTCTGCAGGTGGATGGCTCTCAGGCTTCTCAAACCTATGTCCCAAAGAGACCCATGCCTGCTTCACATATTGTAATATTTGCAGAAATCTGGGCTTTGCTGCCCTCATTCCTTCTTCCATTTTGTGCAAGTGCCAGCTTGACTTCCACAGGTTCAAGCTGGTCAATACAGGAGGTCTGTGACACTCACCAGCCAGCCTAGTCTACTGAATGAGCTTATAGTACTTTCTTTTTTTTTAAATTATTTATTTATTTATTTGAGAGCGACAGACACAGAGAGAAAGACAGATAGAGGGAGAGAGAGAGAATGGGCGCGCCAGGGCTTCCAGCCTCTGCAAACGAACTCCAGACGCGTGCGCCCCCTTGTGCATCTGGCTAACGTGGGACCTGGGGAACCAAGCCTCGAACCGGGGTCCTTAGGCTTCACAGGCAAGCGCCTAACCGCTAAGCCATCTCTCCAGCCCTAGTATTCCCTCTTATCCACAGAGATACATTTCAAGACATCCTGGTGAATGTCTAAAATATCCAATAGCACTGAACCTTACATATGTTCTATTTACTTATGGTAATTATTCATTCATGCATTAGGTCTAGTAAGAGATTAGCAAAAATAATAATAAAACAAAACAATTTTAACAATATACTGTAATACAAGTTGTTCTAAACTTACCAATTATTTCTGGAATTTTCCATGTAACATTTTCTGTGGGTGACTGATATGGTAGGGTGGGGCCACTGTACTTTGTATACTCTCTAACATGATTTCCAAACATGTCTTGTGAGTCTCTCCCCAGAAGAACATATAGTCCAGAGATTGTCAGTCCTCATCACAAGTCTAACCCTGGCAGTAAGCACAACCAAGCACCAGGATAATTCGTAAATACAGAGAAAATCGTGAAGACAAGGAGAGACCACTAACGTAGGGAATTCAGAATCCTCACACTGCTGCTAATAGCATACTAGGTTTTCTGGACACTGTTATTAGGGCTTCTGGCACTTGTGAAGGTGCTTACTTACACACAGACTAGTATTTCTTCCTGGAATAGTTCAAGTTTCTTTTTGGTCTTTTCAAAGGGCCCAAATGTCAAGATTTACTTGCATGACTAATTTAAAGTCAAATTCCACTGGAATTACCTAAGCAATACACCAAATAAGTAGAAAGTCTTCTGTGACTGTAAATGGTTCAGCGTCGTTTTTCTTCTTTGAAACTGCTGCAGAAAATACGAGATTATAAAATTCAACTCCAAAAAAGGGAACTAAGATGACAACCTCCCATGTCAAATGGTTCTCCACTCCAGGCAGCTTCTTTTCCCTCTTGCTTATTATAGACAAATGTACTCAAGTAAACTATCTCTGTGAAGTAAAGTGGGTCCTAGAGCTGAGGTTGATGAGGTTGCTGTGTTCTCCTGACTGCTGGAGGTTGGCTGGAGCACAGGAGACGAAAGCCAGGCTTCAGTTGCTGTCCCACCTCCCTGCCTTCCTTTACCTGCCAGGGAAGTGTGCTCCTTCTTTAAACACCACATAAATGCCTCTTCCCTCACCTGCAGAATAGTCTCTTGTTTTTGTTGTTTCTAAGTATCTACCCATTTCAACTTTTTCTTTCTTTTTTTTTTTTTAACAGCTTTTTGAAGCCTTTTTGCATCTGTATCATGTCTTTTAAAGTTTTCATTGGTCACATTTAAACTTCCTAAGATCATGGCCCTAGGCATGTGTCTTGTCTCAGGCCACCCTGGGAAATGTTAACAAGCCTTAAAGATTGGGCAAATCTTTCTCAACTGGCTCAATATATTTTTAATCACAGATTTCAAGAAAACGCAAAAGGGTTTTCTGTTACTCCACTTTTATCTCTCCCTTTTCATCTTTAAGTCATTGAAAAAGATGGGTTGGTTTTTTTTTTTTTTTTTTTGCATTTTTTATGGAAAAGAGAGAGAGAAATTGGCATGCCAGGACCTCCAGCTACTTCAGTCAAACTCAAGATGCATGTGCCACCTTGTGCTCATGGGCGACCGATCTTGCATGCTTATGTAACCTTGTGCGTCTTGTTTATGTTGGACCTGAAGAGTTGAAAATGAGTCCTTAGGCTTTGCAGGCAAGTGCCTTGTTACTAAGTCATCACTCCAGCTCCAAAATAAGTGTTTTTAAACAAAGTCCTTTTGGTGATATGGGAAAGTAGAGATTGCAGACATGGGAAAAGGAGTGTCTCTAAAGTGAGATTGATTTTATAAGCCACAAACATAAATCAATCTCATTTCCCTTTAATTGGCTGTATGTGCAGGTATCAGAAAACAATTTGTTCTCTAGGAATAAATATTTCCATTATTTTTATTCTCACACTACTCACTGGTCTCTTACTATTAACACAGCCAAGAACTAAGGGCTTTGCCCATCATTTTTCCTAGCAGGCTATCATCTTACTCACTAAACAGTCAACATTTTTACTTGATGTTTCGTCATTCTTTGGTTTTAGGTTTGCTATAGCAGGTAAGGAAGGCCACATTTCAGTAAGCCAATGTTAGACAAAGAATAATCAATTCATCCTAAAAATGAAACCAGATAATTTTTGCTTCATCATTTTATATTTTAGTTTTAAACAAAAATTTTATTGACAAATATTTTTAAATATTAATTTATTTTTAAGTACAGACAAAGAAAGACAGAGACAGAGAGTGAATGAGTTTGGATGGGTACACCCAGGACCTCTAAGAACTGTAAATGAACTCCAGATCTCCAGATGCATGTGTCACTTTGTGCTTTTGGCTTACATGGGTACTGGGGAATTGAATTCAGGTTGTTAGGCTTTGAAGGCAAGGGCCTCAAACATTGAGCAATTGCTCCAGCCCTTTATTGACAAATGTTTTGATTAACCTAAATGTACACTCCCCTTCAACAAGAAGAATATATTCCCTTTGGAATACTTTGGACTTCTGCACTAACACAGACTTGCAGATGTGCATGTGGAAGACATGAAGGTACCTCAAATGTGAACTCAATAGTGGTGGGACTGCACTTGGACGCCCAGCTGCTATAGAGTCCAGGGGTTCAGCTCTCAGGGAAGCAGAAAGGACTGAGGAAAGTCAGCAAGGAACAGCACAGTTGCTAAAGCATCAGTTGAGGTGAAAGTGGATCAAGGAAAATGAAGGAGAGCTTACACAGCAACTGACAAAGGCAGTTTTCTAAGAAAATTATTTACTCTCACCAGGTGATTTTCATGTCTTACAGTCTTAACATAGATCTGTGTATTCACTGTTTATATAATCACACTGGAGTGCTGTGTGGTTCACTGTGAGGGGTAAACAAAAGATCACTGATAGCATCATGTATTATAGCATATGCCCTGTCACCCTCCTATAGCCTGGGAGAGCTAAAACCAATTTCCATCTCCTCTTCATGGAGTGGCAGTGGGGTGACCCACACTGAGATGCAAAGAATAAGGAAGGTTTGCCCTTTGAAAGACAAACCTTAGGCTAAGGTCTGAGTGATTCCTCCAGCTACAACAATGCTGAGAAGCAGGATAATTAAGCAGTGGGATGGACACATCCGAATGAATGGATTAATGCTCTCTGGAGGGAGTTATCACATGGAAAGGATGAGTCAAACCAATTTTGATCTCTGTCTTATGCATGCTCTCTTGACCTTCTGCCATGTTGTGATGCAAGATGAATGTCCTGGGCTCTGTTCTTGGACGTCCCAGCTTCCAGAAGCATGTGCCAAATACATTCTGTTGTTGATAAATCACCTGTCCTACTATAACAGAGAAACTATGTGAAGACAACAATCAGCCAGGAAGCAAATGTTCTTCCCCACATGCACAGCAGCTGCTCTTACGTCATACCATAGGTAGTGAGTTTGGTCTCCCCTGACAATTGGGGCTCCCCAGAAAGAAGTCAGCTGGGGCAGTGCTGGGGTTTTAAAGACATGCTTCAGGATTTTGCTCCCCTGGTTAAACTATAACTGAGAAGTAATGCTGACAAAGGCCACTTGCCAAAGGCTCCCCAAAGAGCCTTATCTCCAAGGGGAATGTAGCCTAGCTAACCAAGCATTACTCTCCTTAAAAACTAAGTTTTAATCTTGACATTATTTTCCATCAGCGAACTATGGATAGTGCAAATAATTATTTGCTTATCATAGTAGTGAGAACATCATGCATAGTGCCGTGAGCACCAGGCTAATAGTATGCTGTGCCCTACAGGAAAAGACCACATTCCCACTCTGATAGTTCACTTCCAGGAATGGGCTTATCTGGAAACATTCCAGAAATGCATATTGTGTGGCCCAACCCAGACTTGCTGGATCAGGACCTGGGGAAGGAGCCCAAGTGCCCATGCTTTAGCAAGCTCTGCAAGAGTCCTGCTTGCTCAAGTGTGAAGACCACCATTCGGAAGACTGTTCTTGCTTTGCTCCACTTTCAACTGCATACCCTCCCTATGTTCCCAGGAGAAAGGAATCAAGATATCATCACCTCTTTGTGCTGTTGGCACATCTCTGTGCTAGACTCCTCATCAAGTTCAAAGCACATGTCAAGCCTGTTCTCTGTTCCTGCCAGATGTACTTTCTGCTAGATGCTTTTTATACACTTTGAAAATATTTTTGCCTTTCTTCTTTGCTATGTCTAACTTTCCCATACTTTCTTATGTTGCAGACACCAAATATGAATCCTTGTAAGGGTATGATTGGTGCCTGGCTTACCTGATCTTCTGTCTCCACCTGTTTTTTGATATTACACCACTGATTTTGATTGTACTACTATTTGAAAAACTATTCAAATTCATGTCTCATGAGATTATTTCTACTCATGTTTATACATATTTGATATATTAGGTTATGAGGTGGAGCTCTTTTGGGTGTTTTACATATTTTCCTTATCTATGACTGCTGCATGAAACATCCTTGTTAGATTTCTTCCTGTTTGGAGAGAACCTGTGTACTAATAAAACTTATACATTTATTATTATTGTGCCAGGAATACTTTGAATAGTATTTTGTAAAATACTACCTTCTTCATTCAGTTCACCATTAGTGTGCTTAGACTTCATTGTGGGAGTTTCGGCAACTAGTTTACTAATAAACACCAGTTTATAGTTGATACTCTCCTTGCCTCAGTCTCCCATTCCCCTGTAATCTGCAGGCAAGTGTTGCCTGAGCCATTGGTAATCAGTTGCTTTCAGCTGTGCCCTTTAACAAATCAAATCTTGCTTGACATCAGTTCTAAGTACATCGTATCTCTCTGCCTTGTTGGACAGAACAGCCAGCTTTGCTTCAGTGATGCTATCTCTTCCTTCCTCCTTATTTACATAGCCAGTGTCATTTCCCTATCTACTGTGGGAGGAAATTAAATAGCTTAGGAACAGTCCAATAAAGGTATATTGGTTGCCATCCAGCACCTTGTGTCCTGCTAGGTAATTACACATTGATTGTATGGTGAATTGTTCCTGTGTCTCCCTGGCTATTTCTACCAAGTCTATAATTACACTTCCCTGGATGTGGCTTTGCTCTGTCATGGTCCTCAGGGTTCCATGGACTCCCAAAGACCAGGCTTAATGCCATTTTGCCAATGCCTCCCAATTCAGGGATGAGGTAGTTGCAGTTGCTTCAAAATATAATTTAAGCATTTTCTATTTTAGTTCATTGTGATTTTTTTAAAACTTGGCATCAGCATAACATATCTTAAAAACCGGTGATTCCTTCTAATTCATGCAGTGAATCAAAAGACAGATACACAAATAGAAAACTTCACCCAGCTTTAGAAAGGCCCAAGGAGCCTGTGTAATAAGCTAAGTATAAGATATTGTGAACCTTGTTTATTAAGAATGGACTTCCATATATGTCAGTCAAGGGGAGACAATGGTAAACTCTAGCCTGCTGACGGTTTTCGTAATAAAGTCTAATTAGAACATAGCAAAGCATCTTTGTTTCCAAATGAGCTGATTCCTTGAGACAGAGACAATGTGGTCCTCAATGACTAAATCTATTTATTTTCTAGCTCTAGCCACAAAATTTCGCTGACCACCAATCTTGCATCAAAAAGTTAGAACATGTATTAGGAGTGGATCTGAGAAAGAACGACGTTCTCTGGGGTACACAATTCTGGCAAATGGGAGATAGTCCCACAGTTCTAGTTGCTGGGAGCCACAAGCAATGCCTAGGAATCTGTAATGTGGACAATGTATAGGAAAAGAAATGGCCAGGATCATGGGCAGACATTAATAAGGTCCTGTCCCTCTTTTACTTATTACCTTATGGGGAATCATTCTGGGGCTGGTACATGCTTTAAACATTCCATATTAGATACCTTTATTTCAGTACTAGAGTGAAGCTTTCTGGATTTTTATGGCACCATTATTATCTAGCAACATGAATGCTCAGTTTTCAATATTAAAATTTTAGGTACCTATCCAAGCTTCCTCCATAGGTGACTATGATTGATGTAATGGATTAACACTCCCTAGACAAGGTTTTCATTTTTATCATATCCCTAGTTCTTCCTCCTTTATTATTCTCTAGGATATTAAATTTTAATCATCAGTGTGAAAGTGCAAAGTAGAATGTTCTTTGCTTTTTTTCCAAAGTATATATAGTACCACTTAACCCAGATACCATTAAACTTTGAAGGAAAGAACTTACTAGCATGAGAGAAGAATTAAATGAGTATATGCACCTAATCTTTCCCCCATTGAAATTTAGCAGTAGCAGTACTTTTTCTCTTGATTTGATTCGATTCTATTGGGTACTCCAAGCTCTTTGAGCTTAAGAGGTACGTGAAGAATTTAAAAAGAGCACAGCGGAGAATAATGAAGATGAATTACGCGTCAGAAAGTGAAGACTAATAGAAAAGGTCAAGAGAACAAGGATTATTTAGTTTGAGGAGGAACAGGCAATCAGGTGGCACAAGATGGCTTTTCATCTGTGATCCTTATTCTCTAGAGAACAGTCCCAGTTCCAATTTTCACTAAAAACTCAAGAAAGGGAAGAATCATATTTTTAAGCAAAAGGAACATAAGGTCAGATATTAAGATAACATTTCTGGCCATGATTAAATCCTGGATTTTCATTTCCTTTAATAAGATTTCTTTTCTTTTGAAGTAAGATATGTATTTGTAGGAAATATCAAAATGATAGACAGGTCAACCTATATTTGGTCTCACTGCCCTGGTGGGAGGCCAGGCAGGCAGTCTGGCTAGTGCAACCACCATGTGATTTGGCTTGATCGGAGGAAACAGCTATTCTAGCGCTGTGGCTTTAAGATGTCAAGAGGAACACAAAGGTCCAGCCAAGAGAGCAGCAGGTCAGAGCCAGAGCAGTTGCCAGTCAGGTTGTTCGAACAAGACAGGCTGATGAAAGCGAGGAGCCAATGATGGATCTGATGGATCTATAGTGACAGCTCCAGGGAAGGCGTTGCAAGGTAGAATGGGTTAAAATGAGCTCTGGGGAGATGAGCTAGAGGCTGTCATCCATAGCTAAGGGTTTGGTGTTCCTGGAAGCTACTTAGAGTAGATCAAGATCCATGTGGGACCAGAGAGGGTCGTGGGGGTTAATGTGATCCAAATATATTGTGTATATGTAGGAGAATGCCATTATTAAACTTACTACTGTGTATAATTAATATATGTTAATAAAAACATTTATTTATTGAGAGAGAGAGACAAGGGGTGTACTAGGGCCTCTAGCCACTGCAAAGGAACTCCACATGCATGTTCCACCATGTGAATCTGGCTTATGCACGCTCTGAGGAATCAAAACTTGGGTCCTTAGGCTTCACAGGAAGTGCCTTAACCACTAAGCAATCTGTCCAGCCCCATAAAAACATATTTTAGAAGATCCATGCAGAGGTCCTGGGAGGTTGCCCCAAGATTCTCAGCAGGTGTTTGTTCTCTCACATTTTGGAGCTGCTCCCCAAAGTGGGATCTCCAGTGCTAGGTGCAAGTCAGAGTCACCCGTGGCACTCAATGAACCTTGTGACATATTTGCTGCAGTCCTGGAGATTTAAGTTCATGGCAAGTATTATTTTGGGTTCTACTATGAGTAATAGAAACCATTCTGAGTAAATTTGGCACCAAAAACAGTATAGGGGGAGAGAGAGATGGTAGAAAAGTTCCTCGATGGAAAGAAAAGCTGATCAAAGGCTCTAGGATGTAGAACATCTCAAGAGGGCCCTAGTACAGGACGGAGGCATATCAGGGAAGTAGAGTGTGGTGGTTAGGGTCAGAGCTCCAAGTATTACAGCCTGTTTTTAGACTTTGCTTCTACCTGCTTTAATCTGACTCACTTCTAATTGAGTATAATAAATCTTACCTAGTGTGAAGTCATGAGGATCAAATGAGTGTGAGGAGAATTCTTAGAACAACACCTGGTTCATAGCAGGTTGTTAATGACTCGGTGATTATTGCTGGTAGGCATACCATACATCTGAGCAAACACTTAACAGCTCAAATTCCAGAGGCAGAACAGCTGAGTGGCTTGCAATGGTTTAAACATTCACTCCTTTGTCTGGAGGATTTATGGGACCTTGATCCACATATCAGTGGACACATATCAGTCTTCACTCTGAAAACGGAAAATTCTGGGGTGAGAACAGGCTTTATTTTATGCCTTAAAGGCACAAAGCATCAAGGTCTTAGCCACAATCTTTCCATGAACACCTTCATTCCAACTAGACCCGGAAAGGAATCTCAGGGAATTAAGCAGGCCTGCCTTTCTGTCAGTCTGTGCCTTCCATCATACCAAGCTCTGTGAAGGATGTGCATGTGGGAGACGACCAACAGAGATCATCACACAGGAGCCCTTCCCTCAACAAGCTCACGCTCATAGCTCATGAAGGACAACAACCTATCACAGTATGGTTGTCATGGCCCTCACTCTGCCTTCCATGAATTTCAGAAAAGAACAAGAATCAAAATCAAAGATGGCCTCTGTAACTGCTAGAGGAAAAAGTAGGGGAAACCCTTCAACATACTGGTCTTGGCAAAGACTTTCTGAATACAACCTCAATTTCTCAGGCAATAAAACCACAGATTAACCACTGGGACCTCATGAAATTACAAAGATTTTGCACTGCAAAGGACACAGTGAAAAAAGCAAAGAGGCAACCTACAGAATGGGAAAAAATCTTCGCCAGCTATATATCTGATAGAGGATTAATATCTAGGATATACAAAGAACTCAAAAAGTTAAATAATAAGGAATCAAACAAGCCAATCAAAAAATGGGCTATGGAGCTAAATAGAGCATTCTCAAAGGAAGAAATACGAATGGCATATAAGCATCTAAAAAAATGTTCTATGTCACTAGTCATCAGAGAAATGCAGATTAAAACTACATTGAGATTCTATCTCACTCCTGTCAGATTGGACACCATCATGAAAACAAATGATCATAAATGTTGGTTGGGATGTGGAAAAAGAGGAACCCTTCTACACTGCTGGTGGGAATGCAATCTGGTCCAGCCATTGTGGAAATCAGTGTGGAGGTTCCTAAAACAGCTAAAGATTGATCTACCATATGACCCAGCTATAGCACTCCTAGGCATATATCCAAAGGACTCATCACATTTCCTTAGAAGTACATACTCGGGCTGGAGAGATGGCTTAGCGGTTAAGCGCTTGCCTGTGAAGCCTAAGGACCCCGGTTCGAGGCTCGGTTCCCCAGGTCCCACGTTAGCCAGATGCACAAGGGGGCGCACGCGTCTGGAGTTCGTTTGCAGAGGCTGGAAGCCCTGGCGCGCCCATTCTCTCTCTCTCTCCCTCTATCTGTCTTTCTCTCTGTGTCTGTTGCTCTCAAATAAATAAATAAAAAATATTTTAAAAAAAAAGAAGTACATACTCAACCATGTTTATTGCTGCTCCATTTATAATAGCTGGGAAATGGAACCAGCCTAGATGTCACTCAACTGATGAGTGGATAATGAAGATGTGGCACATTTACACAATGGAGTTCTACTTAGCGCTAAAGAAAAATTAAGTTATGAAATTTGCATAAAAATGGATGGATCTGGAAAGGATTATACTAAGTGAGGTAACCCAGGCCCAGAAAGCCAAGCGCCATATGTTCTCCCTCATATGTGGATCCTAGCTACAGATGATTGGGCTTCTGCGTGAGAAGGAAAATACTTAGTAGCAGAGGCCAGTAAGTTAAAAAGGAGATATAAAGGGAAGAGAAAGGAAGGGAAGAGGGTACTTAATAGGTTGGTATTGTATATATCTAAGTACAATAATTGAGATGGGGAGGTAATATGATGGAGAATGGAATTTCAAAGGGGAAAGTGTGGGGGGTGGGAGGGTATTACCATGGGATTTTTTTTTTATAATCATGGAAAATGTTAATAAAAATTTTAAAAAAAAATCAAAGATTGCTAGTGATACCCACTACAGGACTCCCCAAGATGATGGCGTTTGAATTCTTATCTTTAAAACCAGTTAGATTTTTGCCAGGAAGGCCTAGGGGAACAAACTAATACAAGAAAAAGAAAAAGAAAATAAAAAGAACTTCAGAAAGAGCACAGTGTGGGATAGGGAGGTAAATCAGTCATTAGAACCTACATTAAAGAAAGGGATGTGGTGGAGCTTGTGGTGGTACATACTTATAATCCTAGTGCCAGGGAGGCAGAGATAGACTGATCCCTGGAGCTAACTGGCCAGCTAGTCTACCCTACATGGAAAGTTCCAGGCCACTGAGAGATCCTGTCTCAAAAACAGTGAACAGCATCTGAGAAATGTACCCTAGGTAGTCCATAGGTTTGGGTAAATAGACATGGACATAAATTAAGCCATTTCAAGAGCATCTAAGAGATAGGTACCAAGGGAAGACTGACACCCTGAAATGGGAATGGAAGAGGAAGGAATCTAGATGACAAGGACCAGCTTAGGCAATAGGTACATGATCCCTGAGAAGCTGTTGAGAGATGGCTGAGCCATCAGATATGGTGAGAAGATTTTCTTGTAACTGTCAAATTGCCCATGTCCCCAGAATAAACATGCCCTAGAACTTAAATAACTTGAAGCTCAATCTATCATAACAGAATCAGTGTTCTCTACGAATACATTTTCTGTTGGCCTTTGAACATTTTCCCTTCTGCTTGGTGTAGATGAAATCATGCGCTTGAGCGTCTCAGTACCCAGCAGCTCCTGGGGTGGATGTTGTTTCCATGACGTTTTGTGACCTTGAAGTTATATAACCTTGCAGACCTTCCTCTGTTCATCAGCAAAATGGGAGTCACAATCAGTACATGGCCTACTTGTTGTAAGAACACCCACAGTGAAGGGCATTGTCTATTGCATCTCTTCTGCTTCTCCCAGCACTGCCCTCGAGAAAGCTCTGGGTCAGGGCCACTAAGTCTGACCGGAACCAGGAGCACACACCCCATGTATGAGGGTGTCTGGATGGACTTGCCCTTCTGTTGCTTCTCAAATCTGTATAACATCAGTAATTTGAATGTAGCTGTATACTTTTTACAGTTGCTTTTCTAGTGAAGCCTAGGAAGTCAGGGCTGAATGACTGTCCATTGTGGACAGACATTCAGACAATGCTTTAGCCAGTGTGATCTGTGCTCAGGGGGCTATGAGTGGTAGAGGCTCTGTTCCCTGGCACGCGACCAGAGCAGAGTTGAAAGCCATAGGCAGTGAGGCATGGAGCCCCTCAGCAGTGAAGGATTTACATAGCAATTTTCATGTGTGCATAATGCAGTTGGCTACTCCCAAAAAATAACTTGAATATTTCCGTTAATATTTTTATTATTCACATCTTTCTAGGCATGGAGTAGATTCTGTTACCAATCTTGTTAACATTATACTCTGCTCGATTTTCTATTCACCGAGCTATTTTGTTGATTTGTTGGAGGTATTTTACAACTATGGTCCCTTCCTTAAAATACCATTACAGATGATTTTTATATCAAAAATAAGCATTTCCCCATTAATCTCTCTATATTTCGCTCTCCCAAATAAAAAGATAAAATATTTAAAACAAAACTTAAAGGGCTGATGGGATGGCTTAGCAGTTAAGGCACTTGCTTATGAAGCCAGAGAACCCAGGTTCGATTCCCCAGTACCCCACATAAGCCAGATGTACAAGGTGACACATGCATCTGAGTTTGTTTGCATTGGCTGGAGGCCCTAACATACCAATTCTCTCCCTCTCAAAATGATGCAATAATATAAAATAAAAATAAATTATAGAATTAATAACTATTTCCTGTTACCTTCTTTTTACTCCATTCTACTTTCTACATGTAAAGTATTTGTTGCTTATTTGTGTCTTGGTTTTAAAAATGTTTATAACTTTTTTGAGACTATCCATGTGCCAAGTTCTTTTACTCTTTCTCGCTGCAGGTCAGGTGGACCTGGAATTCACTATGTAGTCTAAGGGTGGCCTCAAACTCATGGACATCCTCCTAACTCTGCCTCCCAAGTGCTGGGATTAAAAGCATGCACCACCATGCTGGGCTCCAAGTTCTTTTATCCTAAAGCAGTGTTTCTCACTACTGATATTTTGGGGGAGATGTATTATAGAATGTTGAGCAGTATCCCAGACTCTACCTACCAGGTACTTAATAGCTATTGCTAATGCACTTCCCACCCCACACCCAGAGTCATCACCCTCAGAACCATCTCTATCCTTCCAGCCTTTGGTAGGTGTTCCTGGGCTATGTGAGGGTAGGGCTTCCTACCTTCATAATTAGGAACTGCTGGTCTAGAGAAAGGTCTTTTATTTTCTGTAAAAAGTATCACTGACTTCTACAGCAAATTCCTGGGAAATCTAGGGAGAAAAATTGAAGGTGAAAAGTAAATGAAATAAATGGGGACTGATTTGGCCCTGAGCACCCTCAGTTAATCGTCTGTGTACATCTCCTCATTCACAGACTGTTTACATCTTAGGTCATTCTCTGCATTCACAGCTCAGCAGAACCACTGATGACTGTGTAATGGATCTGTTACAGAAAGTCTGCACCATAGATCTTACAGCACATTTCGATCCCGACATGAAGGAACTGACTTCCCAATGCTCAGTTACGGTTCTGGAAGTGTTCAAGTAATGCCATGTGGGGGAAATAAGCCTTTAGGTCCCAGAAGAAATGGGAGATTTTGATGTTTTCTCAGTTTTATCCTGTATGAGGCACTTTAACTACAAAAATGTAAATTTTTGGACTTGCATTTTCTTTCTCTCCTTTTCAATAGAGATGTTTGGTTTCTAATTAGAAAGGAATTACCTGTATTTATTATTTTGTATATAATATCACAATTACAACTCCCTCCCCATCAAAGGCCTCTTTTCCTATACTTGATCTGCATCTCAGAGATGCCAGCAGTCTGGCTGCCCATGGAAGAGGTTGCTAAATTGGGTTTTTTAATTATTTCTGTCAAGTAAAAACTTACCATATACCAGCTGCTGAAGGATTATACAAGCTTTGTTTTTTCAATAATTGGAAACCTTGTTTACAGAGGACTCACAATATTCTTTCAGTGTCTTTGTGTTGGAAATAAAAGAACTTGTGTTTATCTAGGCAATGATAATCTGATGATAAAGCAAACTCATTTAAGGATTATGCCTCCTGCCTCTCACTGAGCAGCTGTCACCAAATGTTCTTTCAAGCTTTGCAAAATAGGATGTCTTCCTTAAAATTAGCAGAGTAAGTTAGGGAATCAAACAGGTAGTTTAAGATAAATATAACTCTAAATCATAGGAAAAGATGTGAGAGATCTAAATTATCAGGGCATCTAGGCAAATTTATCTAGCATTCTCATTAACTAATTCATTATTGAATGTGGATCATTAGAAAGATTTGAAGGTGCTCATCCAAAGTCATTTTGATAATGCAATATTTGACTAGAGTGAAGAGTTTTGAGAGCCAGTATGGGCATTAACACTGACTTGTCTCTGCTGGAGAAGCAGTGAGGCCCAGTGATCAAAGGTGCTCTTCCCATGCTCAGATGCTTACTAGCTCTGTGACCTCCAGTGAGCTATATAATGACTGTCTGTAAAATAGCCCTCACTTACCTTATTATATTACTGGAGGACTTAAGTGAGAAACATACACATCAGTCCTGCCTCAGAGTATCAGTAATGTCAAACTATTGCCATAGTGTTCCAAGTCTCATGGTATTTTATAGACAGTATCTAACGTAATCTCTGAAATAGCCTCAATAGTATAGCATATTTTTATAGTACCAAGATTTTTGAAACTTGAAGAAAATAACTTTCAAAGATGTTTAACAATCTACCTATTATCACAGAGCGGTTGGGTTGACAATGAGCGGGTTTCTACACCCAGATACATTGCCTCATTCTGCCAACATTTTGGTTTTTGGTTTATGAAAGAGACAGAGAGAGAATTGGTGCACCAGGACCTCCAGCCCCTACAGTCGAACTCCAGCCACATGCACTACTTTGTACGCATATGCAACCTTGTGTGCTTGCATCGCATTGTGTGTCTGGCTTACATGGGATCTGAAGAGTTGAATATGAGTCCTTAGACTTCTCAGGCAAGCATCTTATCCACTAAGCAATCTCTCCAGTCTTCATTCTGCAAACTTTTAATGAGCAGAGAGCTCCTTTGGTGAGCTCTCACTTTCTGAATAT